>NW_006399759.1:35133779-35157625 GCF_000299155.1 Elephantulus edwardii | reverse complement strand
TGCATGAGTTCCTTGTTTTTCAATGCAGCGTAGTATTCCATTGTGTGAATATACCACAGCTTCTCTATCCATTCATTTGTTGATGGGCACTTAGGTTATATCCAACTCCTTGCTATCGTGAACAAAACCATGATAAACCTGGGTGTGCATATATTTGCTTGGGTGCCAGTTATGGTCTCTTTGGGGTATATTCCCAGTAGTGGAATCACTGGGTCAAATGGTATCTCCATTTGCAACTTTTTGAGAAATCGCCACACCGCCTTCCACAGTGGTTGCACCATTTTACACTTCCACCAACAGTGAATAAGGGTTCCAGTTTCTCCACAACTTTGCCAGCATTTGTTGCTTGCTGTTCTTTTAAATTTTGCTGTTCTTACTAGGGTGAGATGATATCTTATGGTTGTTTTGATTTGCATCTCTCTCAGAGCTAGGGATTTTGAACATTTCTTCATGTGCTTTTTGGCCAACAAGAACTAATTTCTTAATAAGACTGTAACTTGGAGGCCTAATTTTAAGAGTTTCCATGTGCTTTTGCTCCCCATTATGATTGTCTGATATACTCTTTCCCTGCAGGGCCCTCAGACAATATAGGGGCCCTCAGCTATGTCTTTCAGGATGCTGGGTTTCTTAGAACACCTGTGTTTAATTTAGATGGTGACTCAGAAGTCCCATTCCCAAAATAGGAAACACAGGCCCACACAAGCTGGGGCCCCCTTCTTCGACCTCCTGACAATAAACCCAAACTTCCGACCCAGGCTTCTGCATTTAAAAAGAAGCAAAGCAGTGTCACTGGAAACAGCTGTTGCAAATTTAAACTGGTGCCCAAATTGTGCCAGTAGCCACAAAATGACATGAATACTATTAAGTAAGAAAGGACGGAAAAGGGCTACTCACCGAGTCTTAGTAAGTGGAAGAGAGAGAGAAAGTGTGTGTGTGTGTGTGTGTGTGTGTGTGTGTGTGTGTGTGTGGTTTGCTCAAATGGAGGAAAAAAGTATCTGCAGTGATTTCACCTTCACTTTTTCAAATCAAAAAAGATCATTTCAAGTTATCCATCTCTAGTGGGATTACAGTGATGATTTGATGAGACACTGTAAATACTGGCTTTGTACAATTCTAACTAATGTTAGAATGAAAACTAATTAAAATTTTTTTGAAAGATATTCATCTCTTGGGAGGAACTGACAATGCCTCCTTGGAAGACACCTAAGAAAGTAAAAATTATCTTTTATAATCTGGTTTCCCCAGTTCATGCCTCTGTAGCTGCAGAGCTAAAAAGGCTACATTTATGTTTTCCCCTCATTGATAAACAAGTCTACAATTAGAAGCAGGATTTGATTCTTGATACACTGCAGAAATCTAGTAATTTAAAAATTACTCTGTTTAGTAAGTACTAATAGCTACTACCCCCACAGATTTTGAGGGCATCAGCTATCTTTGGAGTTCTCTCAGAATGACATACTCTAGCAAAACACAGTTATAAAGGAGAAAAAATGTGAGAGTGGAAAGCAACTGGCCTGAGAGCAGTGGCCTGGCCTGCTGCCCCTGCTCTCAGAGCTCCTTCTATGAGCTGCAACAAGTCACTTCCCTTATCTGGGCTGCCTGTTGATCCCTACGGTCTCTTCCTGTAGTTCATTTCTCTCTCATGAAGTACTTCCTTTACCAGACACAGAGCAGTGCTCTTTGAGGTCTCTCTGTGGCATTTCTGGAATGTCCTCTTCCGAGTTCTGCTGTTCTTTCTCCTTAGCGTGAAGGGAGGGAAATAAAGAGGCCTATTTATACTGGTCTGGGCTAATGTGTAGTACATCTCATTGCTGAGTATTTAAGACTGTTAGTGTTTCAGAGACGACCTGTGAATTGCCTGGCACCTGGCCAAGGGTGTGGAGTATGTTGTTGGCACTACCTCACACTTGACTGGGTCTGGGTGCTGCCTCCCAGCCAGGGCAGTGTGGAGCTGCCTCTGTGCTCATCACCTCTGTCACACAGCAGCATGCAGGTTGCTTTTCCTCCTGTGACATTTTTTAACACACACACACACACACACACACACACACACACACACACCCCACCCCCAAACCAACTCATTGCCATGGAAGAACAACGTTCCATAACATTTCTAAAGCTGCAAATCACAATGGGAAGAGACTGACCACCTTTGTCCCTCAGATCTACTGGTGGATTAGGACATGAGAGCTCACAGCCTGGCGTTCGTTGGGTCAACGCCATGCTAGAAACAATGACTTCCAAATAACAGCCTCAGCGTTTGCCTGACTGCTTCTGTGTACAATTTTTTGTTCCAATCCAAAAGAACCTAAGAGATGGATATTATTGTTGCTATGAACTGCTGGGTAGGATACGAATCATAGCTGACTCCGCAGTGGGTTATCAGAGGCAGTAAAGCGCACAGAAGAAGATTGCCTGCAGAGCAACTGGTGGGTCCGAACTGCAGGGATTTGGGTTGATAGTACAATTCTTTACCTACCAGGCTACCAGAACTCAGAGGTGGATGCTACTATCTGT
This sequence comes from Elephantulus edwardii, assembly GCF_000299155.1. Lineage (NCBI taxonomy): Eukaryota > Metazoa > Chordata > Mammalia > Macroscelidea > Macroscelididae > Elephantulus > Elephantulus edwardii. The sequence continues at coordinate 35,155,108 of NW_006399759.1, read as the reverse complement.
GTTTAAAACAGAGCGATAGCTCCTGTGCATCTATTTGCATAAGCAACAACAGAAAATGTTAGATAATCTTTGGAGTATCTGCCTCACCAACACGTCTGTTATTGAGAACTAACCCTGTACATAGTTATGTTTATGTATGTGACCTTGCCTCTCTCCAGTTTTTGATCATAAAAAACAAAAGCAACTTTGAAAAAAACAAACAAAAACAGTTGTTGTCAAGGCGATTCTAATTAACAATGACCTCATGTATGTGTTGCAGATAGATTGTGGTTCATAGAATTTTAGATGGCTATTTTTTTCCACAGTAGGTTGCAAGGCCTTTCTTCCAACGTGCCACTGGGTGGATTCAAAGCACCTTCTTTTTAGTTACTAGCCAAATGTCCAACTATTTGCACCACCCAGAAACTCCAGTTCTTTGAACAAGGGATGAGCAAACAACCCAGGCTGAGTCAAGCAGGTAGCAATTATTCCCTCTGAAAGTTTTGATTTTCAATTCAGAATGCCTTTCTTCCTCCTTTCTCAAACTGAAAAACTCAAATGGCCATTGAATTGGAACCATCTCCTAGCTGACCCTCCACTGGATTTCTGTAAATGGCATGGGAGGATATTGCCTCTTTTTCTCCAGTGGAGCCACTTGGTGGATTGGAAACCACCAGAAAGGAATGCTTTTCAGATTTTCAGCACAACTTCTGACAGACTACAGCACGTGGATGGAAAGACCTAGAAAAGGCTAGGTTGGGACAGCTGTGTTTGCTATTGACAAACAGAAATGATACTTAACTTGGGAGGAACTGGAGATCATTATGTTTAGCGAATAACTCAGTCCCACAAGGACAAATATTGTATGAAACCATTACTGTAGAATGAGTATGAGGATCCAAGGCGGGGAGAGGGTGGAAGCAGAGGGATGAGGATGTGTGGGGAGCAGGGCCTAATCATGGGATTGGTGAGGGTGTGAAGGAAATTGGAAGAATCTGGTCTAAGAAAACAATGTATTCAAATTTTGTAAGTAAACTAGTATGAGAAGAAAGTTTGGCTTGTAGAACAAAAGGTCAAACAGTCACACAATGACCCCCAGAAACCCAGAGGGACAGTTTTGACAGCTTTCCTGATTCTATTTCCAGTCACCTGTAAGCACCCTTGGTTCCCTGAAATAATCCTATATCTTTTTGTAACACAATGTTCTATTAAGGCTTAAATTTATGTAACACATGCCCTATTCAAATTTTTTTTTTAAATGTTTTTAAGGGGAAAACATACCAGCTGCCATCTGGAGAGAGAAAGACAAAAGGTTACCGTGGGGCAGATCCTTCGTGGTCACACTGACTCTACAATGAACAACAAGCAAGCTTTGACTTGGCAAGAACGACACCTTCAAGTGGTCTTCCGAGCTCTGCAGAGGGGGTGGGTCAATTTACAGAGGGAACCCAGGGATGTTTTGCAAAGGAAAGGTCACTGCTCCAGTCTTTCCCGCAGATATTTGGCGGCAGGGGAGAGTAGTCCTTGGTTGGAATAAACAGTTCATGTGCTTGGTTGCTAAGCAAAAGGTTAGAGGTTGGAGTCCACTTAGAAGCGCCTCGAAAGCAAGGCCTGGTGATCCAGAGTCTCAAAACCTCCATCACTGGGGACCCTACGGAGCACAGTTCCAGTGCATACATGGGGTCAGCATGCCTCACAAACAACTCATTGACAACTGATTTGGAGGTTCACTAAGGTGTCCGGGTTAAAGCCAGTGTCAGAGGAAGTCACTGTCATAGTTATTAGTTCTGTCATAAAGAGTGGCGCAACACTCACTGTGGTGCTTCACTCCGGACTTGTGAGAACAGCCATGGAGTTGCTCAGTACCCTTGGATGTCTCACCTCTCTGTCTAGATTAAGACAGTCTGCTTTCCTGCTTCTTCCAACTACCTGCCACCACCTCAGCAGACACACAGGCTTTCTGAACTTAGAAAAGGAATCCACTGGGTTTCCGGTAAACATTGCCATCTGACACCCCTTTTCAGGCTACCCTAAAACACTCTAGTGACAATTCCAAGAAGTTACTTCAGTTAGTACACGTGAGACTTTGTCCTCTGTGACCAGAACAACCGGTGAGGGCGGCGGAGGAGGGCTACCAGGTCCAGACCCAGATCCTGAGTCGCTTTTGCTCAGAGGTCTTTCCCCTTCCCCCACTCCTCTTTTCTGTCCTATTGAGCATTCCTCAGCACGATTACTCTTCAGCGTGGCCAGATGGCTTAAAACCAGCAAACAATCTGTTGCTGTTGAGTCGACTCCTAAGTGTCAAAGTAGAACTGAGTTGCAGGGGCTTTTCAATAGCTGTTTTTGAGACATAAATCACCAAGCGGTTCTCCCAAAAGGAGCCCTGGTGGCATAGTGCCACTTACTGTCCTGCTAATGGAAAAGTTATCGGTTCAAATGCTCCAGCTTCTCTGAGGGAAAAAGATGTACAATCTCCCTCCATAATGATTTGCTGCCTTGGAAATGCATTGATGGGTCACCATGAGTCAGAATCAACTCCAGGACAGGGGGTTTATCTTTTTTATTTTCTTCCAAGGAACTTCCGGGCATACTCTAACATTCAACATTTAAGCAAGCAGCTGAGCATGTCGGTATAATTCAAATTCAAAGACCCCTTTCTTAGGGACTCTATTGTTGTTGTGTACCATTGCATTGGAACCAACTCAAAGCTGACCCTATAGTGGGTTTTCAGAAACTGTAAATGACATAGGAGGAGACTGAACATCTTTCTTATGTGGTGCAGTTGGTAGTTTAAAAGTAGGTGCCCCCACCACAACAGGATAAAGTTAAATAACCGAATTGAAAAATGGGCACAGGATATGAACAAACATTTCACCAAGAAGACATTCAGATGGCTAACAAGCACATGAAGAAATGTTCAAAATCCCTAGCTCTAAGAGAGATGTAAATAAAAACAACTACGAGATACCATCTCACCCCAGTCAGAATAGCAAAATTTAACAGGACAGCAAGCAACAAATGCTGGTGAGGTTGTGGAGAAACTGGAACCCTTATTCACTGTTGGTGGAAGTGTAAAATGGTGCAACAACTGTGGAATGTGGTGTGGTGCTTTCTCAAAAAGTTGCAAATAGAGTTACTATTTGACCCAGCAATTCCATTACTGGGAATATACCCCAAAGAGACCATAACTGGCACCCAAGCAGATATATGTACACCCATGTTTATCGCAGCTTTGTTCATAATAGCAAGGAGTTGGAAACAACCTAAAAGTGCCCATCAACAAATGAATGGATAGAGAAGCTGTGTATATTCACATAATGGAATACTACGCTGCATTGAAAAGCAAGGAACTCATGCAATATTATTCAAAATGGGTGATCCTGGAGGACATTATGCTGAGTGAAATATCTCAGTCACAAAAGGACAAATACTGCAAGGTTGCCACTGTTATAGAATGGGACTGACATCAGGGTTGGGGTAAAACTGAGGAAAACTGTGATAAATTATATATACTGCATTGAAACAGATGAGAGAGAGAACAATATAAAAGTGACATGCTGTTGTTGTTGTTGTTGTTATGTGCCGCCAAGTCGCTTGCGACTCATAGCGACCCTATGTACAACAGCCCTAAACCCTGCTCTATCCTGTGCCAATCACACTGTCTCTGACACACACATCCCGATTACCCCAGTCACTGAATCAATCCACCTCATAGAGGGCCTTCCCCTCCTGCGCTGTCCCTCCACCCTCCCAAGCATGATGTCCTTCTCCAAGCACTGGTCCCTCCTTACAACATGTCCAAAGTATGTTAGGAGGAGCCTCAGAATCCTTGCCTCCAAGGAGCCACCTGATTTAACCCTTTCCAGGATGAATCTGTTTGTTTTAAGGTATTATGGTTATCACAAGAGTCCAGAATTAATGTTGCATAGTGGAATGTACTTAGGGTGGTGGTGGTGGAGGGAGTTGCGGGGGTTGCGGAGGGATTGTGTACCAATGAAAGAGTTTTTCTTTTACTTTTCAAAGAGAGGAGCCAACTGGGGGGGGGTGGTTAGGGGAGGGCAGGGAGAAATGTGCAACAATGAATGAATAGAAATCCAAAATCTCTGTAAATGTTCCTTAAAATTAATAAAATAAAGTTTTTAAAGTATTTTTTAAAAAAGTGGTACCCCAAGGTTGGCAATGTGATATCTGACTACTAAGCCACCAGAGCGCTGTCTCAGTTACACTGTTGTGTGTTGTTGTATGCTGCCTAGTCGGAACTAACTCAGAGCTGACTGGAAGAGGGTCAGCTTATTCCCTAGATGTTTGGTAGAAATAAAAAGCATTGGGCTCTACTCCAGTTCTACTGCTTTTAGCAAGGCCCTGGCTGTTCAAATCCACCAACAGCTCTGAGGGAGAAGGAGGAACAATATCCTTCTGTGTGATTTATATTCTCAGAAACCCAACAGAGGGTCAGTTATGAGTTAGTTCTGAGTCAAAGGTAATGAGTATAGTATTATGTCTAACAAGAACAACTTGCATTTTCACAAGATCTCCAGGACATCTGAGAAGTGCTGGACCAGATGTACTGCCCACAACCCCTGCAGTACAGAGCCATGAACCTCAGAAAGGAAGTATTCTTTGAGCCTGCTGCTAGCTCCTTATATGACCTCAGTCCAAAAGCAGAACGTCTCTGGGCTCCCAGTTATTTCTTTATAAGACAAAAGGGTTGGGCTAATAATGTCTAAGGGCCCTTTCAGTTCTGATCTGTGAGAGGATTAGCTGTTCCCTTCCAGAAGATGAAAAAGGGGCAAGGAGGAAGGGAGAGTGGCTGCTAACGTGTGTGGGGTTTCTTTTAGGGCTGATGAAAATAATCTGGAATTAGATTGTGGCAAGGGTTGCACAACTTTGAGACTATTCTAAAAACCACTGAATTGTCCACTTTTGAAAAAGTAAATTTTGTTTTATGGAAGTTCTTTCTCCGTGAAGCTATTGTTACTATTTCTTTTAAAGTGTTATGAGAAGTTGAAGAAGAGAAACAATAAATGTCAGTAAGTTTAGGTTCAGCTTTATCTCGGAGACATTTGGTTCCTCTGCAGGATGCCACTCACTCCTCCCAAGCGTCCTCCTCCTGTTTCTCAGTTTCTCCTCACAGGGCTGCTACGAATTTCAATTGGGGCAACAGGTGGGAAGCGATTTGCAAAAGAGTAAGAGAGATTTGCAAAATAGGGGCATCTGTAAAAGTCACCCATCACAAAAGGCACCCCAAGGGCTTCTCCTGGAGGGACTTCCTTGCACCTTGGACTCCTGCTGCTTAACCTCTGACACCCAGGACCACCTCTCCAGGCAGGCAGAGAATTTTGAGAAGCAGTGTTATCTTGCTTTTCTTTGCAGTGTCAATTGCTGCTGCATGGATTTTGTAGGCTATTTGTTTTAAAAGAAAGCAAAACCCGAAACAAGACTTGAGAAAAATGAAGTGCTATATAGTGAATCACTAGATACTGGTACCTGCCTGTCACGCTACAGAATTCTCATTATTCCCAGTTCAGTTCAAGCCTCTCCTGGAAGAACCTCTGACCTTCCAGGCTGATGTCTACTCCCCTGCTGCCATGGTGACGCTCAATAATATTTAATGAATGAAAGCTTGTTGCCCAACCTTAGAATTATTAGGAGAAGAACATTTGAGCACATGAGAACATTTAAGGAACTAAGGTATGAAAACTTGGCCTGTTGCAAACCAAAACTCTTTCTCTGATTAAGACGAGCCCAGCCACCAATTTCCCTGAAGCACTGTGCGTTCCCCTCATTTGCTGCCAAGTTACAAACATTTATGATCCGTTTAACCGTGCTTAGAGGCTGAAACCACCCAGAAGTAGCTATGTGGGCTTGCTGGCCATCTCCGGGACGGGGTGTTTGACGTGCCATGTGTTGAAATATTCCCACCCCCTTCATTTTTATTATGATTTTTCCCTATCAAGCAGACAGAATCCATCAAAGACTTGAGCTCTGCCAGAGTTTCTGGGTCGAGTGACAAAGCACAAATATTTCCCTTTCCAAGACTCTCTGAACTCTCTGTAATATTTCTGTGGCTGTCACTCTCCTATTCACAAAAATAAACCCAGGCTAAACTAAGTTCTCTTTCCTCCCTTTGCTTTTTCAAGACTTGTGGTGTCTGAAGTAGCTGTGTTTTTTGTAGCAGCACGTGGTAGTGTTGTCGGCTATGATAAATGGCCCCTCAGATGGTAGCTGGACCTTCCTGAAACTTCCTTCTCAGCCCTCTGATGAAGAGAGAGAATCTGAGGTGGACATGTGGTGACCAGGCAGGGTCTGGCTGGCCCCAGGTTGGCTTCTTCTTAAAAGTGGCACAGGGATGGATTTGAGAATCGTATTGGGCCCACATTAAACCACTTAGTTACTATATAATCCTTGTTATGAGTCGCTTTCCAGTCTGTTCAAGTTTGACTCACAGGAATCACTTATATGCAGAGTGTAATGTCTACATAGAGTTTTCTTAGCTGTAATATTTTTTCTTTTACCTCATTTCAGCAAAATTAGTAACTTTTTAAACACTGAAATTTTCACATAGCATCTGTATTATCTATTGCTTCCTAAGTGTCTGGAAGTTGGATTATGAATAAGGATGACAAAAGAAGAATTGATGCTATCAATTTGTGGTGCTGGAGAAGAGAACTGACATCTCATATACTGAAAAAGATGGTGAAATTCCATCTCCCATACTTTGGGCCTGTTGTCAGGAGGGACTAGTCCTTGGAAAAAGGCATCATGCTGGGAAGGAGAGATGAATTGGCCCAGTGGCTGTAATGATGGGCTCGAACATATCTGTTATTCATAGAGTCACTGTGAGTCTTAGTCAACTTAATGGCACTCAACTACAACAAAAACAGTATTATCAACAACAATGCCAAGTTAGATGTTATTGACATCATTAATTCTTAGATAGTATCTTTATGCATTTAAGTTTGGAGAAGTTTCCCTCTGCTGATGCAGTTACCCCTCAATTGTCTAGAAACTTTCTACAAATGGAGCCATAAATTGTATATATTATATCTAAACCTTGTGATGGGTAATCTCAATGAAAGATTGACTGTGATCTAAATGAGAGCAAACAGCTTGTCATATTTTCTGTATTACTGCTGGGTGGAACAGTGGTTTTACCTCTCTGAGCTTCAGTTTCCTAACCTTATTTGGTTAAGGTGAGGAATAACAAGATAATAGAGTAGGCCTTTAACAAATAGCAACTCATTATTACTTTCCTCCTCATGCAGGTAGGACAATCTGTAGTTCATGTTGCTCCAGCAGCCTGTCCCTTTCATCCGCAGGTGCTTCCTGCCACTGTCTCACCCATGTATTCTGGGAAGAAAGTTCAAAGAAGTAGGGCATCTTATCCCATGTCCTTCCTTCTGCCTCCTTCCTGACTTAGACTCATTGAGTCATTCACTCACACCTTTGTTCAACAAATATTACTTCAGTATGTGCTGTTCCCTGAGGCTACACTAGGCACTGAGAATGTAAAGATAAGTGACATGTTGTCTCTGCCCTTGAGTCTGCAGATCTCTACAGGACAGCAGTGATCCTAAAAAGTCTGTGTGCACTGGGAATACAGAATTCCATGGGATAGAGGGGAGGCTTCTGGAGAGGATCCATGTGAGGAAAGCTGGACTGGGAAGCTCCCCACAGGCTGTGGGGTTACCATACTTGTAGCCAGGTTGCAAACATTTATAGCCCATCTAACTGTACCAAGGGTTTTGATAGAGCTGGTTCTCAGAGAGAGAAAGGACAGAAGAGAGAAGTTTCCAGGAGGAAGGTCTTCATTTTAGGTCATGGAGTGCTCCAAAAGCTATAAATGTTTAGGGAGAAAAAGGAAGAATCCAGTAATTGCAAGAGCAATAGAGGGTGAATAGTGAGAAGAACAGTAATTAAAATGAGAAAGAGTAGTTTGCAAGGGGGCCTTGAAGAGAAGGCTATGGAACCATGTTCACTTGCTGCTCAGAGATAGGGTTTCTGGGGGTCTTGGCCTTCCTCACCAGGCACATATTGTCAGGAGACTATGGTTAGGGGTCATTAGAACAGAGGTTCACAGAGTTCTGGAATTGATACATGACCAAAAATTATTTTTAAAAACTGGGAGTAGGACAGCAACAATATCAGTAACTTTTTTTAATTTAAGAAAAGTTGTCATAAGCATATAAAAATCTGAAACAAATCTCTAGCCAGTTCAATTGTTCTAACATGTTCAGTGACATTATTTTCATTATTTTGTGAACATTGCCACTATTTCCAAATTATTCCATCCTCATGAACAGAACCTCAGTGTCACCTAAGCAAAGACCATCTCCCTCTTCATAGTAATTCAAATCATTGCTAAACTTGTATTTCTGTACGTTCGTTTATTCTAGATGTTTTACATGAGTAAGGACTTTTTAAAATTTATCATACTCTTAAAATGGAAAAAAAAATTACCATGCTCAATTCACTCATACTCACTGCCATTGATTCCCACCTCCAGACCCTCCAGTGAGTGTTAAATGCTGTCGACCCAGGACTGAGAAAAAGCAAGATGGGGACACTAAGAATGGAGAAAAAGAACAGAGAGCATAAAGGCAGGGGGTGAACAGCTGGGAGACTGAAGCCCCAAACCTAGCTTCCCTGTAACCTTATTGAAAATCACCAGGGAGCAAATCACAAAGAGAATTCTATGCAAATGAAGCTAGGCTCTTTCTATTGACAACCTCATGCTTGTATCAGGAAGGAGGGGTTTGTAAATACAATCTAAGAATTGAAAAGGCTACATAACATCTACCTTGGTGCCTGAATCCTGTGATCTGTCTTAGGAGGAATTCCAGCTTGTATTTTTACCTACCTTAATTCCTGGTTAAACATTTAGTTTAATATTTGGCTTCTCACAGTTAGAGGTTGCAAATCTCACGGAAAGAGACTGACTATCTTTCTCCTAAAGAGTTGTTGATGGATTCGAATCACCAGAAAGACACTGCCTTGAGTTGGCAGCAGAACTCTCTGTGGACTTCACCACCCTCATGATAGGGCAATAAAGCAACTGCTAGTGTTATAATTTTTTCAAATTTTACAGCAGCAAAAATGTGAAATTTTGAAATGTTAAATTCTATCTGAAACAAACAAAAAACCCCCACAAAACTCCCTACACCTATATAATTCTTTTTCTACTTTTTCCTTCAGGTTGAAATAAAAATTTTAAACCATGGCTCCAATTACTGAAGCAGGGTTTGGAAACTACTCGAGTAGAAGACCAGATAATGGGTTACAAGTTTGAGAAGCAACACAAAACTGAAATCCTACGAACCAAAGTAGCTTGTTTATATGCACGCCTGTTTCTCTGTCACCTTATATTCCTGGGCCAAAACTGTGGTTCAGAGGGTCAAGAATAAAAGTGATATCCTTCCTTCTCACCCTTGAGCTCCCTCACCAAACCAAGGCTGATCTCTTCAACCCTGTCCAAAGAGCCTATTGGATCATATGCACTCAGGTTAATGAAAGAGCTTAGCCTTCTTGCTTCCAGTTCAGCCACAACTTCATCAGCTAGATGAGTTTCTTGATTTACTACTTTTCAACTATGATACATGGTAACACTGACTTGCATCCTGATTTAAAAGATCTTTGCCAAGTCCATGGTAGAAAATGAGATACTTAGGTGAGCAGACATCCAAGAGGAAGTCCAACGAATTTTGGGTAAAGATAGTCTCTATCCCCCTATATGTATTCAGGGGCTCACATGCTCTCCAGGAGCTCTCTAGTTCTAACATTTCATGGCTCAGCCATCCTCAACACTGAAAACCACACAAGGGCCCTGAGTTTGAGTCTAAGTTTCCCGTAACTAAAACAAAATGAGGAACATATTGGGTCGCATAGTTTTCATTTTCCAACAGAAGAATGCATATAAATTGATTCGTAAAAGCTCAACATTTTCCTAGAATGAGATTCCTGCCAAAAGTTCCCTAGAGTGTCCCTGTAAGAGACACTGGGTAGTGGAATGGACCGTGGCTTCCACCACAGTATTGCAAAAGACCCACAAATACTGTTAAACAGATGAAGCTTTTATGGCATTTCCAAAAAGGCAGAGGCCACCAGTAACATCATAACTCAAGGAAAGCATTCCTGACTTTGACGTTCCTGAACTCTTTGGCCAAGTACAGGAAGAACCTAATGAGAACATTGCTTCACCTATAGTTAGGGTAACAACAGAACTTTATGGCAGCTTTATTTCAAGGATCTAATGTCTTTATTGGATTTGATTTAATTTTCTTCAATTTCAGCTTAAACTTGTATATGAGTAGTTGTTGGTCTGTTCCACAATCAGCACCTGGCCTGGCTTTTACAGCAGATATTGAACTTCTCCAGTGATTCTTTCCACTTGGGAAAGTCAGCTGTCAGGGACCTCTCAAGAGTACTGAAGAGCAATGACGTCAGGCTGGAGACTAAGGTGCATCTGATGTAGGCCATATTCCTCACAATTGCATGCTGTATACATCAGAGAGTTGGACAGTGACTAAGGATGATAGAAAGAGAATTGATGCCTTTGAGCTGTGGTACTGCAGAAGAGTGTTGAATATACCATGGACTGCTAGGAGAATGAGCAGGTTTGCACTGGATAGGGTGAAACCGGGCTGCTCCTTGGAGGCAAGAATTATGAAGCTTTGTCTGACATACTTTGGGCATGTTGCAAGGAGGGATCTGTCCTTGGAGAGGAACATCATGCTTGGAAGGGTGGAGGGACAGCACAGGAGAGGAAGACCCATGATGAGATGGATGGATTCAGTGATTGGGGTAATGGGAGTAAGTGTGTCAGAGACAATAAGGTTGGCACAGGATAGGGCAGGGTTTAGGGCTCTTGTACATAGGGTCGCTATGAGGTGCTAGTGACCCGACAGCACATAACAACAACAACAACAACAACATTTTTATTAATGGCTTTGTTACCCAATGTCTTTATTAATGGCTGATATTTTCTTTTAGGAAACAACACATACATATAGCATTATATGGACATACTGTTATTCTTGTTATTGGCTTTTTTTGGGGGGGGTTTGTTGTTTACCATTGAATCAGATCCAACTGGTACAGGAGATGATTGCCCCTCCTTCTCCAGCAGAGCATTTAGTGGATTTGAACCACATGCCTTTGGGATTGCAGCACAGCTTCTTGCTACTAGGCCACCAGAGCTCCTGTTACTGTTCTGAGTTGACTCTGACTCAGCAATCCTGTAGGAGATAGTCATTCTTATTAGATGCTGTGGAGTCGAGTACGCCTCTTAGTGACCCTGTGAACAACTGATCTCAGCACTGTCCTATCCTTTGCCATCCTCACACTCTCTGACTTAAGCCCTTTGCTGAGTCACTATGTCAATCCACCTGGTTGAGGATCTTCCACTCCTTCACTGTCCCCCCAACTTCCCAAGCATGATGTCTTTTTCCAGGGAATAGCCTTTCCTAGCAACGTGCCCAAAGCATGAGAAACGAAGCTTCATCATATTTGCCTCCAAGGAGCACTCTGGCTACACTCTTCCAAGACAAGTGTGTTTGTTTTTTTTCTCCAGTCCATGGGATATTCATCATTCTTTTGCAATACCACAGCACAAAAGCATCAATTCTCCTTCTGTCATCTTTAATCATTCTATAACTCTCAGATGCACAGCAAGTGATCGAAAAGATCATGAAGTGAATGACCTTAGTGATTGAGCATCTTAATCCTCAAACTAACATTGTTGCTTCTCAATAATTTGGCTAAGTCTCTGAATATAGCTTTTCCAAGTACAATATGTCTCCTGACTAGCCCATCAGAGTTCCCAAAGTAATTCTAAAACTCCCTTATAAGTATATATCCACCAAAAATGTGTCCCTTTACCAGGAAATATAGGAGACTATTTGTAGCAGTGTTATTTATAGGAGCCCTTAAGCCAGAGAAACTCAAGATTCCACTAAGGAATATTGTTGTTGTTGTATAGAATAGGAATTGACCCTCCAATGGGTTTTCAGAGCAGTTAATCTCACGGAGGAGATTGTCCATCTTTCTCCTGTGAAGCAGCTGGTGGCCTTGAACCATATGCCTTCGGGATTACAGCACAGCTTCTTACCACTAGGCCACTAGAGCCTCAAGGGTTAATGAATAAAAAATTATGACTTAAAAAATATGGTTTAGTCACACAGTGGAATACTACACAACAGGAGAATAAAGAACAATAGTTAATGCAACAACATAGAAATTCTCAGATGCATTCTGTGGAGCAAAATAAAGTAGGCAAAAAGAACACACACTTTAGATTGCCTTTATAAGGCGTTTAAACAGAGTAGGCAAAACTAAGGAGTGAGGTTAGAATCAAAATAAGCGATAACTTTGTCAAGAAGGAAAGGGGGCGTGATTGGGAAGAAACATATGACAGCTGGCATTCAGGCAATGTTCTATTTTTTGACATGGGCAATGGTTACATGGAGATTGACTAATATATTTACTTAGAGCTCTTTTTTACATACTTAATAGTAAAAAGTCTTTAAAAAGGAATTTTAAAACAGGTAATTTTTGTGTTGCCACATAGGTAATTAATTGGTGACAGCTTAAATTCACTATCATTGAGATGATTTAATTTCTGCTTAATTTATTTTTAAGCCCAATGCTGTAAAAGAAATACATTTTCCTAACAATTACAACTAAAATACTTTCAGTAAAACTTTTCCCTTTGCACCTTAGGAAATCCATCTCACACTCAGTAAGGTCTACTGCAGACAGGACAGCTCTTGGATGTATCTTTCTGACATTTGAACTTAAAATGAAACCAATTTTACATGAATTAGCCTATGCAGAAAACTACTGATGTTCCTTCAAAACCACCAAGGACATAGCTCTTATTTGAACAAAGCATGAAACGACGATAAAAAGTTAAATAACTCTTTCTTGGAAAAAGAAATTCTGTAGCAGGCATACTAGACCTTTCTCTTAACTGTTGTTGTTGTTTGATGCCTTCGAGTGGAGTAGAGGACTCATAGCGACCCTAGGAATGAACGGCCTGAGCACTTCTCTTAATTACTCACTATTAAAATCTTTGAAGACTTTTTACATTAAAATGAAGTCATTAGTGCAACAATGAATGAGTGGAAGCCCAAAATCTCTGTAAATGTTTATGAAAATTAATAAAATATAATTATAGATATAGAAAAAAAAATAAAAATAAAATGAAGTCATTGTGTCACATAATTTTATAATTATTTGACAGTATTAGATCTATGTGGAATATATTGTAAGAAATATTGGAATAGTGCATTCTTCTAATTTTACAGGTAGAGAAAAAGAGAGGAAATGACAAGTTCAAGGTTACATAGTAATTATAGTTAGAGCCCCCACTTTCATGCCTAGACTTCCTTGAAATGAGGAATTACTCAGATGATAGTCATTCTCATCTATTCTTGTAGATTTATAGTTAAAAAACCCCCTCCAATATAACACAAAACAAATGTCCAGGCAACCCATCCCTTGATTAGAAAAGAAACCATTTCAAATATCATTCATGCCTTCCCGGAAGCATCTCACTTCCTTCTACACAGAGGCAAATCTTGTCTTGGAGTTGGAGCTTATAATTTCCAACTTTTACTACGTATATAATGAGCCATTGATTGGTGAAGCTTTGGGTGAAAACTTTTGCTTATAACCAAAAGGCTGAAAGTTTGACCCACCAGCTCCACAGGAGAATGATGAAACAGTCTTTGTCCATCTCGATTGCAGCTTGGAAAGCTTAAGGAGCAGCCCTACCCTGTCCTGCTGCTGTTGTGTGCCATTGATTAGGAACCGAACTGTAGCTGATCCTCCAGCAGGTTTTCAGAGGTAGTTTAATTGCATGGGAGGGGATTGCCCACCTTTCTCCCTTGAAGCAGCTGGTGGGTTGAAACCACGTGTCTCCTCTATCCTTTAGGATCAGTATGAGTCAGAATTGATTCAATGGCAGTGGCTACCATCTACCATCTATCTATCTATCTATCTATCTATCTATCTATCTATCTATCTATCTATCTATCTATCGTCATGTAGACGGATTTTTTTGCTATTATAAACAATATTGCAATGCACATCTTCATATGAAATTTTGTGTGATGTGTATTAACTAGAATTGCTGGTACATGTAGGAGTTAAATTGCTGAGTTACTTATTAAGTAGATTTTTTTCCCCCATTGATCCACAATGTCACATGTCAAGTTGGCATAATATATGAGTCTATGTCTGGGCTATAAGAACATTTGGCCCGTCTGACTTCCACTAAATCCATGAGAGAAAAGAGGCACTAACCATAATGTCACCAGCACAAAACCAATTCCTGTGATGTCAGATGTGTTCCCATGCTCTTGCACCTAGTTTTATCAGTTTTAACACTCTTGGTACCAGCAGCCAAGAAATCAAAGATGAATTGCATTGGGAAAGTCGGCTGTCAGGGACCTCCCCAAAGTACTGAAAAACAGTCACGTCAGACTGGAGACCAAGTTGCGCCTGATCCAGGCCAAAGTCTTCACATTTGCTTGCTATATGTCAGAGAGCTGGACAATGATTAGGGATGATAGAAAGAGAGTTGAAACCTTTGAGCTGTGGTGCTAGAGAAGAGTGTTGAATATACTATGGACTGCCAAGAAAACAAACAGGTTCATCCTAGAGAGGATGAAACTAGACTGCTCCTTGGAGGCAAGGATTCTGAGGCTTTGTCCGACATCCTTTGGTCATGTTGCAAGGAGGGACCAGTCCCTGGAGAGGGACATCATGTTTGGGGGAGTGGAGGGATAGAGAAAGAGAGGGAGACCATTGAAGAGATGGATTGATTCAGTGACTGGGGTAATGAGGGTAGGTGTGTCAGAGACAGTAAAGTTGGCACAAGATAGAGCAGGTTTCAGAGCTATTGTTCACAGGGTCACTATGAGTCATGAGCAACTTGACAGCACATAACGACAACAATACCACCAACTGCCCCTTCCAGGGCTCTTAACTGCTGCACCACTATTGTTGATAGGTGCAGTCAAGCTGGAACTGACTCATAGATGACCTTTCAGGGGATTTTCAAAGGCTATAAAACACGTGGGAGGAGATTACCCAGCTTTTTCTTGTGGAGCACCTGGTTGATTGCAATCACCCATCTTTGGTTTAGCAGCACAACTCCTTACCTATTATGTCACCAAGCTCCTTTAAGGCTCTGTGACTGGGTTCTATAACCCATTGCAATGGCTATACAGAACTCACAGACCATACCGTTGATTGTGAGGTTTATTAGAGAAGTAACTGTTTACAATTCAGGTCATCCTTGAGGCTTCCATCCGGTGTTACACACTTCTATTAGTCCTGCCATTTATGGTGTCTCCTACCAGCCCTTCAGTAAATCGGGGCAAAGACTGTCAGCTCTGGCTCTATGAAGCAGCGATTCCAGCTCAGCTCTGTCTCATGTTGATTCCTTTGCTGCTGCTGCTCTGGTCTTCATCCTAATCTGTCTCATGCAGGAATCTCTGGCCCAAATGGATGAACTTCACTCTCCACTTCTTTCCTAAAATTTTTATTTTACGTTAGTTTGCTTACAAAGCTGATATGCATTGTGTTTCACACTAGTCTTCATTCACCTTGTGTTTCATACAATCATTCCTATGCACTATGTTTTAGAAAATTAATTCTCATTAGACTATGCCCATCATTACTTCATCTTTGCAAATCCCCAACGGATCCTTCCCATTTCCTCTACCCCTTCCCTTCACCCCCAAATTGTGCAACCCTAGTCATTTTGCCCCTACCCATCCTCACCTCTCTGCTCCCACTCCTTCCCCCCTTAGATTTCCATATATGTTTTAATAGTTATCCTTCTATTTTTACAACAATGGTCTTATGCAGTATTGGTCCTTATGAGACAGAGTTATTTTACTCAGCATAATGTTCTCCAGTCCACTTCATTTTTTTATAATAGTGAGATTCCTCTTTTTTAATCCCTGAACCTTTTCAATTTAAGCCTGGCTGGATGGAAAAACTGCCCAATCCCCTTTGTCATAGTCTACACACCATATTTGCAAGTCTGCACCTGATTGATGTTTCTGTTTCCCTAATTCACATTATTTGAACATTCCTATACAGTAATCTGGCAAAAATCAAAGCCAATGGCTATAAAAGCCACTTTGAACAATCAATCTACTGTACCATGTAGAGACACCAGCCTGTGAGTTTATTTGTATTTCTGGATTAATTAAGAAAAGAGAGGGCCTCCAGTCTGCTTTTCCACTTTAGATTGTCCCTCTCTCTCTTTTCACTGTTCAAGAAGCCAAAAATAGCATAAGATAAGGAGTTAGAACATGTGCCTGCAGTCAGAACTTACACTGTGTAGGAGCAACACCTCAACTACACTTTGTACTTGAGCCCCATGTGAAAATTAGTGTACTAGGGGGTATCTGATTCCTTCTAATTTCATGAAGGAGATGAGCAAGCACCTTCAGTATTGGCTCTAAGATGTTTCTTAGAAGGAAGACAGAACTCTTCTCTCTAGCTTTTTTTAAAAAATAACAACAAAAAAACCACAACCACCCAATTCTGATAATATAGCCACAGTAACTGTTTTGCTTCATAGGTTTGTAAGTTCACTGTACCATCTCATGTCAATTCTCTTGGTTCAGCTGCCTCTGTTTCTCTACTGTTAATTCTTGCTGACTCTGGTGTTGTAACTCTTTCTTTGTCTCTTGGGTCTAGGAATTTCTTAGCACAGGCACTCTCAGTTCAAAGGATGCATTCTACTCTCATTTTTTTCTTTTTTGAGGAAATGAAGTCCTCCTTCAGCCCATTCTGACTCTGGAACAGCTTATTACTTTTTTAAAATTTTATTATTTGTGTGTGTGTATCATCAAATCGGGTCTGACTGGTACAGGAGGAGATTGTCCCTCCTTCTCCAGCAGAGCATCTGATGGATTCAAACCATGCACCTCTGGGATTGCAGCGCAGCTTCTTGCCACTAGGCCACCAGAACTCCCTGGAACAGCTTATTTTAAGCTTAGTAGAATGAGTAAAGTGAACAATCGTCTCATTAGGACTCTATGTCCCTTATTTGCATGATCCCACCCAATCATTTGATGGAAGTTACTAGACTACGGCTAGGCAATTCTTATAAATGTGACCTATAGCCCCACACTGAACAATTAGCAGGAAGAGCAGAGCTAGCCAATAGACTGAGACTCAGAGGCACTGAGTTGAGTCCTCCACTTGCCTAGAATAAAGCACATGCCTTTGACAAGTTACTGATCCCCTCTGGGCTTTTAGTTTCATAGCTGTAAAATAAGATTGTTAGGCTTGGGATT
This sequence comes from Elephantulus edwardii, assembly GCF_000299155.1. Taxonomy (NCBI): domain Eukaryota; kingdom Metazoa; phylum Chordata; class Mammalia; order Macroscelidea; family Macroscelididae; genus Elephantulus; species Elephantulus edwardii. Next base: position 35,137,808 of record NW_006399759.1, on the reverse strand, counting down.
TTCCAACTTTTCTGTTTATAACAAAGCATTTTTAGGTCACCAGGAATGAAAATCATCTGCCTCCGACTTTTAGCAAACTTGGGTGGCAAAGATGACTTCAATTTTCCTAATTATCTGAGCCATGAATTGCTCTGTCTCTTCTTCAAGATGATTTTTTTTAAAAATTGAGCCTTTCCCCATTTTACAAATGCCTGTCTGTGAGGTTATCTATCATATGACAGAGATATCATGTGTGCATGTGTGCACATGAATGAATATGTGCTAAAGATTTCTTTATTAACTCAATTAAGCAAATGTGTTTGGGATCCAGTTGAATCTTGGCTAAGTTTGAACTAAAGTCTGAAATAATAGATTTCCATTTCCCTACCCCTAAATCTTCTTGTTGTTGCTGTTAGGTGCCATCGAGTACAATACATAGCAACCCTATGAACAAGCGATCCTATGAACAACCATGTCCTATCTTGTGCCATTCTCACAATGTCTGACACACTCAAGCCAATTGCCATAGTCACACGGTGTCAATCCTCTCTTTCACCGCCCCTCAGAAATCACCAGATATTGGACACTTGGTATGCTCCCAAGATTTCAGGTCTAAGCGTTGGTTCTTTGGTTCTTTGCCTGGCATCTGGACTTCATTAGGCCATAAATCTGGAGTTTATGGCTCTTCTGGCTGCAACAATAACTTTCATAATGTTCACAGTGGCTGAGTGGTTATTAGAAGAAGAAATCCAGACATCTAGCATTCTCTGCATCTTTGCTAACATTTTAAATCTCTCATCAACCCTCTAAGATAACCGTTTTCATATTTGGCTCAGAAACGCTTAGAGAATTTACCAATGTCTTAGTTATCTACTGCTACTAAAACAGTGACACCACAGCTTTGACAAAAAGAAGTTTCTTCTCTTACAATTTCAGTGGCCAAATGTCCACATTTGGGATGCCAGCTCTAAGGGAAGGTCTTCTCATCAATCATAGAGGAAACTCCTGTCTCCTTCAGCATCTGTAAGCCCAGTGTTCCCTGAAGCCCTCCACATATCCTGGACTTTCTTGGTGTCAAGACTTTTTCTCATGAAGGAGCCTGGATCCAAAAAGACACACTCCACTCCTGGCAATTGGTTGTTTTAAGGGTCTCCGCACCCTTGGCTTGCTTTCTTCCCCTTTATCTTTACTAAGATAAAAGGCATTACTGGTCAAAAGCAAGAGGAACTTTCCTCACATCTTATTAGGGTTCTGGTGGGGTTAGAGAGTGTTACATTCCACTCATAATCCTCCTAAAACTATTTAGTTTAACAAATCACGGTGCTCATTACATAACTCCCACATGGTATAGTGTGTGTGTGTGTGTGTGTGTGTGTGTGTGTGTGTGTGTGTGTGTGTGTGTTAGGGTGCATCATTTACTCCATGATACAACAGTTACATAGGCAGCAGAAAGAACCTGGATTCAAATCCAGGCTTTCTAATTTCTAGATAAGCAAAAGGTTAGCACCCAGAGGCCCTTCTTAAAAATGAGCTTATAAGATGAACAACTGAGTCCAGAACATAGTACACTAAGTAAAACCATGACTAAGGAGGGTAGAAGGAGAAATGATGCTTTTGAGCTTTGGTGCTGGAGAAGAGTATTGAGGGTACCATGGACTGCTAGAGAAACAGATTCATCCTGGAAAGGGTCAAACTGGACTGCTCCTTGGAGGCAAGGATTCTGAGGCTCCATCTAACATACTTTGGACATGTTGCAAGGAGGGACAGGCCCTTGGAGAGGGACCTGTAGGGTGGAGTGACAGCGCAGAAGGGGAAGGTCCCCTATGAGGTGGATTGATTCAGTGATTGGGGTAATCAGGATGGGTGTGTCAGAGACGGTGCGACTGGCACAAGACAGAGCAGAGTTTAGGGCTGTTGTACATAGGGTCGCTATGAGTCGCAAGCGACTTGATGGCACATAACAACAACAACAAGAAGTAAGACCATGGCTTCCTGTAGCTCCACTTACTGTTTCCTTTTCTACCTTCTGCAATTAGAGGGTGCCTTTTGGGAACCTTGTGATATGCTCATCAGATCCTCGTCACTGAAGGGCTGATTGCCCCAGCTGCTGAGAAAGCTGAGACAACTTCAGCTATCAGTTATTTTAAAGTTTGCTTCAGCTGCAAAGAGGTGGTTTATCCAAAGTGGTGTCCTTTCTGGGGTAGGACACATCCAAGGAAGGAAGGTAAGAAGCTTAGTTCAGTCCAAAGGCAATGAGCTACGGAGGGCACCCTAGCTCTCTTGTTCCCTGTGGGCTTGACTGAGGCTGGCTTGGGGCCTGCACTGTGGCTCACTTTTTCCCTATCCAATCCTGCTTCCTTCATCTGCCTCCCCAGCAGAATGTTCCAATGATATGCTTTAAAAGTATTCTGCCTACAGATTCCTCTGTGTCTACTTATTGGGGAATTCACTTCATATGCTAGTTCTCATCTACCTCTTCTGCCTCAGAAGAATCCTTCAGAGACTGAAAAGTGATCCTGCACCCAATCCTTCTCTTCTCCAAGCTGAACAATATCTTTGGTAGGGCACTGATCCCTGGTGTCCTGGTGCTGTTGGGGCTTCTCTTAGGTACTTCTGAACTGGCAAATCTGCAGCCTGATGGGGATGCCTGGTTTTCTGGAGTAATTCCAAGACCCTGGGGCCTTCTCATTTGTGCTGATCACAGAATCACCAGATGGCTTCTAGCACAGAGGGAAAGATTGCTTTCAATTTCCACAGGAGCTAATTTAGTCAGGAAGCTTAACCAAGTGAGGCAGTAAAAGTTACATTTCATCTTTTGTGTTCCAAGTATTTTCTGCACCCAGAGAAGAATGAATTTATCAGTGAAAGACAATAATAAGTAAACACCAACGCTACAGTGTCATTTGATTCTTAAACAGCATAGCAAATAGCCAACAACATAAACCTTGAGTTGATGCCACCTCAGAGAGACCTATAAATATCTCAGTAACTAAAATCTGCTAGGCAAATGAGAGTTCCTTTTTATTATTTAAACTGAAGTGTCTCTGTAATGCAGAATCTTTGTTAATGAGCTCCTTTAAGGCAGCCTTCCTGAGGTCACAGCATTCACTCTCCCTTTCATATTCAGCAGTTTCTGCTGAAAGGGATTTAGAAGTCTTTGCTTGTAAGTAACAGACTATAAGCCTGATCTAGTTGACCAACAACAAAAAAATCCAGAATGAGAAATTTATCTCAAATTTTTTCACTAAAACTAAAATCAGAAATACTGACAAGAGGAAATGAGCAGAGTGTTGGCACATTTTGGGGAACGTGCCCAATGCCCTGAAACCTCAATGGACAAACTATCAAATGGGAAGGTAATTTGCTCTGTAAGCTTTCACCTAAAGTACAATAAAAAAATTCTTTGCTGTTGTAATTAGGGCAATGTCTCAAGGTGGAACTAAAGTCAACACTGAGTGTTCTTATAAAATACATTTGAGTTAGTTCAATATTGTGAGCTTCCTTTTATTCAACAATGCTAAGCATTTAAGGGAGACTCTACTTGCAATACTGAATGATACAAAGGGCAAAATTGTGAATGATCCAGGAAGCATTAAAAGAAGATGGAAAAAATATGTAGAATCACTATACTAAAAAGAAGGGGCCGACACTGAAATAGTTCAGGAAGTACCTTATGATCTAGAGCCAATGGCACTCTGGTGGCATAGTCCATTGTCTGATAATCTGAGAGGCACGTTTCTCTGTACCTTTGAAAAGAGCAGCTGCTCTGCTGAGCATAAACGAACAATTGTCTCTCATTATAATTTATAGGCTCAATAATCCAATGAAGGGTTTATATGATTATAATCAACTTGATACTGAGCTCAGATTTGCCTTTTCTTATTTAATTTGAGGCAGTGGCCCACTTTCTTTCTCTCTCTCTCTCTCTACACACACACACACACACACACACACACTCACACTCTCTCTGTCTCTCTCTTTCTCTATATATACACACATACACACACACACATACACTATTTATATATACACACACACACAGTATATATA
>NW_006399759.1:35128905-35133463 GCF_000299155.1 Elephantulus edwardii | reverse complement strand
AAAAAATAAGGCCCCAGGAATAAATGGGATACCAATTGATATTTTTCAACTAACAGATGTGCTCACTAGTCTGTGATATATGCTCATTAGTCTATGCCAGAAAATTTGAAAGATAGCTACCTGTTTGGCTGATTTGTTCTCATTTCCAAGAAAAGTGATCCAATAGAATGTGGAAATCATCAGACAATGTTATTATCATAGGGATATTATATTATATTAGGATATCATTAATATCCCATGCAAGCAAAACACTGCAGAAGATCATTCAAAAGTCTCTAGAACAGCATGTAGATAAGAGAACTGCCAGAGGTTCAAGCTGGAGTTAGAAAAGGCATGGCACCAGAGATATCATCACCAATGTCCAAGAGATCCTAGCCAAAAGCAAAGAATACCAGAAGAGTGTCTACTTTTGCTTTATTGACTAGCAAAGACATTTGGCTGTGTGGGTCATAACAAATGATGGTAAACATTGAAAAGAAGAGGAATCCCTGCTTTGAAGGAAATAGCAAAAAATAAGGCACCAGGAATAGATGATGTACCGATTGACATATTTCAGCTGACAGATGCTGCTCTGCATGTGCTCACCAAGTTGTGCAGAGAAATCTGGAGAACAACCACTTGGCCAACTGACTGGAAGAGATCTATATTTGTTCCCATTCCAAAGAAGGGTGATCCAACTGAGTGTGGAAACTATAGAACAATCTCATTGATTTCACATGCAAGCAAGATTCTACTGAAGATTATCCAAAACCGACTGGAACAGCACATCAGTAGAGAACTGCCAGAAATCCCGGCTGGGTTTAGAAGGGGTCGTGGTACTAGGGATATTGTAGCTAATGTTAGATGGATCTTAGCTGAAACCAGGGAGTACCAGAGGAAGGTATATCTGTGTTTCATTGACTATGCAAAGGTGTTTGACTGTGTGGATCATAACAAACTGTGGCTGACTCTAAGGAGAATGGGAATCCCAAAACACTTGATCGTGCTAATGCGAAACCTATACTTGGACCAAGAGACAGTCATCAGGACGGAGCAAGGAAACACTGCATGGTTCAAAATAGGAAAGGGCATATGCCAGGGATGTGTCCTTTCTCCATAGCTTTTTAACCTGTATGCAGAACAAATTATCCGGGAGGCTGGGCTCTATGAGGAGAAATGTGGGGTCAAGATTGGTAGAAGATCTATCAACAATCTGCGATATGCAGACGACACAACCCTGCTTTCTGAAACTGAGGAGGACCTGAAACACTTGCTGCAAAGGGTCAAGGACTGCAGCCTACAATATGGATTGAGGTTCAATGTCAAGAAGACAATGATTCTCACCACTGGACCAATTGGCAGCATCAGGATGGATGGTGAGGAGATTGAGATTGTTCACAGCTTTAGTTCTCTTGGCTCCACAGTCAACACTCTTGGCACCAGTAGCCAGGAAATTAAAAGATGTATTCAGATGGAAAAGTCTGCTGTTAGGGACCTCTCCAAAGTACTGAAAAGCAACGGTGTCTCTCTGAAAACTAAGGTGCGTCTGATACATGCCATGTTCTTTGCAATCACTTCTTATGCATCAGAGAGTTGGACAATGACTAGGGAGGATAGAAGGATAGAATTGATGCCTTTGAGCTGTGGTGCTGGAGAAGAATATTGAGGGTACCATGGACTGCTAGGAAAACAAACAGATTCATGCTGGAAAGCATCAAACCGGGCTCATCCTTGGAGTTAAGGATTCTGAGGCTCCGTCTAACATACTTTGGACATGTTGCAAGGAGGGACAGGTCCTTGGAGAGGGACATCATGCTTGGTAGGGTGGAGGGACAGCGCAGGAAGGGAAGGCCCACTATGAGGTGGATTGATTCAGTGATTGGGGTAATCGGGATGGGTGTATCAGAGACGGTACAATTGGCACAAGACAGGGCAGAGTTTAAGGCTGTTGTACATAGTGTCACTATGAGTTGCAAGCAACTCAACAGCACATAACAACAACAACAGCGTGTGAAACTTGTATCTAAACCTGTTGTCTATCATGTTCACACTAAGGGAGAGCAAGGGTAACATGACATGGCTTCAAATTAAGAAGGGTGTGTGTCAGGGTTGTATTCTCTCTCCATACCTATTCAATCTGTTTGCTGAACAAATTATTAGGAGAGACTGGACTCTGAAAAAGGTTACACCAGAACTGGAGAAGGACTCGTCAATAACCTACCTTACGTAAATGACATAACCTTGCTTGCTGAAAGTGAAGAGGACTAGAAGCACTTGTTGCAGAAGATCAGAGTACACAACCTTTGATATGGACTGCATCTCAATGTAAGGAAAACAAAAATTCACACAACTGGACCTATAGGTAACATCATGAAGAGGGAAAAAAGATTGAAACTGTCAGTGACTTTGTCTGGCTTCGATCCACGCTCAGCACCCTTTGTACTAGCAGTTAGGAGATCAGGAGATGTTATTGCCCTGGGAAAGTCTGCAGTCAGGGATGTCTCCAAATTATTGGGGAGCAGTGATGTCAGTTTAAGGACTAAAGTGCACCTGATTCAGGCCATGATATTTTCCATCACTTGCTATTCAACTGTTATTTACCTCTGCACCTGGTGGATAGAAAGAAAGTTATGCTACCAAGCCAAAGGTGGGTGATTTTAATCTGTGGCCCTCAGGCTTGGTTTAATTGTTTTGGTCAAACATTCTTCTAAGTGGCATAGCACTGGTCTGTCCATTTGCTGTGCAGAGGTAATTCGTGGTTGCTGTGATGCTGAACACTGTGACACTGATATGTCAAGTGTGATAATGGTTACCCATGGTGGACAGTGTTTGGTGGACCTTCCCAATTAAAACAATCTTAGAAGCAGGAGTAGCATCCACTTCCAAAATAGCTAGCCTCAGGAAACTTTATGAAATTCGAGAAATTATGAAAGTTATACAAGTGTTCCAGTCTTTCATTCACAGGGTCGCTATGAGTCATCTACAACTTGATGGCACTTAACAACAACAACAAGCTATGCATCTGAGAGATGGAAAATAAATAAAGATGGCAGAAGAAGAACTGATGCATTTGGGAAGAGTAATGACTATCCATGGACAGCTAAAAGAACAGACAGATTTTTCTTGGAGAAGGTACAGCCAGAGTGCTCCTTGGAGGCAAAATTGAAAAAGCTTTGTCTCACATACTTGGAGCTTGTCACTAGAAGAGGCTGTTCCTTGGGGAGGGACATCATGCTTAGAAAGATGGAGGATTAAAGAGAGGGAGACTCTCAGCAAGATGGATTGACACAGTGACTGTAGCAATGGGCATATAGAGCAGAGATTGTGAGCACGGTGCAGGACCAGGCAAGATTTTGTAAGTCAGAGTTGTCTTGATGGCACCTTACAACAGCAATGACGAGCACATAAGGGCCCTAGTGGCATCATAGTGGACTAAGCATTGGGCCATTTTTAACTGAAGAAAGGTCTAGAATTTGAGCCCATTGCTGCTCAATGGGAGCTCTACTCCAACCTATAAGGTCATTATGAGTCTAAAGTGAATCTTGATGCTGTGGGGCTGGGGAGCCAAGCACTTTATAAATACCAGGCTGACAAGCCCCAAAGAAGGACCTGATATAGGATCAGAAAACGCTGTTCCTAAATTCTGCTTTCATCTGTGCACTTATATGCATATATGTATGTATGTAATTGTATGTGTGTGTGTCAGATTGCCTTTCTGTGGATCCAGGGTGTCTTGGTGGCAAATGGCCAGTTGTCAATTTCAGGATTTATATATAACAATTTTAGCCACGTCAAGATACTAACTAAGTTCTATCTTGGACCCGATCCCAAATTCTTGGGAGATAGAATTTTATTGGAGAGTTTTAGTAAGATATTAACTTCTGATGCAATTAAGCATGGAAACCAGAGGTATTATGTAGTCCTCGAATGTTGCCAGAGGCCTAGCCTGTAAATGTGATGAACAGCTCAACAGGTGGACACTTGAAGAAGGAAAGAGATTCTTTCGGCAGCTTTTAAGATTATCTTGTAATAGATTTTAGTCAGGCAACTGCCTTTTCCTTTACTCATGTTAATTTTTTCATGTGAATTAGGTGAAGGTTCACAGAGCAGATCTGTTTTCCATTTAACATTTCTTACATATTTTGGGTGGTGATTTACAGAGCCAGTTGGTTTTCCATCCAGCAATTCATACACGTTTTATGTCACTGATAGCAATCTTTTTTTAAATAATTTTAATGAACATTTACAGATAATTTGGATTTCCATTCATTCATTGCTGCACTTCTCTACCTGCCCAGCCCTCTCCCCCTGCCCCCCAGTTCGCTCCTCTCTTTCAAAGGTAAAAGAAAGACTCCCTCCCTGGTACACAATCCCTCCGCACCCCTCCCACCACCCCAAGTATATTCCACTATGCAACCTTAATTGTGGACTCTTGTGATAACCATAATACCCTATTATACATTGCTTTTAAATGATTCAGTCCCTCATCTGTTTCAGTGTAGTATACACAATCTACCTAGTTTTTCTCAGTCTTACGCCCACCCCGATATCAGTCCCATTTTACAGCAGTGGCACCATG
>NW_006399759.1:35127136-35128184 GCF_000299155.1 Elephantulus edwardii | reverse complement strand
ATTTGATTCTTAGAAAATCCCATTCATCTACTTTATCTTCTCCTGGTTGTAGATGATTGCAATCTTCACAATGTAAAAGCACTCTTCCAAATTCTTCCTTGTTTCCCCCCCTTTCTATTCTTCTATTCTTAACTCTTCCTGCCTTCAGAATTTGTCCTTGAGCAAATGCTGCCCTTTTGATTGTGGATGGTCAATTGTGTGTACCTTCTCTTGAATTATTCTTCTTACTGATCTTTCTGCCGTTTGGCTCAAAATGGAGCCCCAGGGATGAGTTGAGCTTCAGGTCTAAAAGTTAACCAAGGACCATACTCTGGGGTTTGCCCTCTTCTCCCTGGAAGTTCGCTTTTGTGTTTGATCTGTTTAGAGATGATTCAGCTACAGGCTAAAATTATTAAGCCCCATTGCTCCTCGACATTACATAGGAAGCAACCAAGAGACTGTGCTGAATCAGGAAACTTTTCATGAACTTGCCTGCTTATAGAACCTTGAAAGTCTCCTTGCTGTGCTCATGAACCTTACAGTCTGATGGAGAATCAACCAGAGATGTGACAACACAAGTGACCTGGAAATGTGATAAGACCATCTGTGTTTTTTAACAGGACTCCAAATGAATTTGAACAAGTTTAATTACAGTCAATGTAGCAAACCATTGTAGGTTTTATTTAAAATTGAGATTAAGTGAATTGTCACCTACAATGGGAAAAAAAAATTACAGGTTAAACCCCTAGAACAGGTAACTCACAAGAGGCATAGCAAGTTATTTCAGAAGCCTGATACATAAGACTTGACTACTGGCAGAACTGTTGAAAAGTGACATATATTCAATGTCGTGTGATCATCCATCTTTGAACAGGGCATTTGCCAGTCAAGAGATTTTATTCATCTGCAGCACGCACACGGGCCTTGTATGCTAAGAAGAAAGTTGCGCATTGACTTGTGACTTTTCCCTGTTTCTTTGGATACACTTGAAGGCCTAGAAGGTAAAAAGAGTGGCACTACTAACCTGAAGGACCCCCGAACCGCTGGTCCTGTTCTGTCCCGAGTGGAC
>NW_006399759.1:35095274-35121651 GCF_000299155.1 Elephantulus edwardii | reverse complement strand
ACAATCTCTGCTTGTTTGCTCTGCCCTTCTGCTAGCCATTCTTGAAATACTGTTGCCTTGGATACAGCTGGGTGTGGGGCTCTACCAGGGACAATGGAAAAATTCCTGAGTTTAACTTAGCTGAGAACTATAGAAACCTGAGTTTAATTCAGCTGAGAACTATAGGGACTATTTTAATTTCAATCTTTTCAAACCCTTATATATGACGTTTGAATCCACCCGCTGCTCCTTGAGAGAAATACGGGCAATCTCCTCCTGTGTGATTTACCGCCTCTGAAAACCTACTAGAGGGTCAGCTGTGAGTTGACTCCAACTCGATGACACATAATAACACAATAACACATTTATTTCTAAAAGTACGTCATCAGAAAACTGGTGTTCCAGGAAACTAATTTGCTGAATCGAAGTCACAATGCTTGTGTGAATGGGTAGTGAAAATAAGTTTTAGATGCCAAGTCTGTTTAGTTCTTATAAAGTTAATGGGCTTCCCACAATAACTAATAACAAATAACTAACAGATCATATGAGTAATGTTATGGACCACTGAGTCAGAACCAGTTCATAGCCGACCCTCTAGTGGGTTTTCTGAGGCTACAAACCACTTGGGAAGAGACTGCCCATTTCTCTGCCACAGAGCAGTTGATGGATTCTAAGGGTTTGGAGTGCAACCAGGTCACTAGAGCTCCCTACTTGAGTAATAGCAATTAATAAATTATAATTCAGGAAGGCCATTAGTGGCTACATGATGCCAAAACCATTCAGTAAAACAGTAGAACACTCTGTTAATCATTTGCAGATCAGATTTTGGCCGAGAGTGATTCTCATTAATTTGCAGAATAAAGAATCTTCACAAAATTAATTCACTCTTTCCTTCTGGTGCTTATTAATTGCCTTGACAATCATCTAGATGCTTGTGTTGACCACAACACCCAGGCTCACCATATAAACCAAGAATAACATGAATAAAGAGTAGTGCCTGGAGGATCTGTTTCCACGGTCTCTGACTGAGAAAAGAACCCAACGTTAGTTTGTGTCAGCAGTGTGTGTACTGTGTAAGAAGGCATGGTAATGTGAATGAACTCTGGGTCTAAATGGTTGGCTTAGCATTTGTGGAAGCATGGGCAGAGTCACTTGTCATCCCCAACCTTGAGCTTCCCCATCTCTTTGGTGGCCTGTTAAGTACTATGTTGTGTTTCTATAATAATAATAATGGTTAACATTTACTAGGCACTCACCGTGAGCTAAGCACTTCGTATTTGTACACTTACACTACCCTCGCAATTCTAAGGAGTTGACCTTGTTACTAGTTCCATTTTACAGATGAGGCAACTGAAGACCTGGAGGGTTAAATAATGTGTCTCAAAGCCAAGTCGTCCTGGACACAGAAACCAAACAGAGCACTGTTATATTGTCCTGAGTAAAGTCTCCTCTCTGTAGGATTTTGACATTGTTATAATGAGATTCCCTCCCATGAGATTCCAGGAAGCCTAGGATGTGATTTATACTAGGTAGGAACTATGAAAGAGGGAATACCACAAGCCCAGCCGTTTTGGCGTTTCTCACTCAGGAAACGCCTCTTCCTTGCTGTTGCTATGGAAGCTGTCTCACCTACTCTCTTCCCTCACCCTTTCCCATAGAGAAAACCAACTGGAAAGAGGATCCTCCAGTGTGAGTGCCAGAAGGTGCACACACAGGAGGAGGTGAGAGTTCACGTCTAGATATTCCTTTGTTGGAGAGGCAGCAGAGTCCAACGGGAATTGCAGCCTGGAAATTCCCACTCTGTTAAGGAATGTGGAGGCATTCCTGAAGTGACACAGAAGCACATTGTCAAAACTAGATGCCCCCGGGGACATGTAGGTTAGAAGAATTGTTTTCTAAATTTATTTCTAGAGGCTGCCTTTCCTTCAGTCAGTCATTGTCCAGACAAAAGGAAATTCCCAAATTTTCATGTCTAGCAGATGCTGAAAATCTGACAGGCTGAATCCTCTCTTTGTATAACATAATTTTACTTCCAATTTATTGGGGGTAATTTTGTGGCAATCCTTCTCTCCCTAGGTGATTGTCAATTGAATTGAAGGGGTTAATCAATGGTTTTCGGACTAAAATATTTTTAGACCAAGACAAGTTCTCTTTTAAAAAAATGAGGTCCCCTAGAGGACATATGTTGTATTATCCCACTTATATGAAATAACTAGAATAAGCAAATGCATAGAGACCATGGTTTATCAGGGGTGTTACCGGGAGTGACTTGGAGGGGGAGATGAGAGATATTGTTTAAGGCACATTGAGTTTCTTTCGGAGATGATTAAAAACCTGGCAAATAGTGATGGTGGATTATAAGTTACATGTAATTTTTAAAATATTATTTTACATTTTGTGATTGTCTTTGAGAATATATTCATCAGACAGATCCATTTAACAGTTTCTACATGAATAACTCAATGTCACTGACTATCCTCTTTGAGTCATGCAATCATTCTCATCTTTACTGAGCTATTCTATCCTCGTTAACATAGCTTCACTGATGCTGTTCCCTATGCAAACTTTTGATTTGCAATTTGATTCCATATATTAGAGTCTAATGCTCAAGGAAGATATTCTTTCATATATATTTTTTAAACTGTGATCTTAATGAAAGTTTTTAGAAAAGTTGGATTTTCATTTGTAATTTTATAGAAAAGTTGGATTTTCATTTGTTCTTTGTTGCACATTTTCCTCCCTACTTTCCCCTTCTCAGTTTACTTTAAAATTTTAAACTAATTTGTTTACAAAGTTTGAATGCATTGTTTCTCACAGAAGATGCTTCCATTTTCTTTACCTCCCTCACCCATCGAATTGTACAACCCTATGATTAACGCCCATCCCCACCCCTCTGCTTTCAACCTCGCCCCCTTGGATCCACATACTCATTCTACTATTCTACAAAAAGCAATGATTTTGTAAATTACTACCCAGTTTACCTTTTTTTTTTTAAAAAAAAAACACAACCATTCAATGTTGCAGAAAGACATTCTTTACAACATGTTTGCAAATATTTATTGAGCATGCTGAGTTTTATGCTAAAAAGTTTTGTTATAAAGCTGGTGTGTGGGAATTGGTGAGACTGGCTCAGGACAGGGAAGGGTTCAGAGCTTCTGTACATCGGATCACTATATTCTCGCCGGCAATTGGATGGCACATAACAATAAAAACATAATATATTGGTTGTTTTTTAATGTAAGCCTCATATTTAGAGCCAACAAGACTTCGGGGAGGACTTTTAAAGAGCTTTGTAACATCAGTCCAGAACTCTGAGGCAGGGTCCAACTAGACTGAAGGTCAAAACACCTGTGAGCATGCCTGAGAGGCTATCCTGACTTAAGAATTGTATCCTGTTTCCAATTTGATTTGTGTCATCTTACTCCTACAATAAGTTTCATAATCATGTGTACTGTCAGTGAGTTCTGTGTGGTCATTGCAACAGATCAACTAGCCTAATAGCAAGAACAGAAAGAGCTGTTAACATAACATGGGAAGGTGTTAACATTGACAGAAGTAGGTGCAAGAGTGTGGAAGCATAGGAAGTGGTTTTGTACTGTTGATCTGCCCTGGGCGTGCTCACCAAGTTGTGTCAAGAAATCTGGAGAACAACCACTTAGCCAACTGACTGGAAGAGATCTATATTTATTTCCATTCCAAAGAAAAGTGACTCAAAAGAGTGTGGAAACTATAGAACAATATCATTGATTTCACATGCAAGCAAGTTTCTACTGAAGATTATCCAAAAATGACTAGAACAGCACATCAGCAGAGAACTGCCAGAAGTCCAGGCTCAGTTTTGAAGGGGTCATGATACTAGGGATATTGTAGCTAATGTTAGATGGATATTGGCTGAAAGCGGGGAGTACCAGAGGAATGTCTATCTGTGCTTCATTGATTATGCAAAGGTGTTTGACTGTGTGGACCATAACAAACTGTGGCTGACTCTGAGAAGAATGAGAATCCCAGACACTTGATCATGCTAATGCCAAACTTAAATTTGAACCAAGAGGCAGTCGTTAGAACAAAGCAAGAAAACACTGCATGGTTCAAAATTGGGAAGGGCGTATGCCAGGGATGTGTCCTGTCTCCATACCTTTTCAACCTATATGCAGAACAGATTATCCGAGAGTCTGGGCTCTATGAGGAGAAATGTGGCATCACAGTTGGTGGAAGATCTATCAACAATCTGCATTATGCAGATGACACAACCCTGCTTGCTGAAACTGAGGAGGACCTGAAGCGCTTGCTGCTGAGGGTCAGGGACTGCAGCCTTCAATATGGATTGAGGCTCAATGTCAAGAAGACAAAGATTCTCACCACTGGACCAATTGGCAGCATCAGGATGGATGGTGAAGAGATTGAGATTATTCACAGCGTTATTCTGCTTGGCTCCACAATCAACACTAATGGCACAAGCAGCCAGGAAATTAAAACATGTGTTGTGATGGGAAAGTCTGCTGTTAGGAACCTCTCTAAAGTACTCAAGAGCCATTGTGTGTCTCTGGAGACTAAGGTGTATCTGGTACAGGCCATGGCCTTTGCAATCACTTGTTATGCATCAGAAAGCTGGACAGTGACCAGGGAGGATAGAAGGAGAATTGATGCTTTTGAGCTTTGGTGTTGGAGAAGAGTGCTGAAGGTGCCATGGACTGCTAAGAGAACAAACAGATTCATCCTGGAGAGGGTTAAACTGGGCTGCTCCTTGGAGTCAAGGATTCTGAGGCTTCGTCTGATATACTTTGGTCATGTTGTAAGGAGAGACCGGTCCTTGGAGAGGGACATCATGCTTGGGAGGGTGAAGGGCAGGCGCAGGAGGGGAAGGCCCTCTGGGAGGTGGATTGATTCAGTGACTGGGGCAATCAGGAGAGTGTGTCAGAGGCAATGAGATTGGCACAGGACAGAGCAGAGTTTAGAGCTGTTGTACGTAGGGTCGCTATGAGTCACAAGTGACTTGATGGCACATAACAACAACAACAACTCTTGATCTTATTCGTGGAGTCTTTTCCCCTTTGTGGAGTTAGTAGAGGTTAGACATCAGTTTTACGAAAGTTTGTTGTTGTTAGGTGCCATGGAATGGGCTCTGGTTCATAGTGATCTTGTCTATAACAGAATGAAACACTGTTCAACCTTGTGTCATCCTCAATCTCTGCTATGCATAAGCCTATAGTTATAGTCACTATGCCAATCCATCTCATTAAGAAAGTTTAAGTAGAGTTAATATCAGTAACATCATTGAATTGCACATGTATAAATGATTATAATGGTAAATGTTTGCCATGTATTTTTTACCACAACATAACCATTAAAACCTCTCCAGAGTATTGAAGATCAATGATGTCAGCCTGGAGACTAAGGTGACCTGACCCAGGCCATAGTCTGTGATTTCTTGCTATGTGTCAGGAAGCTGGACAATGATTAGGGATGATATAGAAAGAGAATTGATGCCTTTGAGCTGTGGTGCTGAAAAAGAGTATTGACTATATCATGGACAGCTAGGAGAACAAACAGGTTCATCCTAGAGGGTGAGACCAGGCTGCTCCTTGGAGGCAATGATTCTGAAGCTTCATCTGATATAGTTTGGACATGTTGCAAGGTAGGACCAGTGCTTGGAGAAGGATGTCATGCTTGGGAGGGTGGAAGGACAGCACAAGACAGGAAGACACTCGATGAGATGGATTGATTCAGTGACTGGGGGAATGGGGGTAGGTGTGTCAGAGACAATAAGATTGGCACAGGATAGAGCAGGGTTTAGGGCTGTTTTACATAGAGTTTTTATGAATCACAGGTGACTCGATGGCACATAACAACAGCAACAACAACTGTTAAAAACCCATGATAATCCACCAAAGTCTCTTTATTTTTATTTTGCAAGGTAAAAATGCAAAAAATAAATTAAAACAAAGTTTTTAATCAACAGAAATAGTATGCTACGATTTTTTTGTATGCTGATTAAGAAAGCTAGCAATGATCCTATAGTGCAATTTAAATCTTGGTTCTACAACAAACTATTTGTGTGCCTCTGTCATCTTTAAGATTTTGCCTTTTTTAATTAAATTTATTATTTATTTCAATGAAAATTTACAGAGACTTTGGATTTCCATTCATTCATTGTTGCACTTTTCTCCCCTCCCAACCCTTCCCCCTAGTACACTACACTCTTAGAAAAGTAAAAGAAAAACTCTTTTATTGTTTTGCAATCCCTCCCCCCAGGTCCACTCCACTATGCAGCCTTCATTCTGGACTGCTATCATGACAAAAATACCTAATCACATATCCCTTTTAAACAGTTTTCTCCCTCATTTGTTTTAATGCAGTATACATAACTGGACCCATTTTCTCAGTCTCCCCTCAACCCCGAAGTCAGTCCTGTTTTACAACAGTGGCACCATGCAGTATTTGTCCTTTTGTGATGGATATACTTCACTCAGCATAATGTCCTGCAGGGTCACCAATTTTGAATAATATTGCATGAGTTCCTTGTTTTTCAATGCAGCATACTATTCCATTGTGTGAATATACCACAGCTTCTCTATCCATTTGTTTGTTGATGGGCACTTAGGTTGTTTCCAACTCCTTGTTATTGTGAACAAAGCTGTGATAAACACGATTATGTATAAGATTTTGCCTTTTCATAGGTAAAATCAGGCCAATAAAAGTTCTATTAATGTTCTTGAGTTGAGCACACTTTTAGTAAACACCCAGCACATGCTAGCAAACATCACTGTCATCATCATCATCATCATTTCATAAAGAAAAAATACTTTAAAAGAAAAATTAAAACAAAAAGAGGGCACAATTCTCAGCGGCGAGGACAGTCTCTAAACTGGATACATTTAAGCTTTTGAAAAAGCCACTCTACTGTCCTCATTGATTCTCCATTTTACCTGGAAAAACGTGAAAATAATTGGATTCTGTGATACTTAGGTTCTTTGGGCTCCAATAGTCATTGCTTTCATTATTTAAGACATTTTTTCTTATCCCAATCCTGATTGCCCATGATGTCATGGCCAAGCATGAGTAATAAATCAGGTGCCCTTTGTGGCAATGCTCCTACCTGCTGCAGGCTGGCCTTTACATCCTGGCACTGCAAACGCTCCTCTGTCCAGGGCTGGACTAGCACAGAAGTGAACTCTCTCACTCCTCTCCTCCCTGTCCTTGTTCATGAGGTGAGAGAGAAAGCACACAGGAAGGTTACTGAGGTCCTAGCTTCCTGTTCTGGGATCAGAAGCTCTAGCTGCATGCAGATGTGCCCTCTACCAAAAGCTGGCTGTTTGGGCCTCCTGGTTCCTAGTTTTTGTGCTTCCCCACCCTCACCACATCTTCCAGCCTTTTACAGCTTGCAGAGGCAGCCTTTGAGAACTCTCTGAGTAGAGGTTTGTTTGGAGAGAGAGGCCTCTTCTAACTACTTAGTCTCACTCTAACTTTCTTTATTGGAACTTGGTTGGTAGAAGCAGCAACACTGAGAATCAAGAAGGTTACCGATAGCAAAGTCTGGAGGGAAAAGTGTGCAGAGTCAGACGGAGCAAGCAACTTCATCTCTTTGGGCTTCCATTTTCCTTTCTGTAACGCAGTGGCAATTTTTGTCTTTTACTTGTGGTGAGTTTATCAGAGATGTTGAGGATGGGATGGGGCGGGACAAAGTTCAGATCTGTTGCTCATTGGGTCACTGTAAGTTGTAGTTGATTCACTGACCTCTAACAACAACAACAACAACAACAACAACAACAACGTTTTGGTGAAATATAACAAAACCACTGACATTTCAATATACATTTTTGCATATACCATTTTTGCATGTATAATTCAATGGCATTCATTTCATTTATCATGTTGTATAACCAAAAGTATTTCCAAATTTTCCCAAACTTTTTCATCATCCTTCACAAAGCTCCAACTCTCTTATGCAATGCTCTCCTACTTCCCCCTTCCACCAGTCAGTCCCATTCTTATGCACCTCAACGTGTTGAAATAACTCTGACTAATAAACAATAACATTAACTAAGGAGTAGAGCTGGGTCTTGGGGGACCTCAAGTTTCATCAATTTAGGAATTTCTTTTAAGAAGGAGAATAAAAATTTACAAATACAAAAAGAAACATTAAAGTGAATTTTTGCATTTTTTAAAAAATCACAACAAATTAGACTTGGAGAAAAACACCTGAACAAATACTGCAGCTATCACAAAATCCAGGAAGATAATATATTTTATTAATTGACTATTTTATGAATTCTCATAATATTATCCTTACTCTTTTTTTTGGCTACAAGCATGTTAATAGTATCTTCCCATGATAATAATTTTGTAGTAGCACTCCCCTATAAAGTAAACACCAAGTTAATTTAGTCTTTCCTTCCCAAACCTTGTTTTACTGGCCTGATTTCCCAGACCACTCCCAGCATCAAAGGCACCAGTTCAGGTCCTCTAGCAAGTAAATGCTTAGTCAGAGTTAGGAGTGCTAGAGGTTTATGGAGGTGGGGGATGACTCCTATGAAGTCATCGGTGGAGGAAATGGGAGTGCACAGTAAAATCCTTCATGCAAACCTGAAATGTGAACCCGAAATCTGCAAAAGGAAATAGGGCAGAAGCAGAACAGGCATGCAGAGACTCAGACCGAAATGCAGACTTGACAAAGTTGAAGTCCATCCCAATCAGAGTGAGTGTAAAGACTGCCCTTTAAAGAACCTCATGTTGCACAGAAATGGCCAAATTATAAGATCATGTTTATTGTTTAGAAGGAGGTAGTCTGTGAAGAATGCTGCTTGGATGCAAACATGGCAGGTCTTGAATGTATCATAGCTGGAGGCCGGAGGCTAGGTGCACTCTTCAGAGCTGAGGAATATTCTTCTTGAAGGGAAATCTGGGAAGCCAACTTCCATGGTTGCTGCACCTGGATGTGGTCTAGGAGACAGGACAAGTTCTGAGAGGACACGACACTTTCATCTTGTAAAATTCACTGTTTTAGGGTAAGTGTGCAGCCAGAAGAGGTGAAAAGTGGAACCCTCTAGAGTATACACAGCTTTCCCTAGTCTAAGGGAGCTATACTGTGTAGATTCAGTTCAACTTCCTTCCTCTTAGTCAAATCTCAAAAAAAGCTGATCCCTTTCTACAAAGATGGCACTGGGGAAAAAAAGAATGAAGCTCCTGTACCTCTCAAAATGCAGCCAAAGCAAAGGCGTTAAAGGCCAACAAGGCAGTCCTGAAAGGAAACCACAGCCACAAAAAAAAAAGAAAAAAGAAAAAAAAAAAGATTGACACATCATCTATCCTCCAGTAGCCTACGATGCTAAGACTCTGAAGGCAGCCCAAGTAGCTCAGAAGAGTGTCCCCAGAAGAAACACGCTTGACCCCAATGCCATCATCAAGTTTCCCCTGACCACTGAGTCAGCCATGAAGAAGATAGAAGATAACAACACACTTGTGTTCATTGTGGATGTCAAGGCCAACAAGCACCAAATCAAACAAGGTGTAAAGAAGTTCTATGACATTGATGTGGCCAAGGTCAACATCTTGATTAGGCCTGATAGAGAGAAGAAAGGCCTATGTTCGACTTGCTCCTGACTATGATGCTTTGGAAGTTGCCAACAAAATTGGGATCATTGCAAAGAAGTTGCACTGCAATCCCAAAGGCATGTGGTTTGGATCCACCAGATGCTCTGTGGAGGAGGGACAATCTCCTCCTGTGCCTGTGCCAGTTGGATCTGTTTCGATGGTACACAATAAGGAAATAAAATAAGTAAATGCATTTAAAAAATTGGGATCATCTAAATTGAGTCCAGCTGGTTAATTCTAAATACAAATTTTTCTCACACACATATAAAATGTTCACAAACACTCAAACATCTTCACTTTCCATCCTTAAACCTACTTGCAATGGCTGGTGGAATCCTCATATATTACACTGACACAAACTCACCTTTGCCTCCTGCTTTCACTTAAAAACAAACAAACCCTGTGATTATATTGAGTTCACCCATATAATCCTGGGTGATTTCCCAATTCATAAAAAAGTTTCTTAAGATAGAATACTTCTGGGTTGCAAAAATTGGGATTTTTAAGCTTCAAAAATCCTACTTCTTTAAAGTTTTAGGGGATCTAGTTTATGCATAAGCAGTAGTTAGAAAGAGAAACATACCTGATTACTAAGAACTGGCTTTTCTGACAAGCCAAACTTTTGCCTAAGGATTCAACAATCCAGAGTTGATGATGGGGATGGACAGACGTAAAAGGAGAGAAAAAGGACAAGAAGCCTCGATAAATGCCCTCAGTGTAAGCCTGAGACAAAAAGGCGCTCTGGTGGTGCATTCACAGAGGCTCGCACTGTGTGTTATCAATGGAACCCTAAAAAGGGGATCCTGGATGAGCCTCCAGGGGAAGTGACATAACTGAAACTTCAGATCCATCTGGGTAGTTGGTAGAATAGGGAAGCCTGCATGTGGGTAGCATTGAGACAGTGACTCCTTATACATTAGAGGCAGCAATTAAATGCTTCCTAAGATCCCTTCCGGGTTGAAAGAGAACAGGACCTAAAGAGGGATTACTTACAATTGGGACAGGCACATGTGAATCTGATCTAATAACAAGAGACCTGATAGCCTTGGACCTTGAAAGGTGCTAGTGTGGACAGGAGGGGCAAAGTAACTGTTGGTTTGGCCTGCTGGAAGCTAGTTGGAGGCACATGAAACTCTGAAGGAAAGTTGTTTTTTTGGGTAAATTGTGCTGGCACCCAGACTTGGTTAAAGAACTCACTAATTTGGAATAAGTTTCTATCACTTACCAGAATGGAGATTTCAAGCAGAAATAAAATTACAGGAAAAGTTTCATGTCTTGCACACATAAGCTGGCAGTCTGGGCTTACATGAGAACACTATGTTAGAGAACATGCATAGTTTCTGCCATGCAGTAAGTTCACAACAGATTACAGCTAGACATTTTCCATTTCCCTTCAGCTCTGATCTGTCTTCTTCTCCATGTGTGCTGGGCTGTGGGAAGCTGACCTTATGGACTGTAAACTAGACTTATTTACCCTCTGGCTTCCAGTGGGTTTGGCCAGTGGGAGGTACCAACAGGAAATAGGAGGGGTGGGAGGAAAAATGGGGTATTTATTCCTTTGGGTTGGCCATGGCTCTGTTTCTCTCCTGTCTGGTGACTTCTATAGGAACAGCTTTTACCAGGGTTCCGGTAACTGCTTCCTCTCTGCTCTCTCAAGCTTATGGGTGACAGGAATTCTCACTATTGCTGGCCCTGATTAATGCTTCTCTATCTCTTCCCTTCGTAATTTCACTTAGCCTTAACACATTTGTAAATAATCCCTTCATTACATATCTATGAGGTACTTCTTTCGATAGTACAATCTGTTTCCCACTAGGATCCTGACTCATAGAGTTAGCACTACCATTTTTAGTTGAGAATCATTTCTGATTTTCTGTATACATCTACCAACTGGAGTCATCAACCCTTTTTAGGTCTCAGTTTCTTTATCTTATAGATGAGAACACAAAATGCTAGTCTTTCTTACTTCAGAGAATTTTATGTAAGCCAGTAGTAGAAGTAAAAATAGAAGAGGAAGAAAAGATCAAGATGGATGTCAGAAGGTACTCTGAACACTGCACTAGAATACCAAAATAAAGAAATTAGGAAGTTAAGGAGCTGAAACGATGTCAAAGGGCAGCTCAGGAAAACAAAGCAAAATATTATGATGAAATGTGCACATAGCTGGAGTTTAAAAATCAAAAGGGACAGACAAACTTGCTGTGTATTTCTTAAGTTGAAGTAACTGAAGAACAAATTCAACCCAGCAACAATAGCAATGCTCAACAGAGCAGCAAACAACAAATGTTGATGAGGTTGTAGAGAGATTGGAACCCTTATTCACTGCTAGTGGGAATATAAAATAGTGCAACCACTATGGAAGGTGGCCTGCTGCTTTCTCAAAAAGTTGGAAATGGGCGGGGGGTGGGGGGGGAAATTACAGAGGATGAGGGGAAAAAGTTGGAAATAGAAATATCATTTGGCCCAGCAATTCCACTAATGGGAATATACCCTAAAGGAACCAGAGCTACCACTCAAACATATGTATGTACGCTAATGTTTATTGCTGCATTATTCACAGTAGCAAATAGATGGAAGCAACCCAAATGTCCATCAACAAATGGATAGGGAAAACTATGGTTTATTCACACAATGCAGAACTACACGGCACCGAAAAACAATGAACTTGTAAAACATTACACAATATGAGTGACCCGGGAGAACATTATGATGAGTGAAATATCTCAGTCACAAAAGGACAAATACTGCATAACACCACTGTTACAAAGCAGGACTGACAAGGAGGATTGGGGGGAAACTAGGAGAAGAGGGGATATATAATTAGTACTGTGTTGGAACAGATGAGGGAAAGAATTGTTTAAAAGGAATATATAATTGGAAGAACCAGGAGCAATGGCAAGTATGGTGACACTCTGTGGTGCTCTGAGAATAAAAAAATTGACACATCTGGCCTAGGTAGTCCCTCTTCACAAAGAGAAGGCGACATCTATGTGATTACAACTGAACCAATGTGGACAGGAATCCAGAATGACCCTAAGCCAGTGTGGGAGATACTATCCAGTGCACTCGCCCACTTTCCAAATGACAGAGGAAGGGATGGTGAGGATTTATGTGCAGTGCTGTGGAAAAGAGCTTGCTTCCAATATAAGCAAGTGACCAACCAGGAGGGCCTGTCCATTCCAATGGAGAATCCTTATAAAGAATCTCTTAAAAAAATGTATCTTATGGGGAGCTCTGGTGGCCTAGTGGCAAGGAGCTGTAACTACAATCCCAGAGGTGAACGGTTCGAATCCACCAGATGCTCTGCCGGGGAAGGAGGGACAATCTCCTCCTGTACCAGTCAGATCTGATTTGACGGTACATGCACACAAAAATAATAAAATAAAATTTTTTAAAAAAAATGTATCTTGTGTAGAAAACGTGTAGATTATGAGAATGTACAGCTTTTGTCCCGGTTTATTTCTCATTTACTGGATGCATATATGTAAGGCACATAACAGGTCTTTGTGAGGAAAAACACAAAGAAATCACAAAAGCAATTAAGAAGGCGCAAAAATTGAGATTTATGTCAGTTACATACAAGGATCCTGCATATCTCAAAGACCCTAAAGTTTCTAATATCAGATATCGGGAATAAATTATTTAAGACAAATAAATGATTGTGTTGCAAAAAAAAAAGAGAGAGAGAGAAAGAAAAGGAATATATGATTAGGCTTTATATATGTGACAACAGCTCAGAATAAGAGGTGGTGGGAGAAGGGGAAGGAAGAAATTGAGCAACAATGAATGTTTGAAAAAAAAAGGAAAAGGAAAAGAAAGAAAGTTAAGTGGGGGAAGAGGGAGGGAGGGAGGAAAATGTGCAACAATGAATGAATGAATTCATTAAAATGCAACTTTTCTGTAAACTTTTGTTAAAATCACAATAAATAATAAAAAAACCCAAATTCAAGCCTTGAGTTGCAATACTTAGGATACTATGGGGAAAATATTGAATTCAAAAGAAGATGGAAGGAGTGCACAGAGTCACTGTAGCAAATAGAATTGGCTGACACAGAAGAATTTAATAAAACAACAAGACCAAGGGGCAATGGTGATGAACGAGAAAGTTTGAGCTGTTTGAAGGAACTAGGGTATTTCTGAAACAGTGAGATTGGTTCAGGTTAGGGCAGGGTTCAGAGCTATTGTACAGAAGATCACTATGAATTCCAGGCAATCTGATGGCACATAACAACAACAATTACAGAAAATAATAACTCTGTTATTGTTGTTGTTGTTTGATGCCTTCGAGTCGTAGACGACTTATAGCGACCCTATGAACAAACCACCTGAGCACTGTTTCTACAGTTTCCGGAGGCAAGCCATTACGGACGTGGATGCCGCTCCTGCTTCCAGGCTTGATTTAGTCGGGAAGCTCCAGCCAACACTGTCCACCATGGGTACCCATTACTACGATTGGCGCATCACTGTCACAGTCTTCAGCATCAGAGCAACCACGAGTTACCTCTGCACAGCAAAGCACAGACCAGTGCTATACCACCTAGTGGCCTAGTGGCAAGAAGCTGCACTGCAATCCCAGAGGTGTACGGTTTGAATCCACCAGATCCTCTGCCAGGGAAGGAGGGACAATCTCCTCCTGTACCTGTCAGATCCGATTTGATGGTACACACACACACAAATAATAAAATAAAACTCTATTATTATTCTTAAAAAAAATAGTAATGAGGCTGTTCCTACCTTTCATTTTCTTCTGATTCTTTCTTTCTTATTCCAACACAGAAACAACTATTCACTCATTGGTTCTCAGCAAAGCCATTGTCCTTTGCTGCACAATCCTGATTGGCTAAAAGGCAGAACTTTGTGATCAGATACTGAACACACTTCTCAGTGCTGCTAACACCACATTTTGACAAATGACTGTGGTGAGCCCAGTTCTGTCCATGCAGCCTTTGTGCTATTAGCTGCTACAGAGGTCTACTGAGAATGGAGCTGATGAAATCCATGGGCACCAGGGTGCCTCTCATCTGAGCAGTAGATGGGAGAGACTTGGCTCAGTAAGCTGGTGTGAGCTCAGGCTGCTCCTTTCTCCTGGCAGAAGAGCATTTGCTAGTGGATTATATATAGTCAGATGAGTTAGGAATGCCCGAAAACTGAGAGAATAGCAACCCTGCTACTTTCTGTGCCCATTTCTCTTGGAGGTTTCTGCTCTCTCCGAGTCTTTATCCTCTAAATGCTTTCCCTTCTCAAGAACCTTCTCCCCCTACCAAGCCTGACAAGGAAGGAGCACCATGGTTAACGAAGTTAATGAGTGGCCTCCATGTAATTCAGGTACCTCTGCTACGACTTGTTTAAAAGTCAGCATCACTGTCCCTGGAGTTACAGGAAGAGCTGTTTGTGAATTAGTATAGGGCTTTGTTCTTTTCATTAAACTGAAATTTTGTCTACGATATATTATTTGAACAGGTTTGATTTTTTTCTTTTACATTTTTTTAACTGTAAAGAAAATAGGCACTTTTAGACTATTGAATCCCTATTCAAGATGTCAGTGGCTCACGTCCAAGCATCCATTCCATGTGCATTTGAAGCAAGATGATGTGGAAAACGCCACTCAAGTCAATCATCCTTCAAAAGGGCCAAGCTTCGGTGGTCTAGGCCGGGATTCTAGACTCTCCTGAATAACGTGGTACCCGTGGGAAAGCATGTTCTCATTTGAAACTTGGAAAATACTGTTGACCTTCTAGGCATGAACCAACCATGGGAAGTGCCTATATCAACCCTAACTAGATGTTTCAAATTTGGCAAAGGAGTTGGATAAAGTTTAGAGAGGTAGACTGAAAAGGAAGAGAGAGAACTTGGAGAAAAGTATGAGAACGACAGTGCACACGGATAGACTCTGTGGTAGTGACCAGGTATGGCAAGAGGGGAAGAGTCCCAGAGTTCCATCTTTGCTGAGAACCCTCACTGAGCAACCCTTTTCTGTCTAGTTCTATTTGAAGGAAGACAATATCCACATCCTACTCCCTGAAATGTCTCTTCAGGGTCCCTGCCATTGGTTCAAGTCATGGGAGAAGGGCTAAGGCTGTTTGAGAGCTTCTAAATTTAAACCAGTCTCACAGACATGGGATAAGACTGCCTGTAGAGAATTGTATTATCGTCAAGCACCAGAGCATATATTTATCTCTGTTCACGACTTTTGTCTCTTAAACACACACACACACACACAAAACAACAAAACCAAAACCAAAACCAAAACCAACCTAAAAACCCCACACACATTGGGCCAAAAGACAAAGTGGAACAAAAGTACTGCTCAACAAATATTCAACATGGTTGCTCAAAATATATGGAATGATGAACTGTGTGAAAAAAATGCCTGCGGCAAATTGTCAGCAGGCTATATTTGGGGGTCGAAATCCAAGAGCCCCGCCAACCAAGTTCACACAGCCTTAGTGTTTTTCCATTTCTATTTATAGCATCCACACATTCACACACCAAAAATGCAGTGGACATTCTACTTCGCTTTTAAATGACTGAAATGTTCTAAAACATATCGGGTTACAGCACGTGAGAGACTAGCACTGCCCGAGATTAGCCTTCCTTACTGGAGAAGGGATTAATCAATGTGCAGAAAACAATGTTAACAGGACCTTTTGGGAATTTGAAAGTATGAAAACAACTTTTTTAAAAATTAAAGTTCACAGCAACAAGACTTTATTGAGCACCAGCTCGGTGAAAGGCTGGCTCTCTGGGGACCTAAATATGAACAAGATGTGGAGTCATTGGAGCTTGCGGTCTTCTGGTGAAGATACAGATCCTGGGATAAAACACATGAAAAGGGAGATCCGTGTCACAGCACAAATGCTGACTGATGTATTAGGCATTGCCGTAGAAGGTTCTGGAAGAGTGAGAGAAAAATAGAGAACAAACTTCAAAATCATAAAAAGACCAGACATCCTGGTTTAATGAAACTGGTGGAACCTCTGAGATCATAGCTCTGAGCCATGCTTCAAAACCCAGAACTGATCTCATCACAGCAAAACACCACATAGGCCTGAAAAGTAAGCAATAAAACTTATGAAGAACGTATTCTTCAGAGCAATCTACTAAGTATAGGAGGTCAAAAAAGTAATATTTGTCCAAAGAAAGTTCAGAAGGCAGGAAGCTGCAGAAAAGATGAGCTAATGGGAATAGGGAATCCAGAGAGGAAGTGGGAAGAGTATGGTTGAGAGGATTGAAATCAGTGGCATGAAACCAAAGGTGTATACATTGTTGAATCTCACACAACTCACTGCCACCAAGTCAGAACCGGCTCATAACTGACCTGCGCAGTGGGTTTCTCAGCCTGGAAATTGCACAGGAGGAGATTACCAATCTTTCTGCCAAAGAGCCACTGGGAGACTCCAACAGCCAGATAGGCACTGCCTTGGAGGTTAGTGGTGCAACTCCCTACAAACTATACCACTCAAGGGCACTAGGTTGTTGACTGGAAAATAATTTCTTCTGTAAACATCCACCAAAACCACAATAAAATGGATTTTTAAAATGTAGTAGGCATGCAGTTGAGGGTATGAGTGTGATGGGCCATTGGCTGCTGTCTCTCAGAATCCTTATCATTCTCTCTCCTTTTAAAATTCCTGGTTCTATTTGGGGAGCTATGGAAGCAGGAGTGGCATCCAATTCCTAAACGACATGCCTCTGGAAACACTGTGAAATTTTAGAAATGACAATAGAAAGACTTCAGGCCTTTTATTCATAGGGTCACTATGAGTTGTGCTTGCCTCAACGGTAATCAACAATAACAAAACTGACATTCCTCAGAAGCATTTTCTACCTCCCTGCGTCAGATGTTGAACACATGAACTGACTAAGCCAGTGAGTGTATGTTATCCTTTTTGGAAGACTGAGTGACTCAGGAGTGAGCTAGTCCTCTATTGGGGGGCCAACCTGAGAGGACACCAAGACTTTTGCTCTGAGTGCTGAAATAAAGGTTTCTTTGCCTTTGTATTGACTGTGACAAAAGAAGAATGCAATCCCAGGAGCTGTGGGAAGCTATTTTGTAAGCTTGAGGTGAGTCAGCCCCAGGATGAGGTTGACATTGCAGAAGGTGAATGAAGAGACAGAAATAAGCCAAGTCCTTGAACCATCAGAACATTGCTTATGTAATACCATTCTTATTCTTTCTTTTTTTGTCCTCATGAGCTAATACATTCCCCTCATTGTCCATTTAAGTATTCTTGAACTTTCAACAGAAAGCACACTACCTGATACAGTAGGAATTAGGGCTATAATCCGTATCAAGTTGCACTGCTGACCCACAGGCTGCACATCTCCTCTGGTTCCAATCCAAAGCCTTGGAAACCTGATGGACCATCGCTATGAGCTGGAACTGAATCAGTGACAGAGTGAGGTTTTTGAGTTGACTCCAGGAGGAAGTGGCACACAACCTGAAATTTTAAATGGACACAGACTGATATAGATGGGAGAGCATAAGGCATGTACCTGGTAGCTGAATACTTGCAAATCGCTGAATGTGGAATGAGTTTATCTCGACTTAATCTGACACTGGAAAACAGTGCTGGAGCCAGTCTTGAAGGTCACACAAGGGAATCAGGAAGGCAGTGTTTGTATGGTCTCTTCTTCCAAAAATCTCACACCAGCTACCAGGCATACATTCCAGTGACTAGCATTTACTGTTCAGAGGATTGAGTCAAACATTATAGAAAATGTGAGACAAAACCAGATGGTTTAGGTAAAAGAGTGTTGCTAAATTGCCTGTGACTGACTTAGAAAATTACCAAAAGCTGAGTGACTTAAAATAGAAATTCATTTTCTCATAGTTCGGCAGGCTAGGCATTGGCATTCAGTAGGGCCATGCTCCCTTCTGAGACCAAGAGAAGATGTTTTCTTGATTTGAGGCAGCCTTATCCCAAGCTCTGCCCTTTCTTCACATTGTCTTCTTCCTTCTATCTCTCTGTCCTCTCTTTCTCTAAATCCACCAGTTTTTGGACACAGGGCCTAGCTGAAATGTGTTGTTGTTGTTATGTGCCGTGGAGTCACTTGTGACTCATAGCGACCCTATGTACAACAGCCCTAAACTCTGCTCTGTCCTGTGCCAATCGCACTGTCTCTGACACACCCATCCTGATTACCCCAGTCACTGAATCAATCCACCTCATAGAGGGCCTTCCCTTCCTGTGCTGTCCCTCCACCCTCCCAAGCACGATGTCCTTCTCCAAGGACCGGTCTCTCCTCACAACATGTCCAAAGTATGTTAGACGGAGCCTCAGAATCCTTGCCTCCAAGGAGCCACCTGGTTTAACCCTTGTAGCATAATTTTTAAAGACCATTCAGTAATTATATCTGCATCAACCCTATCTCCAAAGATTACATTCTGAGATTCAGGGTGGGCTAGTGTTATGGAGGAATAATTTTCAGCTACTACACTGACAACTACTCAGAGCCCATTTATGCTCTGTAATGTATGTTAAATCATGCAGTCCTCCTTCGGATGGTTTTGGTGAGGATTTAGGTAAGCTTTGCTGGATCCTCAATCATCCTATCCTTTCCCAATTAGAATAATCCCTTCCTGAGAGCATACTACACATGAAGTACTGTATTAAAAGCTTCTTCTTCTAAATTGGGTACTCCACCCCTTGTCTTTAGACATAGCTAACGGTTCAAGTGAGAAAAACAACAAGGTTTATGTGAGCTTTTAAGTAAACCAGTATATAATAAAAATTTTATTAAAAAGAAAATAAAGTAGAGGAAGGATAAGGAGAGACACTAAAACGTTGCTTAACTGTTCAAGAAAGGAAAGTAACTAACTAATTTAGGTATGATGGGACAGGCTGGGATGAAAGGACATTAAATTCAACACTTGTGTTCTTAGCTTCTCTCTTACTACTTCCTTGTTACAGAAATTGTAAATCCTATGGTTTTGGCCTTTCCCTGCATCAATGAGCTTTCTACAGCAGGGACCTAGCTACAAAGGACTCACTCTACTCCTGGTTATTCTTTCTTGGGGATGATACTGAGGGCCATCCATCCTGCCCACCTACACCACTGGATTTTCTATCCATTTATCTCTTGTATTATAAAATCAAAGAGGAAAAGCATATTCTTCATTTCTCAAGCTAGGGAAAACTGAAAACCAAATCCAAGCGAATCTTGACTGATCCCAGAGGCATCAAAAGGAGATGGAGGGAATATACTACCACTGTACAAAAAAAGAATTGTTTGACACTGAAATCTTTCAGGAAGATCAAGAACCAATGTAGGAAAAGTTCAAGCTGCACTGAAGACATTGGCAAAAAATAAGGCTCCAGGAACTGATGGAATATTAACTGAAACATTTCCATGAACACATGCAACCATAGATGAGCTCCTTAGTTTATGGCAAGAAATTTGAAAGACGATTATCTGGCCTACTGAATGGAAGAGATCCATATTTGCTCCCATTAAAAAAAAAATGTGATCCAATAGAAGTGGAAATTATTGATCAATATTACTAATATGGCATTTAGTAAAATCTTGCTGAAGAGGATCCAAAAATGACCAGAACAATACATTGAGAGGGAACTGCTAGAAATTCAAGCTGGATTTAGAAGAGGCCAATGGCACAGCAAGTGTCATTGCTGAAGTTATATAAACAATGGCTGAATGCAGAGAATACCAGAAAAATGTTTATCTGTGTTTAATTGAGCATATAAAGGCAGTTTACTCTGTATCATAACAAATTGTTGGTGATATTGAAAAGAATGAGACTTCCAGAACACTTAATTGTGCTCATGCAAAACCTATTATTACAAGAAGAACCTACTATTACACCAAGAAGCTATTGTCAGAAAGAGCAAGGAGATAGTGTATGGCTTAAAATCAGGAAAGGTATGCATCAGTGTCATATACTTTCTCCATATCTATTCAATCTGTATGTTAAGTAAATCATTTGAGAAGCTGGACATTCTTGAAGAAGAAGGTGGCATCAGGATTAGAGGAAAACTCAACAACCTGCATGAGGTAGATGGCACAACTTTGCTTGCTGAAAGTGAAAGGACTTCAAATATTTGCTGTAGAAGATCAAGGGCTGCAACCTTCAATGTGGATTACTTCTCAACATCAGGAAAACAAAAATTCTTGTCACTGGACCAATAGGCAACATCATGATTGATGGAGAAAAGATTGATGTTGTCAACAACTTCATTTCACTAGGAACCATAATCAAAACCACAAGTGTCAGCAGTCACAAAATCAAAAGACAGGCTACCTTGGGGAAGTCTACTGTTAAGGTGCTCTCCAAATTCCTAAAGAGCCAGGTCATCAGTTTAAAGATTAAGGTGTGCTTGATCCAAGCCATAGTATTTTCAACTATTTGCAATGCATCTGAAAATTTGACAATGAAAAATGATGACAAAAGAATTGATGGCACAATCAGGGTGTTCCTTGGAGGCAAGGATGGAGAAACTTTGTCTCATATTTTGGGCATGCTGTCTGGAGGGGCAGGGCATATCCTTGGAAAAAGACATCGTGCTGGGAAAGGTTATAGTAAGACCTTCAAAAAGACGGACTGACAGAGTGAATGTAACAATGGGCTTAAGCATAGTAGAAATCTTGAGGTTGGTGCAGGATTGGGCAAGTTTCACATCTATTGTTCATAGGATCATTATGAGGTCACTCCTTGGCACCTAACAACAGCAATAGCTTTCAAAACTCAGAGCTCCGCCTCTTAATGTTTCTTTTCAAGTCCTTCTCCCCCCTTTCACATTATCATAACTGAAATTTTATTTTATGTACAAAGGGTTGGTCATGTTTTTTGCCAAGTAGACGTCTTGGCTAAGCCATTCAAGGAAGATCACTAAGTCCAACTTGATAAAGCTGATCTCCTTAGCGTGCTGACAGAAACACTGGGACACATAGTGAGTCCATTTTTCTGGATCAGTCCATATCAGTTGAGTACAAGAGCACCCAAGAGCGGGAACCCTGGCCGAATTTTCGCAGGTGACTGCACTAGAGCTGCTGGTGAATCATCTTACTTAGAGGGAAACACCAAAGCAAAAAGCTGTCCTCAAATACTTTTAAGTGCATAGTATTGAGAGGAAAGAAAGAAAAGGAGATAAATCTGATTTTTCAGTACATTTTTTTTTCTGGACTGAGCAGTCATCTTACAGTAGGATGGACAATTGAAAAGCAAGCCTTCTAGAAGGAAACATTCCAATTTTATAAGTATTTTTAAAAAGTAGTGATTCTGTTTTCCACAGGAATCTAGGAGAAAA
Source organism: Elephantulus edwardii (assembly GCF_000299155.1). NCBI lineage: Eukaryota > Metazoa > Chordata > Mammalia > Macroscelidea > Macroscelididae > Elephantulus > Elephantulus edwardii. The sequence continues at coordinate 35,099,815 of NW_006399759.1, read as the reverse complement.
ACTTTGAATTGAGTCACTGTAGAGTGTCCTGTAAATTGACTGCAATCTACCAATGTGAATTTTTCTGTTTTAACTTTTTATTGTGATCTGAGTGGACCTTTCCAGAGTAACTCAGTTTTCCATTCAACAATTTGTATATATTTTGTTTTAAGGGAACTCTGGTGGCCTAGTAGGTAAGGACTTGCGCTGTCAGCCTAAACACAAACAGTTCAAATCTACTAGCAGCTCTTTGGGTGAAAAATAGGCAGTCTACTCCTGTGCAATTTACCACCTCTGAAAATCCCCTGAAGGGTCAGCTGTGAGTGAGTTCCAACTCCAACAAAATGAGTTGTTTGTCTTTTAAAAAAAATAACATTTTAATTGTGATTTTAATGAACATTTACAAAGAAGTTAGATTTTTTCATTCATTCACTCCCCCAGTTCACTTTTTTTAAAAAAATATTCATTTATTGTCACACAATTACCTGCCTTACCCTCCCCTGTTTTGCTTGCTGGCATTGATTATCATACCACAATGTTGCAACACACATCCCACTTCTTCCCTGTGTTTCCCATTTCCTATGTAAATTACATCTCAACATCAAGAAAGCAAACATCTTTACCACTGGGCCGACAGGCAATATCATGATAGATGGAGAAAGGATTAAAGTTGTCAATGATTTCATCTTGCTTGGATCAACAATCAACATCATCGGTACCAGCAATCAGGAGATTAGGAGATATATTGCATTAGGTAAGTTTACTGGCAGGGGCTTCTCCAAAATACTGAAGAGTAAGAATGTCAGTTTGAAGACTAAGGTGCTCCTGATTCAGGCCTTGGTCTTTATAATCACTTCCTATGCATCTGAGACTTGGACTATGAATAAAGTTGACATAAGAAGAATTAATGCCTTTAACTTATGGTGTTGGAGAAGAGGACTGAATGTCCTATGGACTACAAAAGAATACACAGATATGTCTTAGAGAAAGTGCAGCCAGAATGCTCCGTGCAGGCAAAAATGATGAAGCTTTACCTCTCCCACTTTGAGTATATTTTTAGGAGAGCCTAGTCTATGGAAAGAGGCATTATGCTTGGAGAAGTAGAGGTCAGCAAAAGAAAGGAAGGCCCTCAACAAGATGGATTGACAGAATGACTGCAGCAATGGGCTCAAGTGTGTCAGAGATGACAGGGACAGCACACGATATAGCAGAGTTCAGGTCTGTGGTTCCTAGAGTTGCTATGAGTTGTACTCAAATCAATGGCATCCAACAACTACAAACATCCCTTCCTGACTTCTGAACTTTGTTCCTGGCAAATTTTGCTCTTTGATCTCATGTTGTTGATTGCTCTAGAGTGTATTTATTCTTGATCCTATTGTTCATCTTAGAGTCTGTTTCTTTTTCAGCTGAAAATGGACCCATGTGGGTCACTTACGTTCACCTGGTTTGAAGGGTGACTAAGGTCTACAGTTCCAAAGGGTCCACTAGGCTCTGTACGATCAGTAAATTTGCTATTTTTAAAAAGTTTGTGTTTTCTTCCACATTTTCCTCTCACTCTATGCAGGATCTCCTATCCTGATTCTTTTCGAAGCAGTCATAGTGTGGTAGTTGGATACCATGTAGTCCTTGTGGTCTCAGAGCGTCAATGTGGTTTTATGGCTGAGGAGGTCAAGTCAGTTTGACATTTGTTTTGAAAACAAGTCAGAAAATATTACCCTTGCTTCATAAAAATCCCTGATGCAATTGTGCCTCTCATTTTGTGTGCATTTTTGGACTGGATATTATTATGGTTATAATATGCCATTGAGTCAATTCTGACGCCATCTGATGCAGTTCAGTTTCGCCATCTAGGATTGCTGTGAGTCAGAATTTATCCAATGGGGCACAGCAAAGTTAATTTCAAGAAAATTGCTGAGATTAAGCCCAAGAAAACATCAATTTGCTTATTTAGTAAATTTTCTAGGTAACTGAAAATTCACCATTTGAGAACTAAAGCACTTGCATTTTAACATTATAAGGAGACTAGCAGCCAGGGTGCTCCTTAGAGAAAAGGATGATGAAACTCCACCTCATATACTTAGGGCATCTTGTTTGGGGAGGCCAGTCCTTGGAAGAGGTCATCCTGCTTGGGAAGGTGGAAGGTCAGCGTAAGTGAGGAAGATCCTCAACACGATGGATTGACAAAGTGACTGTAGCAGTGGGCTTGATTATATCAGGGAAGGTGAGGATGGCACAGTGACAGGGCAAGGTTCAGGTCAGCTGTTCATAGGGTGGCCATGAGTCATGGTTGTCCCAATAGCACCTAACAAGGACAACAGAAAGTGGAGTCATATTATTGAATAAGAACACCACTTATCATACTGGACAGTACACAGTGATGCTACCAGTAGCCAGATGTAATGGTCGGAAGAGTCTGGACTTTGAAGTCAAGAAAATGTCACTTTGAACTATGGCTGTGCCACGTAACAGCTGTATGGTCTTGTAGGGGTGACCTAAATTCCCAAGGGGTGACCTTGGTTTCCTTACTTATAAAATGGGTGTAGTAGTTCTTACCTCCTGATGGTATAGTATGTTGTGGATTGAACTGCTAACCAAAGCGCTAGTATCTCCTATTATAAACATATACAGCCTCAGAAACTTGATGGAAGGTCGCTCTGAACTGAGATTGACTCAGCAGCAGTGAGCTGAGGGATGTTGTGAGAATTAAATGAGATAATGGGCAGAAGTAATATAAATAATTCACACAATGTTTTTAGTAATGAAATGTGAGCAAGATCATTGCATTATCAACAACAGAAAAAAAATGTAGCTGTTAAGAGTAAAGTCCAATTACAGAATGGGCAGGCTACATGAAAAGACACTTCACCAAAACATAAGTGATGAAATACTCAAGACCATTAACTATTAGAAAGATTAAAATAAAAACAGCAATTAGATACCATCTCATCCTGGCAACAATAGCAAAGTTCACCAATACAGCAAACAATAAATGCTGGCAAGAGTATAGGGAGATTGGAACTCTCCATACACGGCTGGGGAGAATATAAAATGGTGCAAACACTATGGAAAGCTGGTGCTTCTTCAGAAATTTGGGAATAGAAATATTCAGACAATAATCTTGCTTCTTGGTGGTGGTGATGGTATCCACAATCTCAATACTAGATATAAATCCCAAAGAAATTAGAGTGGAAACACCATCATAGACACCTCCGTCCTCATTGCAGCATTATTTACAGCAAATTATCAGCAAAGAGTTGGAAACAGCCCAAAAGCCCACCAATGGACAAACGGTCAACAACTATGTTATAGTCATACAGTAGAGCACTAAGCACCACTGAAAAACTATCAAGAATGTGTGAAGTTCTGCACATTTATGCATTTAGAACAAATTATGCTGAATGACTTATAGGTCAGTCATGAAAGGACAATTAAGGTTTGTTGTATGTCATTTATGGTACAATGCCATCAAGTTGACTATGACTCAGTGACACTGTGAACAACACATCTGAACCTTGCCTTACCCTGCACTATCCACAAGATCTCTGATGTGCTTGAGCTCCATTGTTAAGTTAATGTGTCAAACTATTCTTGTTGAGGCTTTTCTCACTACTACAAAAAGTTAGAGAAAGGTTTATGTGCAGAATCAAACCTTGAAGGATAACAGAGATGTGGGAAGTAAGAAAGAAGTGGGGGGAACCCCAGCTTAGCTGTGGTTATTGCTCCTACACTAATTACTCTAAGACAGTTACTATAATTATAAGAGCACTAAGTCCATTGACTTCTGTGATTTTTTTATTTTCTGAGGCAGGTGTGGTTTGGGTACTTCCTTCTCACCAGAGCTCTTCCTACTGAAGGGGCACTGAAGTGTCACAAGACATCTTCTCCAGAATTTCTCATCTCACTAATTTAGTTAGTGTCTTTTGGACACAATATAGAGAAGAAAATAAACGTGAGAAAAGAGTTACACATACAATTTTTTTGAGAATTGAGAAAGGAAGAAATGAAAAATGAATGTGTCCTTGAGTGAGTGAATTAATGGAGTGGCTAAAAAGATAAGGAGAGAGGAGTACCAGGATACATTCCATAATCCTGATAGACTTTTCCCAAAGGGCATATATATCATCAGAGAGCTTGACTTTAGCATAGGGGAAAGATCTAGAAGAATATCATAGGTTTTCTAGGTCTTGCTTTTTAAGATACAATTGTATAAACGTTGGCACTCAAATTTAATAGATCTAAAGTCCTAAATGTATCACATTCATGGGCAAAACAAACTACCTCATACATTGAAACCACTTTCATGAACACCGCAGACAATACTGATGAACTGGGAATGAGCACTTGCTTCCCCTCTCCCTGTTATACCAAACAGATGTTCCCTTTTTCCCATATCTGTTTCTTTCCTCTGCTTGGGAGTCCTTCTATATTTTATTTAGAAAATATGCTTTTAGAAAATGTAACGTGACAATATCTATACACATACAAGGAAGTCCAGTGAATACCACTATCATTCAAATATATGCACCAACAACCAGAGCCAAGGAAGAGGAGATAGAAGATTT
>NW_006399759.1:35069337-35093049 GCF_000299155.1 Elephantulus edwardii | reverse complement strand
GGAGGGACAGCGCAGGAGAGGAAGGCCCTCTATGAGGTGGATTGATTCAGTGACTAGGATAATTGGGATGGGAGTGTCAGAGACGGTGCGATTGGCACAGGACAGCGGAGTTTAGGGCTGTTGTACATAGGGTCGCTATGAGTCGCAAGCTACTCGACGGCACATAACAACAACAACAACAACAAGTTCAAAAAGGGGAGACTGAAAAGCTAGGGAGAAGAATAAAGTCTGGAAAAGAATTGTTACATTTAGTAATAATTTTAAATCACTAGTAACTTCTGTAGAACTTCCACATAAGCACAAATAAGGATTCTAGAACTCCATTCTTGCAAATGTTACACATAATTTGTTTATAATGGGAGAGAGACAGAGAGAGACTTTCAACAAGATGGATTGGCACAGTCGTTGCCACAATGAGCTCAATCATAACATTGGTTGGGAGGATGACACAGGGTCGGATAGTATTTCACTCCGTTGAACATCAACAGACCTATAGGTCAGAATTGATTTCATGGTACCTAAGAACAACAACAATAACAGCATCTTCTGAAATTAAAGATATTGGTTTGTTAATTATGTCCTCAAAAACAAGTGTTGAAATCAAATCCAAACCTCTGTACCTGAAAATGGTACCATGCTTAGAAATAGTACATTTATTTTAATAAGGGTAATGAGAGTAGTGTGGGTCCTAAACCAGATCAGCTCTGAGTTATAAAAAAAGACAGAACAGAACCAGAAACACACATAGAAGGAAGACAGTTGTCAAGGAACGTCAAGGAATAGCCAAAAGAAACAGAGAAGTTCAGAGTAAATCGACATGGCAGAGATTGTAATTTGTGCCTTTAGCCTCAAAAAATGAGAGAAAAATAAATTTCTGTTCTTTAAAGTTACCCCTTGTGGTATTTCTTTCATAGCAGCCTTAGATCAAGAAGACAGCTAGCTACTTTGGTGATATCAGTCCCAAATGCAATTCCAATCAGCATTATACTGAAATACCATGTGCACAATGCACAATGATGGTTGCCCTTAGGAGGGGTGCCAGATATGAAGGGATCTATTGGTCTTCCTGCAAAGCTTTTTATTTTGAAGCTATGAAAAATGGGACCAGTCACTATGAAAATTGAGAACTAAGTGACTTGCCAAAGTGTGTGGCAGAGTACAGCTTAGAATCTAGGTGTTGCCAAGAAGCAAAAGCTTTCCCTTCACGTCCGTGGTTCTCCACCTGGTTTCCACATTATATTCACCTAGAAAATATTTTTTAAAATTGGTGAAGACAAAGATAGCATCATATACTAACAATTTTTATGTGTACAGTCAGTGACATTGCTTAAAGTTTTCAAGTTGTGCAACCATTCTCGATATCCTTTTCCAAACTTCTTCACAATCATCAACACAAACTTAATGACTCATAACTGTCTGAGCTGCTGTTGTCAATTTGATCTTATCCTTTAAAAGACCACAATGCTGATTAAACAGAGATTCTTTTCTTTTCCTGATGTCCCCTCTCTGCTCATTTTCTTATCTGTTGAGATAAAAGATGCTACAGATTCATCCCAAGGAAATTACCATTTCATTGGATCATAGTTGTGATCTAATTAAGGACATTGCATCTCTCCCTAATCTTCTTATAACTGACTGATTGATCACATCTCAGATAATATAATGGGGAATGACCACATCATTACACAGCTGCCTCTAAACTTACCTCATGAACATTGTTGTTGTTAGGTGCCATCAAGTTGAGTACAACTTTTAACGATGTTGCTGTAAGATACTGTTGAGTCGAGTACGACTCATAGCGTCCCTATGAACAGCAGATCTGAACCCCATCTTGTCCTGTGCCATCTTCACACTTCCTAACACACTAGAGCCCATTGTGGCAGTCACCCTGTCAGTCAATCTATCTGGTAGTGGGTCTTCCTCTCCTATGCTGACCCTCCACGCTTCCAAGCATCATGTCCTTCTCCAAGGAATACGCCCTCCTGGCAACGTGCTCAAAGTGTATGAGGCGAAGCCTCATCATTTTTCCCTCGAAAGAGCACTCCAGCTGCACCATCTCCAAGACATATTTGTTTGTTCTTTTGGCAGATCATGGCATGTTCAGTGCTCTTCTCCAACACCATAGCTCACGGGCATCAATTTGTCTTCTGTCATCTTTATTCAGTGTCCAGATTTCAGATGCATTGCAAGTGATCAGAAAGACTATGGCCTGAGTCAGATGCACCTTAGTTCTCAAATTGACATCCTTACTTCTCAATAATTTGGAAAGGCCCTTAAATGCAGACTTTCCTAGTGCAATAAGTCTCCTGATTCCCTAACTGATCATACCAAGGCTGTTAATTGTTGATCCAAGTAAGATGAAGTTGTTGATAATTTTAATCTCTTCTCTATTTACAGGATGTTGCCTATCAGTCCAATGGTAAGAATTTTTGGTTTTTTGACATAGAGATGCAATCCACATTGGAAGGGTGCATTCCTTGATCTTCTGCAACAAGTGTTTCCTGTCCTCTTCACTTGCAGCAAACAAGATTGTGTCATTTGCATAACTCATGTTATTGATGAGTACAACCTCCCCCCCATAGAGATCCTATAAACAAGAGATCTTAACCCTGTCCTATCATGTACCATCCTCATCATCTCTAACACACTGAGCCCATTGTTGCAATCACTGTGTCAGACCATCTTGCTGAGAGTCTTCCTCTCTTTTGCTGACCTTCCATCCTTCCAAGCATGATGTCCTTTTCGAAGGATAATTCTAGAAACATGCAAAAAGTTTATGAGTCGAAGCTTTGCCATTTTTGCCTCCAAGGAGCACTCTGGCTGCACTTTCTCCAAGACATCTATTTGTTCTTTTACTAGTCCATAAGACATCCAGTACTCTTTTCCAGTGTCACAACTCAAAGGCATTGATTCTTCTGTCATCCTTATTCACTGTTCAGTTTTCAGATACACAGCAAGTGATTGAAAAGACTATGGCCTGAATTAGTAGAAGCACTTTAGTCTTCAAACTGATATCATTGCTCTTTAATAACCTGACAGTACACTTGCCCAATACATCTCCTGACTGCTGGTACCAAGAGTGTTGATGTGGATCCAAGTTAGATAAAATCATTAACATCATAGAGGTTAGGATCTATAATACATAGGACAGTTATTACATTATGCTGAAAATCATGTCTTACCTTAGATGACACATCTTCTGGGAGGGCACACTTCAACCCATGATAGAATCACTCAGGCTCACAGGCTCTAGAAAGTTTGGACTTCATGATAATTTTAAGACCTCTTCCACATTTCCCTTTCTTTGGATAAAGATTCTTCTATAGACTCTTTGATCAAATTATTTAGTAATGGTAGCTAGGCGCCACCCCACTTCTGTTCTTATGACAAAGAAAACACAGAGACAATTAGGCACACAGTGCAGTACCACCTAGAGAAACTTAAAAAAAAAATACTGATACCTGGACTTTCTGGTAGAGAATTCACATTTTGTCTAGCCTGGGTTACAGCCCAAACTTTTTTTTTTTTAAATTAAGACAACATTGAGAACCACTGGACTTGACCTAGAATCATCCTAATCCTCCGTGGGTTGTTTACCCTTGCTCCAATTCAACCTCTTAAAGTGAAGTAAAGAAAAGAATTTATTACTATTCCATTTAAAGCAGATGGTGTCTGGTGACTCATAGAATAAAGAATAGAACCAATATGATATTAGAGTTCTGTTAAATTAGTCAATTGCTTTTAAAAAAATTAGCTGCAGGGTTTTTCTTCTAATGGATTCTTAAAAGGTGCTCTAATAATTAAAACAATTAAGATTGGAACACATTGGGTTGCTATGGTCATGGAGCACTGAGTAGCGATCAGAAGGTGCTCATTTTTTTCTCCCCCCCCCCACACACTTATTTACAAAATTCAAATACAAATTTGAACAAATTCTTTCAATTACCCTCACCTCCCCATCAAATCGTACAACCCAATGATTAAACTCCCCTTCTCCCTGCATATCCAGATCCCTCTGCTTCCAACCTCTCCCACCCCTCTTGAATCCTTATAGTCATTCTACAATAATGGGCTTATACAATATTTATCCTTGTGGGACTGAGTTAGTTCACTCAGTATAATGCTCTCCAGTCCCTCCCAAGTTAGACAATAATTTACAAAGTCTTTGCTCCTGCATGCTGCATAGTATTCCACTGTGTGAATGTACCGTAATTTCTCAATCCATTCGTTTGTGGTTGGACATTTGGGCTGTTTCCATGTTCTTGTGACAGTAAATAATGCTGCTATGAACATTGGTGTACAAATCTCAGTTTGTGCCTCAGTTTTCATATTCTCAGAGTATATTCCAAGTGGTGGATTAGCTGGATCATATGGAATTTCTATGTTCAGGTTTTTGAGGACGCGCCAAACTGCCTGCCAGAATGGTTGCACCATTTTACAACCCCACCAACAATGTATAAGAGTTCCTTTCTTGTCACATCCTCTCCAACATCTATTACTTGCTGCCCTGTTAAACTTTGCCACTCTTACTGGAGTGAGATGTACCTCATTGTGGTTTTGATTTGCATCTCTTTTATTGCCAGTGATTTGGAGCATTTCTTTATGTGTCTATTTGCCATTCGAATATCTTCCTCTGTAAAAATTCTTTCCACGTCCTTTGCCCATTTTATAATTGGGTTATCAGTCTTTTTCTTGTGGAAGCCCAGGAGTATTCTGTAAACTTTTGTTATAAGACTCTTGTCTGAGATGGTATTACCAAATGTTTGTTCCCAGTCTGTAGGTTTTCTTTTCACCCTGTTGTAAAAAGTTTTTGGTGTGAACAGAGATTTAATCTTTAGAAGGTCCCATGCAACAATGCATCAATTTTATCCTCTTCAGACTGTGCATTTCTGGTATTTGGCAGTCTCTTTATAGGAGGAGCTCATTCTTAATTGTGGGGGTAGGTGTTGTTTATGGAGCACTGTTCAGCTTCAGCATCTGAGTTTGCCTGCTCTCATGTCAGAAAGATGCAGTAGATCTTCAAGGTGAAGAAGGATTTAATGTACCCGTGAAAGCAATTAAGAGAGGCCAGGGAAATATATTTCTTCAATTCTAAGATTGTTTTGCTAACTGCTTTTGTGTTGGTGTCTGACTCATGTTGGCCCACATTTAATTTAATAAAACACTACCATCTTTTAATAGAACACTCACCATCTTTGCTTATATGGCATGTACTTTTTCCATCATACATGAGTTTTTATTTCTGGCAGTTCATGAGATATAGATAGATAGATAGATAGATAGATAGATAGATAGATAGATACATACATACATACATACATACAGATATATATCTATATATAGATATATTTTCAACTTTCTTTCTTAACATTATAGTTCAGCTGGATCAATTATTCTCTGCTCTTCCTTATTCATTGTCAAGTTTCCATTTGTCTATGAAGTGATTGAAAAGAAAATGTCTCAGACCGTTAGAAAAGAATGATATGGGTATCCATACAATTAATTACACATCAATTTATTTAGCATGCATTTAGAATATTTATTTAAGCATTCTTCATATCCAGACTCGGAAAACTCTTCAAATTACTGCACAGAGTCAAATTGATGTGCAGTTTTCATGGTGTGATCATGGTGTGGTGCTGAGCACTTTCAGAATTAACCGGCATATTGGGACAATTATCTGCGTTTCCATTTGGGTCAACTCCTAGTTTCACTTTCCCCCTCCTTCCCAATTATCTATTACTAGATTAAAATACATTTTCTTAAGAATAAGCCAGGAGCATTTGGATAGATGATTTTCTGGAACTGAAAGTAAAGTCATTTGTGAGGCGAGAATGGCCTGTACTTACTCACCTGGTCTCATTCTCATTTGGAAAAATCTAAGATGTATCCTGAAAAATCTGGCAACTTCTTTTCATTTTATAGGATGTCTTTGGCATGCAAATAACAGAAACATTAAAAAAAAATTAAATGGCAATTGGAGTCCCAAATTTAAAGTATAATTCAGCAATGTATGATGGTAAACCAAATAAATATAAAGCTCTTTGCTGTCAAATCAAGTCTAACATGTGGAGACTCTATGTGTTACAAAATAGAATTCTCCACAGGATTTTTTGGGAGCCTATAATGTTTACAAATGATTGTAACCTTTACAAAAGTGTCTTTCTTCCCAATGGCACTGCTGGGCGTTTCTCATCATCAGTTATTGTTTGGTAGTTGAACAGGACTCATTAATTAAAGGAATGGATCAATTCCATGAAGTTCTAAATCTGGAAAGAGGCAAACAATGACCATCAGACATGTAAGTAACAACCCTCTCCTTTACACAGAAGTTGTTGTTAGGTGCTGTTGAGTGGAGGACAACCCTTGGTGACCCTGTGAATGTCAGATTGGTACCCTGCTTCCTCTGTGCCATCCTCAGTATCTGCTCTACTTCAGCCTTTTGTTACAGTCACTCTGTCAATCTACCTCCCTGAGGGTCTTCCTCTTTCTCTGACCCACGTATTTCGAATGTGATGTCCTTTTCCAAAGACAAGCCTCTCCAAACAGCATGCCCCAAATATGTGAGATTAATCTTCACTATCTTCGCTTCCAAGAAACTTCTGGTTGTATTTTCTCCAAGGAAGTATGTGTTCTTTTGGCTGTCCATGGGATGTTCCGCTGTCTTCCCCAAGACTACAACTCAAAGACATCAATTCTTCTTCTGTCATCTGTAGTCATTGCACAACTTTCAGATGCTTAATAATGAAAAAGCCCTATAGGTACAAAAAGTTTTTTATAAAAAAAAAGGTTTTTAACATTTGGAGTTATGAGGTCATCTTTGCAGAGCTGTTAATTATGTAAGAAAACGTTAAAGATAAAATTTGAGGATGGGCGTCAAGACAGGATATCTGAATTGCCTGCTTTTGGGGGAAAGAGAAAAGGTCTCAAACAAACAATAGATTGCTATATCCTCTGTCATGGGCACTGTCTCCACCATGCTCAAGACCAATTTTGCAGTCACTGTGCCAGTCTAGTTAATTTAGGGTCTTCTTCTCTTTCACTGATCCTCTACTTTTCAAATACCGTCATTGTAATTTAAATGCGTCCTTATTTTGTAAGCATAGGTTGGTGAGACCTGCAAGCATATCAGACGCACTTATAGATTGAGTGGGGATGTTGTTGTTAGGGTCCTTCAAGTTCACTGTAACACATAGCGTCCCTAAGAGCAACAGATTGGAACCTTGCTCCACACGCCATCATCATCACCAATCTAGACTTGCCCTCTACTGCATCATCATCATGATGTTCAAACTCACTGTTACAGTCACTATGTCAGTCCATCGCACTGAGGGTCTTCCTTTCACTACCTTTCTCAGCATAATGTCCTTCTCCAAAGACTGACCCTTCCTGACCCCAGTAGGTAAGATGAAGATTCACTCTCCTTGCTGTTTAAGGAGCACTCTAGTTATATTTCTTCCAAAACAGATTTGTTTGTTCTTTGGGCAGTCCCTACTCCGTGCTCTCTGCCAACACCACAAATCAAAGACGTCGATCCAACTTTCAGGTGCGTATGAAGCAACTGAAAATATCATAGCTTGCTTCAGATGTACCTTAGCCTTTAAACTGACATCCTTGCTCTTGAGTACTTTGTGGTATGGATGAAGCATGAGTAATCTTTCCAAATGCAGTTTCCTTTGGCCTGTGTTTTTGGTTTTAAAACCTTGGGAGGGATCTAGAAGAATTCAGATAATTATGAGCAAATTATGAAATCACACGTAGAAGATTTGCCTTAGGAAGATTACACAATCTCCTCATTCTTGAGAAACACTCTCCTCCTACCCTTTCATGTGGGGGAGCAATCGCACCATTTTCCCAACTGAAAAGAAAACTCCAGACCAAGATGAACTGCCCTTTTTTCCCTTTCTGATTATAATGATCTTGTTAGAGTGAAGGATGCTATTTATTTCGTTCTCAAGTGTCACCTTGAAGACTGAAGTCTGAGAGCCTGTAAAATCATTACAACCCACACAAATGACTAGCTTTATGCAAATGAAATCAGAAGCAAGATGTGAGAATTAATTGCGACCTGGCACTAGTGTAAAAAAAATGCTCTGAATAGAATGATTTCCATATTGTTGGAAACAAATATGTCATATTGTTTTGCTCTTATATGCATGGAGCTGAATTCTGGAGTTCTTTCAACATACCCTAAAGGGTGTGTTGAAAAGTAATCATAATTTCTTTTTGTAATAATAACTTTTGTATGCTTTTCAAATCCAAGTTTCAATATAATGTTTCGGGGCATTCTTAACCACCACTAGGAGCCACCACATTGATTGTGTGAGAAATGAGGTGGTAAGAGACATTCACATTTATACATGAAGAGAAAGTGGTCCTAGAATTCAGAGAATATGTTGGTTTGCTGCTGTATAAATCCTGATCAATTACTTGAGAATATGAATTTGAAAATGCTTTCAATTTCTTAGTCTCTAACAAGAAAAAGAAGACATCTTGGGTGTTTATACAAATCAATGACTTTTTAAATCCATTTCACTTTCTGGACCTCGGATTTTCTAAAATGGATGTGTGCCATCAGCTCCCCCTGCAGGGCTGAGTCTTCTTGCCAGGGAATTCCTGGAAGTCTATTGGAGAGACTCTTAAATCATTGCTCAGATAGAGCTAACTGCTTGAAATTGACCAGCTCTCTCCTGGGAAGGTACCAAGGTCTGTGACTATAAACAAGAAATATGTTCCAAGAAAGCAAAAAGCCAACCAGAAATTACAGGGCCTCATTAGTGCTTTCCCTGTTGTGCAAGTGCATTTGAATATATTCTATTACCATCTTCCTTTATTAGCACTGTAGTTCTCTGGTAAATTCATCACAGATTAATTTACTGCTACATGAATCCTGTGCTAAAAAATGGCACATATCTCCATGGGGTGTTAGTTAAAAAAGTTGCTGCTCAAAAGCTTTTAAGGTTTTGGTTGTTCCAAATTACAGGCTAACAAGAAAATGGATTCATTTACTTATATTTATTTTTTAAAATAGACCGGTTCTTGGAGAAGGTCATCATGCTTGGGAGGGTGGAGGGCAGGTGCAGGAGGGCAAGGCCCTCTAGGAGATGGATTGACTCGGTGACTGGGGTAATTGGGATGAGTGTGTCAGAGACAATGAGATTGGCACAGGACAGAACAGAGTTTAGGCCTGTTGTATATAGGGCCACTAGGAGTTGCAAGCGACTCGACGGCACATAACAACAACAAACATTTTTTTTATTGCCTGCTATGTGAAAGATCACCTTTTAAGCACCCTGGGTAAAGCAGGTACCAAGACTGATTAAGATGCTATCCTAATGGAACTTTAACAACAATGGGGAGAGATATGTACTAAGCAAATAGGAAAATAGAGGTATATTTCAATAGAGCAGATAAGTAGGTTCAACCAGAAATCTGGATTATGTGAAACAACAACCCATGCCAAGATGTGGGTGAAAAGCATTTCAGGAGAGGAAATAACAAGGTAGATACCCTGAGGCAGAAATGGGCATGATGTGGTCCAAGAACCACAATAGGCTAGTGTGTCTAGAATAAAGAAAATGAAGGAGACAGTAAATAGGAGATGGGATACAACAAGATAAAGGTAAACAACTCAGCTGTAAAATGGGCACAGGTTATGAACAAAGAAGACATGAAGATGGCAAACAAGCACATGAAGAAGTGCTCAAAATCCTTAGCTCTAAGAGAGATGCAAATCAGAACAACTATAAGATATCATTTCACCTCAGTAACAATAGCAAAATTCAACAGAGCAGCAAACAACAAATGCTGGTAAGGTTATGGAGAAATTATTCACTGTTGATGGGAGCATAAAATGATACAATAACTATGGAAGGCAGTATGGGGCTTTCTCAAAAAGTTGGAAATAAAAATGCCATTTGACCCAGCAATTCCACCACTGGGAATATACCCTAAAGAAACTAGAACTGAGGAACTCTGGTGGCTAGTGGCAAGAAGCTGCAGACATACGGTTCAAATGCACCAGATGCTCTGCTGGAGAAGGAGGGGCAATCTCTTCTTGTACCAGTTGGATCCAATTTGACGGGACACACAAAAAAATAAAAAATTTAAAAAAAAAATCCAGAACTGCCACCTAAGCAGATATGTACACACCCATGGTTATTGCTGTGGTGTCCACAATAGCAAAGAGATGGAAACAAGTCAAGTGTCCATCAACAAATGAATAGATAGAGAAGCTGTGGTATATTCACACAATGGAATATTAAGCAGCATTGAAAAACAAGGAAATCATGAAATATTATACAAATAGGTGACCCTGGAGGACATTATGCTGAGTGAAATATCTCAGTCACAAAAGGAAAAATACTGCATAATGCCACTGTTATAAAACAGGATTGACATGGGATCAGGGGAAACTAAGAAAAGAAGTGATAAATAATATACACTGCATTGAAACAGATGAGGGAGAGAACTGCTTAAAAGGAATATAGGATTAGGTATTATTTGCATGACAACAGTCCAAAATAAAAGCATGCATACTAAAGTGGACAGGGAGGTTATGGGGTGTGGGTATAACAATGAAAGAATTTTTTTTTTCAAAGAGAAAAGTAAATGGGGGTGGTGGGCAGGGAGGAAATGCGCAACAGTGAATGAATGGAATTCCATGTTCTCAATAAATTTTCATTAAAATCTCAATTAAAAAAAATATGAGATGGGACCAGCAAGTAAATAGGGACCTCTGTAGTTCTTAAAAAATATATATGAGAAAGGATTTGGATTTTATTAGGAGATGGACAATCACTGGAAGGCTTTGGGGGAGGGAGAAGCATGATTTGATTTATGAAAAAACTTAGGGAAGGCAAGTATGGAGCCAGCTGGTTGACTCAAGTGAGAGGTGATGGTTAACTTTGTGGTTTTCATCAGTGTTGTAAAAGTGGACGCATTCTAAATCTATTTGTAGGGTAGAGGCACAGGATTTGCTGGTGAACTGAATATGAAAGAGAGGAAAAGATAAATAAAGATGACTCTTAGTTTTTTGGCCTGGGCAGATGGGCAATTAACTGAGATCAGGAAGACAGGAGGAAGTTTAGGTGGGTGGGTACAATCAAAGTTCTGCTTGGACAAGTTAAGTTTAAGAAACTTATTAGTCATCCAAGATGTCAAGTAGGCAGCTGGATATGAGAGCCTGAAACACATGCTTGATGCAGGAATAACTAGGGGGGTCTATTTATGGAAACAGGAGCTCCATTCTGTAATATGTTGTGACACCTGGTTGTGAGCCTCCTCCTCTCCCGGATCTTGATTTTGTCATTTGTAAGATGATGGAATAGACCAGTCTCTGAGGGTCTTTTCAGCTATGTCAGTAAAAATAGAACATGAACGTTTAAACTCAGTGAGCAATAGAAGTGGACTAGGCCGGCTGTAGTTTGGACCTAAAACCAAAATGAAATATAAGACCCAAAGAAGACTGACAGCTTGTTTCAGGAATCTGAATTAGAAATGAGTCGTTGCAAAGCAACCATAGCTGCTTCTTGTTTTGAAAGTGAGGGGCCTTGAGGGGAGGAAACACTTAAGCTACAGAAAATGAACGTGCTCTGAGTAAAGCAGCATTCAACTGTGTAAACAGGATTTGCAGGAAAGGGCAGTGAAGTGGTGCTACCTTCACAGCCCATTTCCTCTTAGCTGCATAATAAACAAATATGGGTAGTTGTCTGTGTCTATTTGCAAGTGCCAGGCTAGCACAATAGTTAAAGAATTCGGCTGCTAACCAAGTCAAAGGCTCATTTAGCTAGCTTCTGTCAAGATCACAGCATTGGAAGCCCTCTCTGGGGCAGTGTTAAATCTGTCCTATAGGATCACTGTGCTGTTAGGTGCTGTCCACTGCTACTCATAGCGAACTTACAGACAACACACATCTGAATCTTGTTCTGTCCTGTGCCACTCTAAAGACCTCTGCCTTGTTTAAAGCCACTGTGCCAGGACCACTAGGAGTTGGAAACAATGGCAGTTGGTAGAAGTCTATTTGAAACCTTGCAACTTCAGGAAGAAAATATCCAGAAAGAGTCATTTGTTTAATTTTTTACTTCACATTTTTTTTAATTTATCTATCTTCTTTTTCTTTCTCATTTTCACATCTGTTGTTCAGAGGGTTACTGTTAGTCAAAATCCATTTAATGGCACCTGACAGTAATAGCAACAGCCCCACAAATAACTATTCTGAAGTAATCCTTAGTGGAAAAGCATAACAACTGTTAGTATTTTGCCTCAGAGTTTTACATAGTGCTCTCTCAGCTCTTAACACCTCATTTAAGCAGCATAACAACCAACATGAGTTAGGAATATTATTACATAATCTTGCTTTAGAGATGAAGAAATTGGAGTGCAGAGAGATTAAGTAACTTATTCAAAATCATGTTCCAAAAAAAGTACGTGGTTGAATCTATATTTGAACCCAGGCTTTCTGATTCTTGATTATTTCTTGTTTTTCTATTTTTTATTTAATCTTTCAAACTGAGAGATTTGCTTAAGATTAAGGACTTGCCACCTCTGCTTAATATGTGAGCCATTTTCTTAAGATAAACCAATCTTTCTCTGTCTCACTCTCTCTCTCTCCTGCAACAGTGTGCCAGTCCTTGGAAATAGTTATGCTTTAAAAAGTAGAAGTTCAATAAAAAAAGAGGAATACTCTCAATTAAATGAATTTACACAATGGCTGCTGTTATGAGTGTAAATAACAGAGGATTATGAGAACGGTGCAGGATCAGATAGAATTTATGTTTTCTTCTGTTGCACGTAAAGCAAGGCACCAATAACACTACACTCTAACTTTCTGGCAGAAGTCAGGCAAGACTGGCAGAAATGAGATGACATCTTAAAAACCCTAAAAGATGAATTACCAACTAAGAATCCTATGTCCGGCAACAGAGCAGCTCAAATATAATTTTGAAAGTTGGACATCACCATATAAACAGAAATGAAAAAATTTAAAAAGAAAATTCATTAAAATACCAGACCAATCTTCTTGTTGTTGTTGTGTACCATGGAGTCAGAACCGACCTATAGCTGGCCCTCCAGCGAGTTTTCAGAGGCAGTTAATTGCAGGGGAGGAGATTGCTCATGCTTCTCCTGCAGGGCAGCCTTGAGCCGCGTGCCTTCAGGATTGTAGCACAGCTTCTGCCCCCTAGACCACCAGAGTTCCCTCATACCAATCTTACAATAAATATTAAAATTCTCATTCTTTTTCACAGAGACTAATGAAACAGGGTCTCTATGAGTTGCCTACAAATCGACGGCACTTAACAACAACACAGAACGTGATGTTACCAAATCAAATGTAGGGGATTTAAATCCATGGCCCTCAGGCCTGTTTTTAACTGCTTTTGTTCAAACATTCTTCTAGGTCAGATAGCCCTGGTCTGTCCACTTGCTGTACAGAGGTAACCTGAGGTTGCTCTGACGCTGAACTTTGTGACAGTGATGTGTCAGATGCAATAATGGTCACCTGTGGCAGAAAGTGTTTGGTGGAGCTCCCTGATTAAAACAAGCTTGGAAGCAGGAGTGGGATCCACTTCTGTAAATAGCTTGCCTCCTGAAACCATATATATGAACCTGAAGAAAGGATGAAAGTCACACAAGTGTTGAGGACTTTCATTCAGAGGGTCGCTATGAGTTGTCTATTAAGATGACACTTAATGACGAATGACAAAAGACAGTAATCCAAGATTAAAAGACAACAATACCACCCAGATATCAACCCAAATAAAGGACACTCAAAAGTAAAATAAAGCTACAGAAATGAAAACAGAGAAACAGATGTCGATCTGTGATTGATTACAACCACAAAACAAAAGGGAACAAGAAGAAGGGAGCTCTGGTGGCTCAGTGGGGAGTGAGCTGTGCTGTCTATCTAAAGGCAGACAGCTGAATCAGCAAGTCACTCTGAGGAAGAAAGATGGCCAAACTCCTTCCATGTGATTTATAATTTCTGAAACCCCCCCTGGAGGGTCAACTATGAGTTAGCTCCAGCTTGAAGACAATGAATTAAGTCTGATTAGTAAGTTGTTGTTGTGGACCTTAGAGTCCTAACCGACCCAGAGCTGACCCTTCAGCAAGTTTCCAAAGCCAATTAATCTCACAGGAGGAGATTGCCCATCCTTCTCCCATGGAGCAGTTGGTGCATTCGAGAGCTGTGTGCGGTTGGGATTGCAGCGCAGCCTCTTATCACTAAGCCACCAGAGCTCCCTTCATTAAAAACAGTGTCAAGAAATAATGGACTGTTTTGAACTTGTTATTGTTGTGTTTCTCTCACAGAGAAGCTAATGGATTTGAACTATGCGCCTTTGTGTCAGCCGGGCAACTCCTTACTGCTAAGCTACCAGAGCTTTAAACTTAAGTAAATCTCAGAGTAACAACAAAGAAAATCAGTAAACCCATACATCAAAATAATGAAGAAAGACTCAGTAAACACAAAAACAACAAAAATGAAAGAAAACAAAGTACAGTCCGTGGAAAACAACTACAAATAAACCACTGGCAAAATTAACACAGGAAAGAGTGGGAAGATGCAAGTAACCAAAATAGTAAATGAGATGAGAGACATTACGACAGACCCTACCGAGATGAAAGGGATCATAGAGAATATTTTGAAAAATTTTATTTCTAAAATTTGAAAAACAAAAAGAAATGGAAAAATTTCTAGAAATATACCACCTATTTAAACTAACATTTCTACAGATACACTACCTCTAACCTTAACAACAAAGAAGACTTGCACACTTATGTTTATTGCAGCTTTGCTTACAATAGCAAAGAGTTGGAAACAACCAGATAAAGAAGCTGTGGTATATTCACACAATGGAATAATACTATGGTGCATTGAAAAACAAAGAACTCATGCAATATTATACAAAATGGATGATCCTGGAGGACATTATGCTGAGTGAAATCTCAGTCACAAAAGGACAAACATTGCATAGTGCCCCTGTTGTAAAATGGGACTGATATCAAGGTTGGGGGGAGACTGAGAAAGAGGGAATAAATAATGCATACTAAAAAAAAAACAACAAAAAAAGGCAAAAAGCGCAATTAATAACATTGACAGATGGTATAAACAAACATGTCACCAAAGAAAACATTTACGTGGTCAACAAATATTTGAAGAGAAGCAGATCAAAACATGATATGATTTCACCTTGGCAATAATGGCATTGACCAAAAAAACCCCAAATGTTAACAAGGTCATGGACAAACTGAGACTTTTGTATATTGTCAATGGGAATGTAAAATGGTACAACCACTGTAGAAAACAGTATGATAGATTCTCAAAGAGCTAGAACTAAAAATACTAGATAATCAATCAATCCATCTACTACATATATATTGTAGAGAAATGAGAGTCACTGATGGACATAGGCACACCATGTTCACTTCAATAATATTGACAACAAAAAATATGGAAACATCTAAGTGTCATCAGCAGATTGAATGGATAAAGAAACTGTAGTATAAATACACAGTGGAATATCACACAACATTATTGACTAACAATAAGCCCACAATACATCTCACAACATAAGATGAAGCTGGAAGATCTTTAGCTGAGTGAAATGAGTCAAACACAAAAGGATAAATATTATGTAAAAATGCCATTATAAAAAGTCAAGAAACAGCCTACATGAGAAATATTCTTTGATGTTTATGGGGAATGAATGGCATGAAGTGGGAAAAAAAAATTCACTTACTAGGTAGACATGTGCTAAATTTTGTGAAGGAAAAGTAATTTTTATTTGCAGGTGATATGATCATATATAGAGAAAATCTGAGAGTTCACAAGAAAACTTATAGAGCTAATAGAGGAGTTTAGCAAAGTTGTAGGATGCAAGTTCAGCAAATAAAAGACACTTGGCTTTCTATTTACCATCAATGAAAAATCTGAAAGGAAAATGAGAAAATTATTCCATTTATAATAGCATATAAGAATTAAATACCTGGGAATGAATTTAACAAGGGGTGTGTTTTTATGCAGTAAAAACTTTAAACATTGTTGAAAGAAATCTTAAAAGACTTAACTAAATGGAAATATATACAATGTTTATGGATTGGAAGACTGCTGTGAAGATCTCAATATTACTCAAAGCCATCCATAGATTTAATACAATTTCAATAAAAACCTCAGCACTTTTCTTTACAAATACAGGGGAACTAATCCTCAACTTCTTATGGAATGGCAAGAGGTTTTGAATGACTAAATTAATACTGAAAAGATTCACACTTCCTGATTTTGAAAGAGCAGTCAAGATAGTCTGGTATGGGAAAAATAGACAGACCAATATAATAAAACTGAAGTACCAGGAATCACCCTATATATTTATGGTCAGCTGATTTTTGACTGAGATACTGAGTTTATTTGATGGGAAAAGATGAGTCTCTTCAATTATTGCTGCTAAGAAAATTTGATTTCCATATGTAAAAAAAGAGAAACAGGATAAATGCCTCAAAACAAACCCCAAACTAAATTTAAAATGGGTTAAGGACCTTAATGTGCAAACTAGTTATACAACTCTTAGAAGAACAAGCAGAGACAATGCTGTCAGGCTAAGCTTTCAGCAATCTAAAATAACAAAAAGGTATAAACAGCAAAAGATAAGATAAATATAGTTAATTTTTATAACATTTTAAAATATAGTTGTTTTTTTTTAATATAGTTTTAATTTTTATAAAAATTTAAAACTTTTCTTTGTCAAAAAACTTTACAATAAAAAAAAAAAAAACTTTACAATAAAAATTAAATAGGCAGAGTGCAGACTAGTGGAATTTTGTCAGAAACCAGCGACACAGTCTTTAGGTCTCCCTGGTGGTTTGAATACAGCAGTAATTCTGAGGGAGAAAGAGAAGCTGTCTCCTCCATGGGTTTTACAACCTAGAAAACCGCTGCAGGGTTAGCTGTGAGTCAGTTCCGAATGACTCTGTGCTGTGAGAGTGAGATATAACTGATAATCTAATAATCAAAATATGTCACTCTGGAGACTAAGGTGTGCCTGGTACAGGCCATAATCTTTGCAGTCATTTGTTATGTGTCAGAGAACTGGACAATGACTAGGGAGGATAGAAGGAGAATTGATGCCTTTGAGCTGTGGTGATGGAGAAGAGTATTGAATATGCCATGGACTGCTAAGAAAATGAATAGGTTCACCCTAGAGAGGGTGAGACCAGGCTGCTCCTCAGAGGCAAGAATTCTGAGGCTTCGTCTGACATACTTTGGACATGTTGCAAGGAGGGACCAGTCCTTGGAGAAGGGCATCATGCTTGGGAGGGTGGAGGGACAGCGCAGGAGAGGAAGATACTCTATGAGGTGGATTGATTCAGTGACTGCAGTAATCAGGGTGGGTGGGTCAGAGACAGTAAGATTGGCACAGGACAGAGCAGGGTTTAGGGCTGTTGTACCTAGGGTCGCTATTAGTCGCAGGCAACTTGATGGTTGTTGTTGTTGTTGTTATGTGCCGTCGAGTCGTTTTCGACTCATAGCCTGTATCAGGCACACCTTAGTCTCCAGAGAGTCACTGTTGCTCCTGAGTACTTTAGAGAGGTCCCTAACAGCAGACTTTCCCATCGCGATACGCTTTTTGATTTCCTGACTGCTGGTGCCAAGAGTGTTGACTGTGGAGCCGAGCAAACTGAAGCTGTGAACAATCTCAATCTCTTTGCCATCCATCCTGACACTGCCAATTGGTCCAGTGGTGAGAATCTTTGTCTTCTTGACATTGAGCCTCAGTCCATACTGAAGGCTGCAGTCCTTGACCCTTCGCAGCAAGTGCATGAGGTCCTCCTCAGTTTCAGCGAGCAGGGTTGTGTCATCTGCATAACGAAGATTGTTAATAGATCTTCCCCCAATCCTGATGCCACAATTCTCCTCATAGAGCCCAGCCTCTCGGATAATCTGCTCTGCATACATGTTGAAAAGGTATGGAGACAGGATGCATCCCTGGTGTACACCCTTCCCAATTTTGAACCATACAGTGTTACCCAAAGAAAGATGACCCAACTGAGTGTGGAAACTACAGAACAGTGTCATTGATTTCACATGCAAGCAAGATTCTACTGAAGATTATCCAAAAACGATTAGAACAGCACATCAGCAAAGAATTGCCAGAAGTCCAGGCTGGGTTTAGAAGGGGTCGTGGTATAGGGATATTGTTGCTGCTGTTAGATGGATCTTGGCTGAAAGCAGAGAATACCAGAAGAATGTCTATCTGTGTTTCATTGATTATGCAAAGGCATTTGACTGTGTGGATCATAACAAACTGTGGCTGACTCTGAGAAGAATGGGAATCCCAGAACATTTAATTGTGCTAATGCGAAACCTCTACTTGGACCAAGAGGCAGTAGTCAGAACAGAGCAGGGTAACACTGCATGGTTCAAAATTGGGAAGGGAACTTGATGGTATGTAACAAAAATGTATAAAATGTTAACAACTTAACAACATAAAGACAAATACCTCAATCATAAAATGGGCAAAGGGTTTGAATGAACATATAACCAAAGAGGAGATTCATGTGACCACAAAATATAAGAAAAGATGTTCCTTGTCCTTGTTGTTGTTATGTGCTTTTGAGTTGGGGTCAAGTCATAGCTGCTCCTCCAAGAGGTTTTCAGAGGCAGTAAATCAAAACCGCAATGAGATATTATTTCATGCCTATCTCAGAATGGTGAGAAGGGGGCAGGATAGGATAAAGTTCAGATCTATTGTTCATGAGGTTGCTATGTTGTTGTTGCTGTTATGTAGTGTTAAGTAAAAAATTACTCACAACTGACCCTTTGGTGGATGTTCAGAGGCAGTAAATTGTACAGAAGGAGATTGCCTTTCTTTTCTTCCTCGAAGCAGCTGGTGGATTTGAACTGCATGTCTTTGGGTTGCCAGTGCACTAAGCTGCCAGAGCTAATCTAGTTGTAGTCAGCTTGATGGCACATAACAGCAGCAACAACCGTATGGCTAAGATTTAAAAAAAAAAACCAAATAAATGAAATCTGTGGGGGAAACACCACAAATGTTGGGGAGCATTCAGTGAAATTGCAAACCTTCACTATTGCTGGTGAGAATGCAAAATGGTATAGTCATTGTGAAAAGCAATGGTGATTCCTCTGCAACATAAAAGCAGAAGTATATGACTCAGCAATTTTACTACTAGGTATATAATAAAATACCCTTGGAAAAGAGACTCAAAAAGAGACCTACATACCAGTATTCATCACAGTACTATTCACAATGGGCTGAAGGGTGGAAACAATCTAAATGCCCATAAACATATGAATGGACAGATAAAATGTAGTATGTCCATTCAGTGGAACACTGTTGAGTAAGTCCAAAAAAATGAGGTACTGATACATGCTGCAATATGGTTGGGGCTTGAAAACATTATAGAGAGTGAAGTAAACAATAAAAGGGCAATTACTGTATGATTTCAGTTATATAAAAAGGAAAAGGCATGGTATAGAGACCAAAGTTCACTAGTTGTTATCAGGGATAGGAAGAAGTGTAAAAACATTAATGATGCTTAAATATGAAATTAAAGTTAGAATTTAAGTTAGTTAAAGCACAGCTGATTATTGTGATTGTTGTCCATATGTAGTCTCACTGCCATTAATTCAACTCATAGGTGAGCCTCCTTTCTGTTTCTAAGGCTGTAAATTGCATGGAAGGAAATTGATCTTCTGCCAGAGGTGTGGACTTTGGATTAGCAGCTCCGCTCCCTGTGGACTAGGCCCCCAGAGCTCCCTTCAAGTAAATACCCCTATAAAGAGTTGAATTAGCAAAACTTTCATAATGGATATGATTACAACAACATAAAGAGTTGACGCTCAGACTCACTATGCACAATCAATCAACTCATGGACTTTGTTTCTTAGTTTAGAGGATTGTGGTTATGGTTTCATGAAACATTCCTGCTAATTGATTTAAGAAAACGTTTGGGCCTTCTTTCTAGCTCCTAACTTGTTGTGTAGTACCTGGAGTCTTAAAAGCTAGCAAACTACCAGCTAAGGAACAAATATTGGACTCTGTTCACCTTGAACAGCAGAGGAAGTAATAAAGTCGGAAATAGGAGGAGGAGAGTTGTACTTGCCTCCATAAACAACTGCCTCTTTTGCTGTGAGACTAGAACTCACTTGTGCCCATCCACCATATGGAAGAGAGCTCAAGTGGCCTAGCGGGTAAAGAATTGCACAGCTAACTCAAAGTTGGTGCAATCTGAGTCTACCAGCAGCTCCACAGGAAAAAGATGGACAGTCTGTTCCCATGTGATTTACAGCCTCAGAAACCTGCTGAAAGGTTGAGCTGGGAGTTAGTTTTGATGACAATGAAAGTGAGTGGGTGACACTTTGATCAAAGATTACATAGAAGAATCTTGATTACAAATAAAAAAATGGAGAACAGAGCTTCAAATTCTCATAGTCTAGTCTTCCTGGTCTTATAAAGGCTGGACCCCTGAAACTATTGCCCCTATACACTTACTTTAAACCTAAAATCAATAGTATCCCTTGTAGTCATCTCAAACCAAATAATAGTTAACGGATCCAGTCAAAAAAGGGTCTGCTCTGAGCCATAACAAACACATAACTGTGCTGTGTGTCAAACTGACAACAACAATGTAAAAGAGTCTTTAACAAAATGGATTGACAAAGTGAGTGCAGAGCTTGGGCACAGCAGAGACTGAGGATGTTGTGTGTCTTTAAAGTCACTAAGTTTTAGACATCAATTTTCATCTTTTTTTCTACCTTCTTTATAATAACCTTTTTTGCATTCATCATGAACTATAATCTTGCTATCTTCTCACAGCTCATCTGGTCTTTATTCATTAGTGTTCAAGGCCTCAAAACTATTTCTGAGTTGATTTTTAAATTCAGAGGTGATAGATTCAAGATCAAACTTTGATTCCTGTGGATATTATTTGATCTTCCTTAGCTTTAATTTGAACTTGCATATGAGCAGTTAATGGTCTTTTCCACAATCAGCACCTGCTGATATTGAACTTCTCCAATGATTCCTCCCACAGATGTAAATACCATGGAACACCAAGAAAACAGATAGGTCTGTCTTGGAGAAGGTGAAACCAAGTTTCTTCTTGGAGGCTAGGATTTTGAAGTTCTTTCTCACATACTTTGGGCATGTGGCCAGCAGGGACAGGTCCTTGGAGAAAGACATGCTTGGAAGGACGGGGGGACAGTGCAGGAGAGGAAGATCCTGGATGAAATGGATTGATACAGTAACGAGGGCAATGGGCAGAATGTGTGTTGGCATCAGTGAGATTGGCTCAGGACAGGGCAGACTCAGATTGGTTGTACATAGGGTCGCTATGGGTCACAGGCCACTCAACGGCACATAACAGCAATAAGTTTTGGAACTGACTCAACATCACCTAACATCACCTAACAAAATCACAACTTAAGGGAGCAGTGAGTTTATGTCAGTGAGGGAAGAACAACTCAGAAAAGGAGGGTGAGAATGGTTGTAAAACTCAAAGACCATAATCAATGGTACTAACTTGTACATGTGGAAACCACTTCATTCCATGTGACCCCTGACGGGAATTTGCATTTCTACCCTGGAGAGGCACATTCACAATCTATCTTTTAATATTATCACTAGACGATTTTTGAAGAAGACCAGATGGTTTGTATATATACCTGGGATCTTGCTAAAATGTACTTTCTGGGCTGGTCATCTCCTGTAACAAGGGCAGTTTTCCCAAGCTTGCAGCTCCTGTAGTGCGTGTTGTTTTCCATGACCTAATCCTCACAGTGCATGGAAGCCTGCAGCACCCAGCAGCCAGCAGCTTTCCCCAGAAACCCTCTCTTGGGAGTTTTTGCAGCAAAGCCTCTGCAGAGACCCCTCCTCCTGGATAGCTTTTCCCTGTGTCCAAGAGAATAGACTTCTGGTAAGTTCCAGCAAGTTCATAAATATGGCATCACAGCATCTTTTGACTCCACAGTGAACCATGGTCTACTGTAATTTTCTAGTAAGATCTGCATTTAGTCCTGAGTAAGATGGAATCTCTTCCTTGGGAACTTTATCTCAGGCATCATAGCTGCTCCTTACAGCTTTTATTCCTTTAGCATGACTGCACAGTTCTGTGTGAGTCCAATTTCCTATTATAGCTCATAATTCTTTAAGTTGAGATTTCCTTTTCCAAGTTACTCTGTGATTTTTCTCATACAATTATCCAATGGATAGTCACTCCTGCCCCTGCCCCTTGATCTCTATGGGATAAATAAGTTTTTCTGTCCTGTTTATGTTAGTCTTCACAGTTTATGGGTTGTTTGGGCTTGCTTTGTTTATTTTTTTTTAAGTATTTGCAATGACTTTTATCTTGTGATTTCACAATAATGGACTTGAGTATGGTGGAGATCAGTTGTAGTCAACTTGACAGCACCTAACAACATTGATGGTGGGTTTGGCTAGGTGACTCATTTAGCTGACAGAATAGTGATAGAAGGAACAGTGTGCCAGCTCCAAGCCCAGGTCTATGACACATTCTATGTTTTAATTTGTCCCTAAAGCCACCATTCTAGCCTGAATCCTAGAGTGACATAGAATAGCAATGTCAGCCAACCAACTGACAGCCAATTGTTGATTCAACAAGCAAGTCTGTGAGCTTGAAACCGCACTGTTGACACTTCATGCTACTGAGTTTTGGAGCAAGTTGTTACATACCGTTCCATGGCTGTAGTTGACTGACCTACTGTCTCAAGAGTAGATACAAATTCACTGTTGGAAATGTGTCAGCTCAGTATTGCGACAGTCCAGCACCAGAAAGAATGCTTTTTCCATCACAATATAAAGAAAGTTCAACAATAATTCATTTTAGAATCTAGGTTCCTCTTCACCATAATTCTGCCTACCTCATCTATGTATTTGTCATATGTACAGTGTCACAAAGTGAAAACAATGTATACTTCACATTTATCCAAAATATTTTGATAAAACTTATTGAATGAAATTGTTGGTGGTGGTGTTGTTAGGCTCTCTGAGCTGATGATGGCTCAGAGTAATCCTATGAACAGATCAAATCCTTGCCCTAATCTGTGCCATCCTCACCATCTGTGCCAGGCTCAAGCCCACCCTGCCAACCCACCTTGTTGAGAATCTTGACTCTCTTTTCTCTGACTCCCTGTTTCCTATCATAATGTCTTTTTCCAAGGAGTGGTCCTTCCTTCCTGACCACATGACCAAAGTATGTGCGATGAGATTTCGCCATCCTTGCCTCTGAAGAGGCCCCAGTTTCACTTCTTCCAAGAATCCAGTGAATTAGATCAAATAGAGGAATTTACACTTGCTTTTGCCATGAACGACTCATCTATTTAACTAACTCAGCTCCATAAGGACAAATACTGCGTAAGACCATTATTGTAGAACATGTATGAGGATACAAGGGGCATGGGGGGGACCAGAGGGATGAAGATGGGCAGCAGAGGGGGATCATAGGGTCCCACAATTTGATGGGTAGAGGGAGGGGTGGGTAAAGGAAAGGGAAAACATCCATTGTGAAATACAATGTATACAAACTCTGTAAGTAAACCAGTATAAAAAAAAGTTGAGGGGGCAAATCTATAACAATGAATGAATGAATGGAAATCCAAAGGCTCTGTACATTTTCACTGAAATTAATAACAAATTTAAATTTAAAAAATAATTAAGTTAGAGTAAGGATGGCAATGGA
>NW_006399759.1:35066129-35067937 GCF_000299155.1 Elephantulus edwardii | reverse complement strand
AGAAGAACGAACTGGGGAGGAGGGTAGAGAAAACAGTGCAACAATGAATGAATGAAAACCCAAAGTCTCTGTAAATGTTCATTAAAACTAATAAAACTTAATACTCATTTTTTAAAAAGTTGATGTAAAGAATGCTATCAGTACTGTCACTTTGAAAGTGCTATTTCCTTTGGTGTACTACATAGTCTTTATAAGAAAAGAGAGTCTGAAAAAAAAAATTACACTCTCCCTTTTAGATTTGTCCCCTATGTATAGCGGTGATCAAATTTTCTAGAAGCAAGGTCTTGATACCTCTGACAAATTGTAACTTCACAAACATATGCCAAGTGAGCTGAGGGCGACTCATCCAGTTGGTGTCACCGCACACAGTGAACTGCTAAAGATACCACAGGTCTCAGTGCTGACGTCAAGCAGAGATGAGAATGCAGCACAGCTGATTACTTGCTCTGAAGCCCAGATTGGAAACATGAGCTTGCCCACATAAGAACTTCCAACTAAGTTGGCAAACAAATCCTCAAATGCTCCTGGAGATCACTGCTTTATAAAAATGATTGTTCATTGTTACCGACTGCTTGTGATGACTGCCTATTAGGTAAAAAGAAAAGAAAATGGAGTATTTCCTAAGGCAAGGCTAGAAAGAAGAATTTAAAAGGACGGGAAGTTCCACTGCGGAAAAATAGATGGAAATTCCTGATCAAGGAACTACATTTTTGGTTAAGCAGGCTATGTGGTTTTATTTTTAAAATGAGATGCAAGAAATGACACATATTTATACCATGCATTCTGTGTCTTAACCTCTCCCCTAGATTCATCTTAGTTTTTACCCTTGTTTGCCCTTTGTCCCAGTTTTCTTAACAACTTTAAAAAGTACTGTATTGCATATGTTGATACAAATCCTGTTTGATACATTGTGAAGTATAAGTAAGTAAAAATGACATATTTCAAGTATTAATGGTAACTTTCTAAATTTACTGTGACAGATTTTTCTCTTGGGATGAACCAGCTTAATACATTTCAAATTAAATTCCCTGTTGGAGTATAAAAAGAAATACTTCACATTCCTGAAATCAAGATCTAGTTACTGTGAGGAGGAGTGTGGCATCAGGATTGGAGGAAGGCTCATCAACAGCCTGCGATATGCAGATGACACTGAAACTGAGGAGGACTTGAAGCTTGCTGAAACTGAGGAGGACTTGAAGCGCTTGCTGCACGAAGTCAAAGACTGTAGTCTTCAATATGGATTGAAACTCAACATCAAGAAGACAATGATTCTCACCACTGGGCCAACTTACAGCACCATGACAGATGGAGAAGAGCCTGAGTTTGTTAACAATTTCAGCTTGTTCAGCTCCACAATCAACACTCTTGGCATCAGCAGGCAGGAAGTAAAAGACAAATTGCACTGGGAAATTTTGTTGTCAGGGACCTCACCAGAGTACTGAGAAGCAATGATGTCATTCTAGAGACTAAGGTGTACCTGATCCAGGCTATGGTCTTCGCAGTTACTTGCTATGTATGCATCAGAAGGCTGGACAAAGAATAGGGATGATAGAAGAAGAATTAATCTCTTTGATTTGTGGTGCTGGAGAAGAGTATTGAACATATCATGGACTGCCAAGAGAACGAATAAGCTTGTCTTGGAGAGAGAGAGAGAGAGAGTGAAAACAAGTTTATCCTTAGAGGTTTGGATTTTAAAGCTCTGTCTCAAATACTTTGGGCACGTGGCCCAGAGGGACCAGTCCTTGGAGAAGGGCATCATGCTCAGTAGGGTGGAGAGACAGTACGGAGGGGAAGACCCTGGATGAGAT
>NW_006399759.1:35046987-35065924 GCF_000299155.1 Elephantulus edwardii | reverse complement strand
TGCTGTCATGTCACTTGCGACTCATAGAGACCCTATGTACAGCAGCCCTAACTCTGTTCTGTCCTGTGCCAATCTCATTGTGTCTGACAAACTCATCCCGATTATCCCAGTCACCGAATCAATCCATCTCCTAGAGGGCCTTCTCCTCCTGCGCCTGCCCTCCACCCTCCCAAGCATGATGTCCTTCTCCAAGGACCGGTCTCTCCTTACAGCATGACCAAAGTATGTCAGATGAAGCCTCAAAATCCTTGCCTTCAAGGAGCCTCCCGGTTTAACCCTCTCTAGGTTGAATCTGTTAGTTTTCTTAGCAGTACATGGTACTGTCAATACTCTTCTCCAACACCAAAACTCAAAGGCATCAATTCTCCTTCTATCTTCCTTAGTCATTGGCCAACTCTCTGATGCATAACAAGTGATAGCAAAGACCATGGCCTGCATCAGATGCACCTTAGTCTCCAGAAAACACTGTTGCTCTTCAGTACTTTGGAGAGGTCCCTAACAGCAGACTTCAATGCATCATTTAATTTCCTGACTGCTGGTGCCAAGAGTGTTGACTGTGGAGCCAAGCAGACTAAAGCTGTGAATAATCTCAATCTCTTCACCATCCATCCTGATGCTTCCAATTGCTGCAGTGGTGAGAATCTATCTTTGTCTTCTTGACATTGAGCCTTAATCCATATTGTAGTCTGAAGTCCTTGACCTTCTGCAGCAAGCGCTTCAGGTCCTCCTCAGTTTTAGCAAGCAGGGTTGTATCATCTGCATAATGCAGATTGTTGATACATCTTCCACCAATCCTGATGTCGCATTTCTCCTCATAGAGCCCAGCCTCCCGGATGATCTGTTCTGCATACAGGTTGAAAAGGTTTGGAGACAGGATATCCCATTAAATATATAATATAACCTATCAGACTTGGCTGGCAACCCAGAGGTATGTGGTTCAAATCCACCAACCTATCTGCAGGAGGAAGATGGGCAATCTCCTCCCTGCCTCTGAAAACCCAACAACAGCAGAACCAACTGCCGAGAGCTCAAGTTACATGGCTTAGCAAGTTGCACTGACAATTCAAAGGCCTCACATATCTCCTGGGGTTCAAATCCACCAGCTAATTCGAGTGAGAGATGGGCAGTCTCCTTCCGTTAGCATACACAGCCTTAGAAAAATGATAGAGTATCGGCTTCAGGTGTCCCCTATAGACATGGCGACTGTCGCTTCTGCTGCTGGCCCCAGGACGCTGGTGTCACCGGATGACTTGCTCCCGAAAGGTGACGCCAAGAAGACAGAAGAGGAGCTGGAAGAGGACGAGGCCGAGCTAGAATGAGACTCTGTCGGAGAGACTATGGGGGCTGACGGAGATGTTCCTGGAGAGGATCTGGTCTGTGGCCGGAGTCACGTTTGATCTCTCACTCTTTGTGGCTCAAAAGATGTACAGATTTTCCAGGGCAGCCTTGTGGATTAGAACCACTTCCTTTATGACCCTTGTTCTTCCTTTAGTCTTTGAGACAGAGAAATTGCAGATGGAACAGCAGCAGCAAATGCAACAGAGGCAGGTACTTCTTGGGCCCAATACTGGGCTGTCAGGAGGAATGCCAGGGGCCCTACCATCACTTCCTGGAAAGATCTAGATTGTTACTGCTGAATCTGAGCCGTCTTGGATGAAGTTTGAAATTTAATAGTGTTTTAAATCCTGATTCCCCACCCCCCCCCCAAACCTTGGCACATTGATTTATCTAAACCTGATGGGGACAATTTCTTCCTTGAGACTCCCAATATCCGAATGTGCCCTTTACTTTGTCCTGACTTAACTTCTGTCTTCACTCTCAACATCAGAGTGTGGTAAAGCAAACGGTTATTTGCGGTCCTCCACCCCCACTAAGTTGCTCTTAGTTATTCTGCAAGACCCCCCTCTCTCTCCCACTGTGGGATAGGAACCAGTGGGGATGAACCCAAGAGTTAATGATTGGGTTCTTAAAGAATGGGAGAGGTGGAGAGGTACATGAACACAGAATGACGAAGCGCATCGTGGCTGTGAGGCAGCCGCGTGCACCCCTGGGGCTTGGAGGGAGAAGGGCCTGCTCTGCTCCTCCACAGATGGAGCCTGGAGGACAGCAGCAGTTCCTCTCTGAATTCTGGCTCTTCGACCTCTGTGTACGTGGGAAAACAAGTCAGTGCTCATTTTTTTCTATTTAAATATTAAAAACTATTACAGCTGAAAAGAAAAGAAAACTTATAGGGTATCAATATGAGTTAGAATCAACACAAAAATGGAGAGAAAGTTGCAATTCCAGTTACAGGTGTTCGTTGACCCACTAAAATAGCCATATTAGCAAATAAGAAGGCCAAACTAAGAGACCAGCTCCATTAATTTAGTCCCTGGTTGTTTCCTTTAAATACATTATCTTTGTTATCATTGTAAGGAGCTGTCCAGTTGAGTTCAGCTTATAGTGACCCTCTGCATCCCAAGTCCTACACCCTCCCCACCATCTCTGCTGTGTTTAAGCCAAGTTTATAGTGACTGTGTCAATCCATCTTGTTGAAGGTCTTCCTCTCCTTCTCTGACTCTATACCTTTCCAAGCATCATTTTCTTTTCCAAGGATCAGCAATAGGCTGCTAGAATAAGAGATGAAATCTCACCATCCTTGCCTCTACGGAGCACCCTGGGTGTACTTCTCCCAAGGCAGATTTGTATTTTCTTTTGGCAGTTGATAGTATATTAAATACTTTTCACCAACACCACAATTCAAAGACATCGATTATTCTTCAGTCTTCCATAATTATTGGCCAGCTTTCACAAGTATATGAAGCTATACCAAATACTGAAAATACCATGGTTTGAGTAAGGCACGTCTCAGCCTTTAAACTGCCATCCTTGCTCTCTAGCCCTTTAAAGAAGATTTGCAATGTATCCTTTGATTTCTTGACTAGCCAATTCCATGAGTGTTGATTGTAGATTGGTGAATCTGGGTTGCTTAGTGTGTAATGTTGTGTCAGGCTGCTACTACCTGAGGTTGGCAGTTCAAAGGCATCAGGTGCTCTGAGGGGAAAAAAATGGTCATTCTTCTCCCACAAAGACTTACTTATAGCCTCAGAAATACAATGGAGTGTCAGAGGAGTCAGAAGTGACTTGCTGGCAATGGGCTCAATGTATATCACTATTATTACACTGTATGTATTTACCCTTATACCTACTAACCAACAGAAAAAAGAACTTACCACAGATGCCAGGCCTGTCTGGCAGTTTGTTGTACTATGGTGGCCTTGATGTTGGGACAATACGGACAGCCTTGTCACTGACTCATTGCTGGCGAGTCAGAACTGATTCATGGCTGACCCTCCAGTGGTTTTGCAGAGGTTGTAGATTGCAAGGAAGGAGACTGCTTATCTGTCTCTTGTGAAGCATCTAGTGTCTTTGAATTGGAGGTGCAACTCTTCACCAATTAGGCCACTAGTACAAATTGGGTTACTCTTGTAAGATAGATTTCAGTGGAACTTTCAGACCTTGACAGAGTAGAAGAGAAGAACTGAGGTACTGCTTCTGAAAAACAAACAGTGAAAACTTTATTAATCATAACTCAGAACTTTATATGAAGTGGTTGCTTTGAACAAGTCATCAGGAGGAATCAGTTGCTACAGAAAAATCACACTTGGTCATGTATACAGCCAATGAGGATGAGGGAGACCTCATTAAGGAGACCCTTAATGAGATGGACTTGGTACAGTAACGGCAATGGTAGAAAATGTTAGAGATCATATGGATGTTGCAGGACCAGGCAACACAGGTAGTGTATGAATTAACTTAATGATATCTATCTCTATCCAATTCTCTATTATCTATCTATCTATCTATTTGGAATGGTCACAATCTCTCAGTTAATGTTTGCTTCAATTCCTAAAGAGTTGTCTGAAAATTAAAGCATGCTCTAATGTCTAAAGCATGTACTAAAAAAGTTCTAGATTCTCAAATCACATAACCCAGAGAGAAGATTAACTTGGTTTTTAAAATGAGTGTGGACTTGAGGGTCATTTTGTCTTGGGTCCAAGTTCAGCTGGAATTTACTATTTGCAGAGCCTTAAGTAGCTATGTCACCCACCCTGCTGAACCTCAGCTTTCTCATTTCTAAAATGAGAGTAATGATGTCTACTACACAAGCTGATGGTGAAAATGGAACTACTTTTAACTCCTACTTGAGTGCTGGATTATGATGAATAAAGGGTAGTGGTTATGAGTACATAATAATTGTTGATTTGTGCTGTCAAGTCAGAATAAACTCATAGCTGACCCTGCAGCGGGTTTTCAGAAACAGTAAATCACAAGGAAGGAGTCTGCCCATCTTTCTCCCACAGAGCGGATTGCAAATTAGAACCTTGTGCCTTCGGGTTGACAGCACAATTAATAACATTTAAAAATGGGTAAAAAATTTATCAAAACACTGCTGTTTCCACAAAAAGCTAAACACAGAAATTCTATATGACCCAGCTATTCCACTGCTTAGATTACACCCTTAGAAGATTAGAACTGAGGAACAAACAGAGATTTGTACACCACTGTTCGTAGCAGCATTATTCACCATCACAAGAACATGGAAACAGCCCAAATTTCCAACCACAATCTAATGGATTGAGAAATTACTGTACATTCACATGATGGAATACTACAAAAGCACATAGGAGCAATGATTTTGAAAATTACTACCTAACTTGAAAGGGATGGAGAGCATTATACTAAGTGAACTAACTCAGTCGCATAAGGACAAATATTGTATAAGACCATTAGAACATGTATGAAGATCCAAGGAGAGGGAAGGGTGGGAGCAGAGGGCTGAGGATGGGCAGTGGGGGAGGAGATAATTTATAGTGTCTCACAATTAAGTGGGTGGAGGGAGGGGCGAGTAAAGGAAATGGGAATGATCTGGTGTGAAAAACAACATATGTGAACTTTGTGAGTAGACCAATATAAAATAAAAATTTTATTATGAAAAAACCTCAAACAAAAAACAACAAAAACCCCACTATAGATCAAGGTGAAGCTTGAAATTGTTACAAATCACTGCCAAAGCAAGACATGATGTTTACCCACATACAGTTTTCATTTTTTGTTTGCAAGAAAATCCAACAGTGCAAAGAAAAAGAATGCTTCTTTGAAAGGATTGTGAATAGATTTTTAATGTTGAACAGAAACTCAGAGCCTGTCTAGAGACAACTGACTTGGCTTGTGAGAGCATTTTTTTTTAACTGAAGCTGTGATTTGAGGATCTGAAAGAATTTTGCAAAGTACTGGACATGATGTTCAGTTTCCTCGGAAAGCTAGCAAGTACTCAGTGATATATTGCGTTGTTTTAAATAGCAAGCTAGTGTCATGGTCTTTTCTCTCGTTCACCAGATTTTATGATTGAATAAGTAACCATATGTTAAATGAAACATTTGTCTGAACTAAGGTTCTGAACTAAGCAGTATTTCAGTATTTCTTAAAGTCTGACATTTTTTACTACTAAAACTTTTATTTATCCTTGTATTTCCATCTCTGTAAGTCAATTGTTGTTGTTGTTGTTAGGTGCTATTGAGCTGATTGTGACTCACTGAAACCCTACGAACAACTCTGTCCTGTCCTGTGCCATCCTCACAGTCTCTGACACACTCGAGCCATTGCTGCACTTTGTCATTCCACCCCACTGATAGTCTTCCTCTCCTTTGCTGACCCCCACATTTTCCAGCACAATGCTCTTCTCCAAGGAAAAGCCTCTCCTAGCAACATGAACAAACTATGTTAGACAAAGATCTGCCATCCTTGCCTCCAAGAAACACTATGACTGTCCCTTCTCCAAAGACATATCTGTTCTTTTGTCAGTTCATGGCTGCCAAAAGTAATGGACTAGACAACTAGACATCAACTAGAAGTAGTTTAACAGGCAGGTAATGTACAAAATATTTTCACAGAGTAGAAAATCTATTCAATATTAAATTCCAATTGCTGTGAATTTCAACATCATCCTGTCTCCCAAAGTTGACTTCCTTCCACCCATATAAACCATTGGTGAGCTTGGCCTGTGCTTGATCAGACTCTAGCTGTACATTCCAGTCATTTAGAAAGGACATTGGAAGGATTATTAATCAGCCTCTAAGCGGAACTTCTTCAAAAATGGCTAGAACAAGGGAGCTCTGGTGGCCTAGTGGCAAGAAGCTGCACTGCAATCCCAAAGGTACACAGTTCGCATCTACCAGATGCTTTGCAGGAGGGGCAATCTGTACCAATCAGATCTAATTTGATGGTACACACACACACACAGAGAATAATAAAATAAAATAAAAATTGGCTAGAACAGTACATTGGCAGAGAACTTCGAGAAATTCAAGCTGGATTTAGAAGATGGGTTGGCACCAGAGATACTGCTAATGTCAGATGGATCTTGTCTGAAAGCAGAGAGTATCTATCAGAAGGATGTCTATTTGTGTTTTGTTGACTGTGCAAAGGTATTTCATTGTGTGCATCACAACAAGTAACAGCTGACATTAAGAAAAATGAAAATCCCAGAACGGTTGATTGTGCTCATGCAGAACCTAGACCTACACCAAGAAGCTGTTATCTGAAGAGAGCAAGGGAATATTGCATGGTTTAAAATCAAGAAAGGTGTGGGCCAAGGCTGTATCCTTTCTCCACATTCAAGAAAGGTGTGGGCCAAGGCTGTATCCTTTCTCCTTATGTATTCAATCTGTATGCTGAATAAATAATTTGGGAAATTTTATTCTTTATTTTCTCCCTTCCCCGACAAGTTTCATTCTTATAAAGATGAGTGTGCCATCAGGATTGGCAGTAGAGTCATCAAGAACCTGAATTAGGCAGATAACACAACCTTGCTTGCTGAAAGTAAAGAAGACCTGAAGTACTTGCTGCAGAAAGACTTTAGCCTTCATTATAGATTACATCTTAACATCAAGAAAGCAAAAAACCTCACCACTGGGCCAGTAGGCAACATTTTTCTAGAAAAGGGATTGAAAGTGTCAGTATTTCATCTTACTTGGATCCACAACCAAACTTTTGGCGCCAATAGTCAAGAAATCAAAAGATGTCTCACATTGGGAAAATCTGTTACTGAGGACCTCTTCAAAGTTCAAAGGAATAACAATGTCATCATTTAACATTTAAAGACTAAAATGTGCCTGATCCAATCCATGATCTTTACAATTACTTGCTGTAAATCTGAAATTTGGACCATGAATAAGGATAATAGAAGAATTGATGTCTCTGAGTTATGGTGTTGGAGAAGAGTATTGGATATCCGAGGACTGCTAAAAGAACAAACAAGTCTTGGGAAAAGTGCAATGAAGGGGCACCTTAAAGGCAAGAATGATGAAACTTCATCACATATACTTTGGGCATGTTGTTAGGGGTACAAGTCTTCAGAAAAAGACACCATGCTTGGTAAGGTGGAGGAAGGTCAGCAAAAGAGAGGAAAAATATTTTGTGTTTTCCTTTTTAAAAAATTATTATTAATTTTAATGAAAATTTACGGAGACTTTGGATTTTCATTCATTCATTGTTGCACTTTTCTCCCTGCCCACCTCTCCCCCCGACCCCAGTGCACTCTTCTCTTTGAAAAGTAAAGTAAAAATTCTTTCATTGTTTTAAAATCCCTCTCCCCAGGTCCACTCCACTATGCAGCCTTCATTCTGGACTCCTGCCATGACAATAATACCTAATAACATATCCCTTTTAAACAGTTTTCTCCCTTATCTGTTTCAATGCAGTATACATTACATATGCCATCTTTCTCGGTCTTCCCCCAATTCCCGATGTCAGTCCTGTTTTACAACAGTGGCACCATGCAGTATTTGTCCCTTTGTGACTGAGATATTTCATTCAACATAATGTCGTCCAAGGTCACCCATTTTTAATAATATTGCATGAGTTCCTTATTTTTCAATGCAGTGTAATATTCCATTGTGTGAATATACCACAACTTCTCTATCCATTCGTTTATTGATGGGCACTTAGGTTGTTTCCAACTCCTTGCTATTGTGAACAAAGCTGCGATAAACATGAGTGTGCATATATCTGCTTGGGTGACAGTTTTGGTCTCTTTGGACTATATTCTCAGTAATGGAATTGCTGGGTCAAATGGTATTTCTATTTGCAACTTTTTGAGAAAGTGCCACACTGCCTTCCATTTTACACTCCCACCAACAGTGAATAAGGGTTCCAGTTTCTCCACAACCTCACCAGCATTTGTTGCATGCTGTTATGTTGAATTTTGCTATTCTGACTGGGGTGAGATGGTATCTCATAGTTGTTTTGATTTGCATCTCTCTTAGAGCTGAGGATTTTGAACATTTCTACATGTGCTTGTTGGCCATCTGAATGTCTTCTTTGATGAAGTGTCTGTTCATATCCTGTGCCCATTTTTCAGTTGGATTTTTTACCTTTATCTTGTGGTGAGAGAAAAATTCTTAATAAGATGGATTAACACAATGACTGTAACAATGGCCTCCAGTATACCAGAGATGAGGAGTATGGCACAGGATAGGGCAAGGTACAGATCTGCAATTCATAGGGTTGCTGTGGGTTGTAGTTAACTCCATAGCAGCTAACAACAGCAACAACCTTCATTTTAGAAGTACCTAGGTGGAGGAAGCAATTAAATGCTCAACTACTAGTTGAAAGGCTGGTCATTTGAACCTACACAGATAATGCGTTGGAAGATAGGCCAGCTGACTGCTTTGAAAGCCCCAGTGAACTGTTCTACTTTGCATGTATGGGATTGCCATTGACTCAAAGGCAGCTAACAGAAACAACACGTCTTCATTTTTTTGTTTGTTATCTTGTTCAGTTATAAACAGGTAAGCAAATACAAAACAGAATAAAATACTGCACCCAATAAATACAAAGAAAATGAGATGATGGATGCTTTCTCTTAACTAGTGGCAGGCCTTTCTATAGAAATTTTATTGCCATTGGTATAATGAAAAGTCCACGAGAGGGAGGGATTGTGGAGTCAGAGGAGATGTTAAAGCTTTAACATTTCTTTTTTTTGCAATTATTTTATTTACTCCTTCTAAAGAACACTTTTAATAATGAGAACTAGTTTAAACTTTTTAAAATTAAACATTTTGTTTGAAATAACTATGGATTCACATACAATTTAATCTCATTGCTGTTAGACCAGAATTGACTCATAGCTGACCCTCCGGAGGGGTTTTGGAGGCTGTAAACGGCAATGATTGTGTTCTCCCAAGAAACAGCCGGTGAATTCGAACCACCAGTGAGGCACCCCCTTTGGGTTAGCAGCACAACTCCCCATGGACTAAAACATCAGAAAACATACACATATGCAGTTTAGTTGTATGAAATAATACACAGAGATTCTTGTCCCCTTTACTCAGTTTCTTTAAATGGCAACATATTGCAAACTTATAATATAATGCCATGACCAAGATATTGACACTGACACATACAGGATATGATTCTCTTTTGTAGCCACATCTACTCCACATCTTTTTTTCTGTAAGGTATGTATTGATATCTCCTTGTGCTTTTAACTTGTATTTCTTTAATGACTAATAATGTCTAATATCTTTTCCTTTTTAAAAAAAACAATTGGATCTTTATTTGAAAGTCTCTGTCTACCTAGTATTTTGTGCCAACTTGAGGAGCAGAAAACTCTACACATTTCACACTTTTTTGGTTTAAGTGCTGCTTTTGTGGGAGCCTCAGTAGCAGCCAATGCAGTTTTTTAAGTAGCTTTTTTTACCCTTTTTTGCTTCCTTGACCATCTTGACATCCAATTGGCAGCCCTGATAGCCTGTTCTCGTTAAGCCTTGCTAACTTTAGTCTTTTGATTCCTTCTGGCCATTATCAGCAAGAGATGGACCAGTGATGGCCCCTGGAATATGACTGCACAGTGGGCTCTTTTCTGTTGAATTTTTTCTGATTGATTCTTTTTGTGCTTTCTTCTGTAGAAGAACGTTCAATTTTTCTGCTATGGGTTCCTTTTGAAAAGTATGCCTACTCACATTTTGTATTAAGAAACCAGAACACCCTCCCATGTTCCTGGTATCGCACCTTGGGTGTTTGGGGTAAGATTTTATATCCACTAACCCTACACATCATGCTTGGGAGGGTGGAGGGACAGCGCAGGAGAGGAAGGCCCTCTATGAGGTGGATTGATTCAGTGACTGGGATCATTGGGATGGGAGTGTCAGAGACAGTACGATTGGCACAGGACAGAGCGGAGTTTAGGGCTGTTGTACATAGAGTCTCTATGAGTCGCAGGCGACTCGACGGCACATAACAACAACAACAACAACAACCCTACACAACTCAACTTTCATGGCTAAAGCTACAAGACAATAGGGATGATTGTCTAATTTTTTTTAATGGGATAATTTGTCATCTGCCCATACACTTCAGTGAAATATTTGTTCTTCTGTTCCTTTT
Source organism: Elephantulus edwardii (assembly GCF_000299155.1). Classification (NCBI taxonomy): domain Eukaryota; kingdom Metazoa; phylum Chordata; class Mammalia; order Macroscelidea; family Macroscelididae; genus Elephantulus; species Elephantulus edwardii. The sequence continues at coordinate 35,055,496 of NW_006399759.1, read as the reverse complement.
CTAGTTGAACTGTACTTTCTTGTACAGTTCAATCAGAAGTCTCTGTATGTGTGTTTTACTGTTAAGTCTTTAAGAGCTCTTTATTTATTCCAGATACTAGTCTTATGTTGGTTATGTGACTTGCAGTTATTTTCTCCATTCTGTTGCTTGCCTTTTCCATGCTCTTCACATAAGCTTTCTCAGCACAAAAGTGTTAAATATGGGGAGGTAAAAAAATCTATCCTTTTTCCCCCCTTTGATAGATTGTCCTTTTGATATGTTGTTGTTGTTGATTGCCTTCGAGTTGAGCATGACTCAGAGTGACCTTATGAAGTAAAGGCTTGAAGCCCCTCTACACCTATCTACTTTTATCAAAGTTCATAGAGTTTCAGAGGCAAGTTGTTTAGGAAGTGGATGCCACTTGTGTTTCAACCTTTTGATATAAAATTTAGGAATTCTTTACCTGGCTGTTGATCCTAAAGATGTTCTTCTATTTTTTTTTTCTAAGAGCTTTATAGCTTTTGTTATGCACATTTACTTCACGATCTCTTTTAAGCTAAATTTTTGTGTAAGATGTGATGTTTAGATAGAGATTTACTTGTTCATTATTTCATTTGTTTTGTTTGCCCTGTGAATGTCACAGGAACCCTGGTGGTGGTATATTGGTTAAAGAATCTGGCTGCTCACTGTTGTAAAATGGGACTGACATCGGGATTGGGAAGAAACTAAGAAAAGAGGGGATAAATAATATAGACAGCATTGAAATAGATGAGGGAGAGAACTGTTTAGAAGGAATATATCATTAGGGATTATTGGTATGACAAGAGTCCAGAATGAAAACTGCATGGTGGAGTGGCCTGGGGGGGTGGGGTGATGATTGTATAACAATGGAAGAGTTGTGTTTTGGGTTTGTTTTTTTTTTAATTTTCAAAGAGAATAGTGAACTGGGGTGGAGGGGTGGGCAGGGAGGAAAGTGTGCAACAATGAATAAATAGAAATGCAAAGTCTCTGTAAAATTTCATTAAAATAAATTTTTTAAAAAGAGAGAGAATCTGTCTGCTAACCATAATAATATCAACCGATCAAACCCATCCAAGGTTCTGTAGAATAAAGAAGCAGCTTCTTGCTTCCACAAACATTACAGCTTTGGAAACCACGTAGAAAGTTCTTCCCCTATAAATTCAGTATGAGTAGGAAATCAACACTATGGCAATGTGATGAATGTTCCATCGTTCTAGCATCATTTTGTTAAGATTTGGTGGATAATAACAAATTATAAATAACATTAAGAAGAATGGGGATCTCTGGACACTTAAATTTTTTTTTTTTTCTTTTGGACACTTAAATGTGATCATGAGAAACCTAGACCAATAACCATGGAACACTGCATGGTTTAAAATCAGGAAATGTATGTGTCAGGATTGTATCCATTCTCCATACCTATTCAATCTGCATGTTAAGCAAATGATTTTAGAAACTGGACTAGATGAAGAAGAACGTGATGTTGAGATTGGAACAACCTGTGTTATGCAGATGACACAATTTTACTTTCAGAAAGTGACGATGACATGAAGCACTTAATGAAGATCAAAGACTACAGAAATCTTCACCACTAGCTTAATTGGTAATATCATGATACATGAAGAAAAGACTTTGTTGTTAACATTATCATAGTCTTTGGATCCTCAATTAACACTCATGGCAGCAACAGATAAGAAATCAAAAGACATGTTGCATTGGGGAAATCTGACATTAAAGACCTCTTTCAAGTGTTCAAGAGCCAGGTTGTAAGTTTAAAGACTAAGGCATTCCTGGCCCAACACATGGTGTTTTCAATTGCTTTGAATGTGTCTGAAAGTTGGACAACTAATAAGGAAGACTGCAGAAGAATCAATAGTTTTAAATTGTGGCATTGATGAAGAGTATTGAACTAGTCCATGGACTAGTAAAGAACAAACACGTCAGTCTTGGAGGAAGTGCATCTAGAGTGCTCCTTAGAGGCGATGAGGACAAAACTCTGTCTTACACACTTTAGGTCTGTCACCAAGAGGAGCCAACCTTTGGAAAAAGACAGCATGCTGGGAAAAGTAGAAGTTCAACAAAAGAAAGGACAGCTATCAACAGAATGGGTTGACACAGTGACTCCAACGATGGGCTCGAGCAGAGTGAAGAGTGTAAGGTTGGAGCAGGATAGGCCAAGGCTCTGAGCTGCTCCTTCTCGGGTCACTGTGAGCTGTAGTCAGCTCGACAGCATGTCACAACATGCCTGTACTGAATTGCTTTTTAAGCTTTGTAGAAATAAACAATTCAGCATGCATAAGTCTATTTCTGGACTCTTCATTCTGTTACACTGATTTATATGTCAACAAACCCTCTGATAGTACAATCTTCATTCTACTAATTATATCAAATCAAACCCATTGTTGTTGAGTCAATTCTGACTCACAGTGGTCCTATACCACAAAGTAAAATCCCCTCTAGCATTATGATAAATTATGAATATTAAGAAAAATGTGTAAATTCTAACACACCTTATTGTGTCGTGTTCATGTGGAATTTATGCACAGATCAAGGAGTACTTGTTCAAACGGAACAAAGGGATGCTGTTCTGTCTAACTAAAATCAGGAAAGGTATGTGTCATGGTTATATATCCTTTCTCCTTTCCTATTCAATATATAGACTAAGTAAACAATTCAAGAAGCCAAACTACATGGATAAAAACCCATGGAATTGAAGGAAGACTCATCAACAACCTACATTATGCAGATGATGCAACCTTGCTTACAGAAAATAAAGACTTGAAGCAGTTACTGATGAATATCAAAGATTACACTCCTCAGTGTGGGTTGCATCTCAATATCAATAAAACAAAAATCTTCACAACATCATAGTAGATGGGGAAAAGACTTGTTGTCATCAATTTCATTTTACTTGGATCTACAATCAGTCAATACCCATGGTAACAGCAGTCAAGAAATCAAAAGAAGTGTTGTATTGGGCAAATTTGCTCCAAGGATTTCTTTAAAGTGATAAAGAGTAAGGCTGTCAAGACTGAATTGCGCCTACCTCAAGGCATGGTATCTTTCAGTTGCTTTCTATGTATGTGAAAGTTGGACAATGAATAAGAAATATTGAAAAAGCACTGATAACTTTGAATTGTGAGGTTGGCAAAGAATATTGAATATACCATGAACTGCCAAAAAACCAAACAAATTTGTCTTGGAGAAAGTGTACACAGGATGTTCCTTCAAGGCAAGGAAGACAAAACTTCATCTCACATGGGGGCTTCAATCTGTTTTTCCTGAACTTACCATGAGTTGTAGTACACTTGTTGACACCTAGAAACAACAAGGTACAGAGTAATAAGTATCTAAAATGGAGAATATCACAAGAGTTTATTTTAATTGAATATTCCTTCATGACAAAAATGTTCTTTCTCTTCCCTGTCTGTGTTGTAGCCATGTATGGTTATCAAGCACTTGAAATGTGTCTATTGAATTCAGGGACTGAGTTTTAAATTATATTTCTTTCCGAGTAATTTATATTTCAATAGCCATGTGTGGCTAGTAGCCACCATATTAAATAGCAAATGACTATAGAATTAAAGTTTAAAAACCTGCTTTAACTGCATACAGTTTGTTTGTTTGTTTGATGCCATATCAATTAGAAATTCAGTCTCTAAGGATTTCTGAAATTGATAAGTATTGGAGAAAGAGAGACATAAACAGACCACATTACCAGAATAATACTCATCAATTTTGGTTTTGACTTTGTATAATTAAAGGAATGTTAAGCCAACTGTGAATGCACTCTTTTTCTCTTAAAATAGGAAGAGATAACTCATATTGCTTTAACTCTCAAGAAATTAGTGTGCTGTTAGCCTAACAGAGGCTCAAAAATCATAGCTGCTGATGAATATTACTGCGTTTTGTTGTTAGACTTTCTCTTGTAATTCTTTTTATTGTGATTTAAATGAGTGTTTGTTGTTGCTGTGTACCATCAAATTGGAACCAACCCATAGCTGACCCTTCAGCTGGTTTTCAGAGGCCATTAAAGTGAAAATTTACAGAGAAAAATATATTTTTCACTTAACTATTCATGAATATTTTATTCTATAACATTAATTTTAATGTCTTCAATGTACTTTTCTCACTTTTCCCCTGTAATTATTATTTCCATCAATCCTTCTGTACTTGTCTTTGTCTTTGCTATAGAAATACTGTGCTGATCATCCCCTTATTAAATATTGCCTTTTCTTTCTTTCACTCATTTTACTATGTGCCTTAATACCTTTATTAATATTTGTTCTACTTTCCCTTCTTTTGCATCCCTGATAGCTATCCAAGAATGATTCTATCTGTATGGACACATTTTATTGGCTTTTTATAACAGTGATATTACATAATTTTTGTCTTTTTCTGACTTATTTCACTTAGCATAATGTTCTCTTGAATCATAGCTTCATTTTATAGTGTTTTATTCAAGACTCAGTACTATCAAATTAGAACCCCTTTCTTACCTGACTCTTCACTCAGAAGAATGTCTATTTGTGCTTTATAGACTATGAAAAGGCATTTGATTGTGTGGCTTATAATAAGCTATGGTTAAAATGGAGAAGAATGGGAATACCAGAGAACTTCATTGTGCTCATACAAAACCTATACCTAGAACAGGAGGTTATTGTGTGGATAGAGCAAAGGAACACTACGTGGTTTAAAATTAAGCAGGGAGTGTGTCAGAATTGTATTCTGTCTCCATACCTTTTCAATCTGTATGCTAATTATAAAGCTGGACTCTGTGAAGAGGAATGTGGCATCAGGATCAGAAGACGACTTATCAATAACCTTCATTATGCAGATGAAAGTGAAGAGGACTTGAAGCCTTTGTTGCAGAAGAGCAAAGAATACAGACTTCAATATGGGTTCATCTCAGTGTCTAGAAAACAAAGATTCTTACCACCTGACCAATAGGCAACATCGTAATAGATAGAAGATTAAAATTGTCAACAACTTTATCTGACTTGGATCCACAGTTAACAACCTTGGTACCAGCAGTCAGGAAATCAAGAGACGTATCACACTGGGAAAGTCTGCAGTTAGGGACCTCTCCAAATTATTGAGGAGTAATGACATCAGTTTGAGGACTAAGATACATCTGATTCAGGCCATGGTTTTTCCAATCACTTGCTATGCATCTGAGAGCTGGAAAGTGAATACAGATGACAGAAGAAATGATGCCTTTGAGCTGTGGTGTTGAAGAAGAGCACTGAACATTCATGAACTGTCAAAAGAATAAACAAATATGTCTTAGAGAGGGTGCAGCCAGAGTGTTCTCTGGAGGCAAAGATGGTGAGGCTTTGCCTCCTGTGCTTTGAGCATGTTGCTAGGAAGGGCTATTCCTTTTTTTTTTTTTCAGGAAGGGCTATTCCTTGAAGAGAAACATGATGGTTGGAAAGGTGGAGGACTGGGGAAGGAGAGAAAGGCTCTCAACAAGGTGATCTGACACTATGACTGCCGCAATGCGTCAAGATATGTGAGGATGGCATAGGATAGGACAGAGTTCATATCTGTTGTTCATAGGGTTACTATGTGGTAGTACTTGACTCAACATTGCCTAACAATAACGATCTGCGCAAAAGGAGATTTCCCATCTTTCTCCCGAGGAGTCTCTGGTGAATTCAAACCACCAGAAAGGGACTTCCTATGGGTTAGCAGTGCAAGTCCCTACAGACTATACCACCAGAGCTCCCTCTTTTCTGAAGTATTTCATGAGTTCTTTCTTGTTTTTAGTTAGTGTTGCACAGTAGTCCATTGTGTTTCTTCAGCCATTCTTCTGTTGATGGACATTCGAGTAAGTTCCACTTCTTTATTACTGTAAATAGAGCCACAGTGAACACAGGTGTGCATTTATCTGTTTGTGTTGCAGGTCCTATTTCTTTGGTATACGCATCTAGCAGTAGAAAGCTGGGCCAAATGATATTTCCATTCCCAACTTTCTATGTTTAAACCACTTTACATTCCCACTCGCAGAGTGTGAGAGCTCTAATCTCTCCACATTCTTGCCTGCATTTGTTGTTTGCTTCTTGAACTTTGCTGCTATTGTTGCTGGAATGAGAGTCTATTGTTCTGGTTTGCATCTCTCTGAGAGCTAATGAATGATCTTGAGCATTTCTTCATGTATTTGTTGGCTATCTGAATGTCTTTTTTTTCTTTTTGGTGGAATGGCTGTCTTTTCATGGTCCCTGGCCATATTGTAATTGGTTTATGTATCTTTTTCTTGTTGAGGTGTTGCATTTTCTTATAATTGTTAGTGATGAGTAATCAATTCCTTGTGAGATACTTCATGTCAAATATTTCTCCCAATCTTAAGGGTTTTTTCTTACTCTTTTGGAGGATTCTTTGGATGCACACAAGAATTTATTAGAAAGTCTCAATTGTCTAGTTGATTCCATACTAACTGTGCATTTTAAATTATATTTGATAGTCTATTTATGCCATTGATTAGGGCTCTAAGTTTGCCTCATTTTTTCCTTTGAAGATTTTGTTTATAGGTTTTAGGTGTTTATATCTAGGTTTTTGATCCATCTTGAGTAACTTTTTTAACATGGTTTAAAGTGGAGTTTGTTTTCATTTTCTACAGTTTTGTTAAAGTTGATTGTTAAAGAGTCTGTCTTTCCCCCACCTCGTGTATCTCATTTCTTTGTCAAAGATCAACCATCTAAAGGTTGATGGGTTGATTTCTGGGTTCTCATTTCTATTCCCTTTGTCTGTGTATCTGCTGCTGTACTAGAACCATACTGTTTTAATTTTTGTGGCTGTGTAGCACGTTTTAAGGCTGAGAAGGGTAAGGTAGTGTTTTTCTTCTTCAGTAGTGCTTTGCTTATCTAGGGTCTCTTTCCTTTCCACATGCTGATTATTTTTTCCATCACTTCAACTTTTTTACTTCTGAATTATTTTAAAATGCCATTTCCTTACTTTGTTTAGAAAGGAACATTTTCTAAAAGTAATAAAGTTGGGGGCAAGGAAAAAAAGGAACACTATACTTCAGTGAATTAGCCTGATTCAAAATTTGTACTCTCTGTACTGCAATCTCAAAGGCGTGTGGTTGGAACCCACCAGCTGCTCCACAGAAGGATGGGCAAATTCCTCCCATGCAATTGTCTATCTCTGAAAGCCCACTGGAGCATCAGCTATGAGTCGGTTCCAACTGGAAGGCACAGAGTAACAACAATAATGACAACAACTCTTGATGGGAGGAACATCTGGTGGCCTAGTGGTAAGGAACTGTGCTGCCAACCCAGAGGCATGTGGTCTGTATCTACCAGCCACTCCTCAGAAGATAGGCAGTCTCCTTTTGTGTGAATTACAGCTTCTGAAAAATGCCCTGGAGCAATGACTCAATGGCAATGATTCTTCACAGGAGACCCATTTTAATCATTTTCTCCAACCAATCTGATTACTGCTCCCCACATTGTCTTAGTTTCCATTTTAGATCTGGAAACAGCTTTCGGGAGAGTCAACGTTTTGCTATTATTTGGATGGCAGTGTTATGTAACTGCAAATAACAGTTTGACATTTTTAAACGAAAGCTCCTTTCCAAACCAGACTGCTTTGCTCTGAGGCTGTTTGCCCTGTGCTGGGCTCTGTGGTCATCATGTTCCTGTGCCATCCCTTCTTGCCGTCTTTAACAATAGTGAGAGGAGGAATATCAGAGTCTCAAGCCCTTTTTTGCCCTCCCACATAAACCTAAGAACATACCTGCATTCATTTAAGCAGCTCTACTCCAGCTCTAAGGCAGGTTTCAATAGTTTAGTTCTTCTTTCCCAGTTTCCAAAGGCAACCATTTGACTTCACATCTGACTCTGTTGGCTTTATCCCCAGATCCTTGTGGGTTGAGACAACCCAACCCAGTGTGCTCTTGTTAACTGACTTCCCTGCTACTGAGAATGGCTGGCTGGCCCATGTGCACACACATTTGGATGGACTAAGAGAAGCCTTGGGCATGTTTGGAAGCCTCAGCAAAGTTGAGCTGCTTCCTCTTTCTGGCAAGATTGCAAATCTAGCCACAAGAGGCTCAGTATACAGTGTAAGACACACCTCCAGGGCAGTACAGGCACAGCAAAGTGTTCAGATTAACCACAAAGCTGGCTCCAACAGATCCACCTCGGGCATGGTTATAAGTAACAATGGGCTTCCTGAATTGATATCAAGGTTAGGACAGCTCTTTTAGGCTCTTTTGTAAATGTATTCCTAACGACAGCATTCCCTATGGTCATATCAAGACATTAACAGCAAATATGTTAAAACTTTTTCTTTTCTTACCTGGAGCCTCTTGGGAGTGCGCCAGGGTTGTATTTTCTCTCCATACTTATTCAATCTGTATCCTGAGTAAATTATTTGAGAAGCTGGACTCTATGAGAATGAGTGTGACATCAGGATTGCAGGGAGACTCATTAATAATCTGTGTTATGCAGATAACACAACTTTGCTTGCTGAAAGTGAGAAGGGCTGGAAGCACTTGTTGCAGAAG
>NW_006399759.1:35039487-35041987 GCF_000299155.1 Elephantulus edwardii | reverse complement strand
AAAGAAGAAATTGAAAAGGTTATAAAACAACTTACAGCCAAAAAAAGCCATGGACCAGATGGCTTTACAAGTGAATTTAATCAAACATTCAGAGAAGAACTGTCACCAATTCTACATAAACTTTTTCAGAAACTAGAAAAAGATGGAATTCTCCCAGGCTCATTCTATGAAGCAAACATATCCTTAATACCAAAGCCAGGTAAAGACACTACCAAAATAGAAAACTAGAGGCCAATATTTCTCATGAACATACAGGCAAAAATCCTGAATAAAATCCTGCCCAATAGAATCCAATAGTACATCGAAAAAACAATTGACCATGGCCATGTGGGATTCATAACAGGTATGTAAAGATGTTTCAGCATAAGGAAAACAATCAATGTATTCATCACATTAAAAAAGTAAAAGACAAGAACCACATGATCCTATCAATTAATGCAGAAAAGGCCTTTGACAAAATCCAACACCCTTTCTTGATTAAAAAACTCAACAAAATAGGAAGAGAGGGTAACTTCCTCAATATAGTAAAAATAAATACACAAACCCAAGAGCTAACATTGTTCTCATAGGAGAGAGATTAAAGTCATACTTTTTGAGAACAGGAACTAGGCTCGGCTGCACTATCACATCTCCTATTCAACATTGTATTGGAAGTCTTAGTGATAGCAGAAGGTAAGAGAAGGAAATAAGAGGTATCCAAATTGGCAAAGAGAACGTAAACTTATCTCTATATGTAAATGATATTATAGTATACTTAGAAAACTCTAAAGACACAGTGAGAAAATTCCTGGACATAGTTGACCAATTCAGAAAGTGGCAGGATACAAGATCAACATACAAAAATCAATTGGATTTCTCTACAGTAACAAAGAGAATACAGAACTGAAGCTGAGAAAAACAATATCCATCACAATAGCTAATCATAAGTTTAAATACTTAAAAGTAAATCTAACTAGAAACACAAAGGACCTAGTCAAAGAAAATTACAAAACATTATTACAAGAAACAAAAAGAAATTCCCCAGAGGAGTGGCATTCACTTCCATAATAGCTTGCCTCCAGAAACCCTATGACCCTGGAGAGAGGATGAAAGGCACCCAATCATCGAGACTCTCCTTCATAGGGTCACTATGAGTCACCTGCAACTCAAGGGCATTTAACAACAACAATAATAATCCTATTTTGCTGAGTGTTTTAATCAGGAAAGGGTGTTGGATTTTGTCAAAGGCCTTTTCTGCATTAATTGATAGGATCATGTGGTTCTTGTTCTTTGCTTTGCTAATGTAATGAATTAGATTGATTGTTTTTTCCTATGTTCAACCATACTTGCATATCTGTTATGAATTCCACTTGGTTGTAGTGAATTAGTTTCTTTATATATCGTTGGATTCTGTTGGGCAGGATTTTATTCAGGATTTTTGCATCTATCTTCATGATAGAGCAATTGGATTTCATTACAGTGACAAAGAGAATACAGAGCTGGAGTTAAGAAAAGCAAAACCCATCACAATAGCTAATCACAAGATTAAATACTTGGGAGTAAACCTAACCAGAAACACAAAAGATCTATTCAAAGAAAATTACAAAACATTACTACAAGAAACAAAAAGAGACCTGTAGAAATGGAAGACTATCTCTTGCTCATGGATAGGAAGACTCATTATTGTGAAAATGATAATACTACCAAAGACAATTTACACGTTCAATGTCATCTCAATACAAATACCAATTCCATTCTTCAATGAGATGGAATGGCAACCTCCAATTTCATTTGGAATGGAAAGAGACCTCTAATAAGCAAAGTGCTCCTTAAAAAGAGAAACAATGGGGAAAAAAAAGAGAAACAATGTAGGAGGCATCTCAGTTTCTGATTTCAAATCCTATTACACTGCCATGGTGGTCAAGACAGCATGGTACTGGTATAATGACAGACACACAGATCAATGGAATAGAATAGAGAATCTGGAAATCAGCCCATCTACCTACCTATTGAAATATAAGAACCAGGTATCAGAAACTCAATTTCTGGTAAAGTACAGCTACCCCCACCTCACCCGCTTGAGTAGTTTCTAGCAAACAACCCCCACCTGTGGTAAACCACACCCTGTTAGCCAACTGCCACATCTTGTGTCCATGTAATTCTTCTTCCAGGTAACGGCATAAGGGGCTTCTTGCAAGAGTAACAGACTCCCCTGTATCTGAAGTAACCAATCAGATTCAAATAAGTTTCCAGACCGTTTCCCTACCAATCAGATTTGATCAAGTCTCCAAACTGCTTCCCTGAGCTATAGCTAATCAATTGAAAGTAGACTAGTACCCAAACTACTATAGAGAGCCAGGTGGGGGCATGGTGCCACAATTATAGAATGGGACTAACATCAGGTTTGGGGTGATACTGAGAAAAATTGGATAAATTATGTATGTTGTTGTTGTTGTTATGTGCCGTCGAGTCGCCTGCGACTCATAGCGACCCTATGTCCAACAGCCCTAAACTCTGCTCT
>NW_006399759.1:35037373-35038291 GCF_000299155.1 Elephantulus edwardii | reverse complement strand
AGAGTCCAGAATGAAGGTTGCATAGTGGAGTGTACTCGAGGTGGGGGTTTGGGGGAGGATTTTATACCAATGAAATAATTTTTCTTTCAGTTTTCAAAGAGAAGTGTGAACTAGGGGAAGGGGTGAGCAGGGAGAAAAAGGTAACAATGAATGTATGGAAATCCAAAAGCTCTGTAAAGGTTCATTAAAATCAAGTTTAAAAAAAGAAACAAAAAGAGACCTGGAGAAATGGAAGAATATACCATGCTCTTGTTCACAAAGACTCAATATTGTGAAAATGACAATTCTACCAAAGGCAATCTACAAATTCAGTGAAATCACAATACAAATACCAATTCCTTACTTCAATGAGACAGGAAAAAAGCAATTTCCAATTTCTTGTGGAATGGGAAAAGACTCCAAATAAGCAAAACACTCCTTACAAAGAGAAACAAGGTAGGAAGTATCTTACTCCCTGATTTTAAATCTTGCTACACTGCTATGGTAGTCAAGACAGCATGGTACTGGTACAATGACAGACACAATGATCAATGGGATAGAATGAAAAATTTACAAATCAGTCCATTTACCTATGGTCAACTGATTTTTTATAAGGAGATGAAATCTGTTAATCGGGGAAGTGACAGCCTTTTTAATAAATGATGCTGGCAAAATTAGAAAACCATCTGTAGGAAAATCAAGCAAGACTCACACCTCACACCATACACAAAAATTAACTCAAAGTGGGTCAAGGACCTAGGACTAAAACCAAAGACTATAAACTTCATCAGAGAAAAGTTTAGAAGTCTAGAAACCCTAATCCATAACATGGACAGTCTTCCAAGCATCCTGCAAAACCTAAAACCAGGAGAGAAATAGATGAACAGGACCTTCTAAGAATCAAATCTCTATGCACATCCAGAAACTTCTCCAACAGGG
>NW_006399759.1:35034076-35034531 GCF_000299155.1 Elephantulus edwardii | reverse complement strand
GAACAAGGATGGAGGAGAACTATGTTAAACCTCAAAAATGTCAAATTCAATGCTATATCAGGAAATGAGAGAGGCTTAATGCAAGCTGAAGGTCACCCTGTGGTACTAGGGCGTTCCCTAGGAGTCAACATTGTTCTTGGCTTGTATCAACTGAATCCCTCCCTACTGAAATTAGCATGGAGTGGAACTTGTCCTTATCTGTAAAGGATTTCACCTTTATTTTTGTTTTGTACTTCCTTATGATTTTACTTTGTTCACCTTCCTTGTTATTAGTGGGTAGTCAGGGAGGCATGGCTTGGGGCCTTCATCATGGGAGCCTTTGGCCCCCTGTTTTTCACGTGGTCTGTTCTATAGAAAAAAATTAATTAAATTAATCCATGTTTGGAACTGACTGAGCAGGACCTCTAACCATTGTTTAATATTCCAATTGGAAATAATGATCCTAATTCTAGGGG
>NW_006399759.1:35013529-35033329 GCF_000299155.1 Elephantulus edwardii | reverse complement strand
TCATTCTTTTCACCAGGACCTTTAGTGAAATAAAATAAATTGGCTAGTAAATGTTTAATAAATTTTAATTTAACAAAAGCAAAACAATTTCATCATAGTCATTATGCTATAGTGAAAATTTACATGGGGTGTCTCATATTATGGAAGAGATTGTTAAGTGTATTGTAGAATCATGCGTAGGGTGTTTGTCTCTGTTACCTCTTCCACATTTTAGGGTGAGTCCTAGAGGATTGTTGCCAGATTGTGTTTGATGGGTGAATGCAGCTCACATTCCCAAATTTGAAAAATTACAGATTATTCATGTTATTATTCATATCAGTTCTGGTTTTGTGGTAATATCTTGTTTATCAGAAAAAGCACTAAATGTTATAAAACATTGTTTATTAGAAATTCCTAAAATAATCTAGACTAACAATGCTCCTAGCTATACCAGCAAGAGTTTTCAAAATTTTTGTAAATATTTTACTATTTGTCATAAAACTGAGTTTCCTTACAATCCTGAAAAACAAGGTATTATAGAATGTACTCTTTCTACTATCAAAAATTATTTATCTGCAATGGAAACCCATCATGGACTATACAATTGAATTATTTAGCTTCCGACTGACGAGTTTCCGGATATGGAGCAGGTAGAATAAACGCCATCTTTCCAGCACATGCCAACTTTCCCTCATGTTTTGAGAAAGGTCATGCTGGCATCTGGAAACCAGCTTGGGGAAAATGTCATCATAACAGCGCTATGGCCATTCTCTAACTGATAATATAATTTTTAAAGGACCAAAGGTTGGAATGCTACCTTGCTTGGAGACTGGTCACCTCTTCATACATATGGTCCCGGACTTTCTATGAAAAAATTCGTGGGAGGAATGTCGACTATTGAGATGAAGAACTTTCAAACTAAATTGTGGAAATTAGTTGCTAGCATGGATTCGATAAATGTCCCCTATGTCCCAAGAGTTAAATGTAAGGGAGATAATGTCACAAATGCCAAAGTCCTGAATCATATGTCTTATTAATTGGTAATAATGTAATCACTGGTGATTATCCAAAATTTAATGTAAGTATTTCTCGTAAAATTTCTAACTATATTAGCTCTATGATTCAGTTGTTATTCTAAGAATCCTCCTCTTGTTATGACATTGGTAAAGTTAAATGATATTTGGTATGATAATAATACTTGCAAATTTTAAAGGAGTTGTATAAGTTATCATTAAGAACCAAGAGAGCTGTGGGACTTGTTATTGTAGAAATTGTTTCTCTTATCCCTATGATTGCTGCTGTCTCTACTTCTGCTGTAGCTTCAACACAAGAAGTCCACACAGCTAAGTTTTTAATTGGGTTAGTGCATATTGTGACAAAATTTAAAGCAAAAGAATGTATAATCAATCAATTATGGCCTAAAAGTTAAGGGGACGTGGTCAAAGAACAGTCACTCCTTTTGGAGGCCCTTAATAGGCTTTCTTTTGCTTATTTATTTTGGCCCCTGGGCAATTCAGAGGCTTACAAGCTTTATCAAGCAGCAGGTCGAATCCATAGCCTCCTGTCCCATACAAGTCTGTTATCAAAGACTGCAAATGGTCGATAAAGAAAATCCTTGATGATACAAGCTAATAAACCAGGCAGCCAGAGATGGGTAAGAGACACCGCCCCTATTTCAACCCAAGACAGGCGCCCCACCATAGCTGCTGAGTTAGCCCATGATGGGTAAGATCAGTAGGTGCAGTGTCCAACCTAAGACAGGCGCTGGTTTCACACATGGTCAAACAGGAGAGCACCAAAGGTAATCCTGTTGTGCTTTTGCAGTCTTCAAATAATTATTTAAACAGGGAGGATCTGTTGGAGGCTGCTAGTTCAACTTAGCTGAAGCCATTTTGTAATTCTCTAAGGACATATCTGGACATGTTGCCCCACCCTGGGAGCATAGGTTTCGGTTTACTGGGAACACCCTGCTAAGTTTCTGTTTACCAGATAACTTTCAGCTTACTGGAAATGACACGTTATTCTCCCACATTGTGTACTTCTCCTCCCCCATTGTGCTTCTTTATATAAGCTGTGAGTGCTTTCAATAAAAATGAAGACTTGATTGGAGATTCAACTTGTCTTCCTGCTTTTTGTGCCTCCTGTCCCCCCCTCCCCATTCTCGTTCTTCTCCTCTTAGGGTCACCGTTGAAGATCCCCGCAGGTTGGGCAGACATGTCTGATAAGGGACTTCTATCTAGAATTTCTAGAATACTAGAGCACCACAGCAAGATAAAGGTGAATAACCCAATTGCAAAGTGAGCACAAGATATGAACAGACACTTCACCAAAGAAGACATTCAGATGGCCAACAAACATATGAAGAAATGTTCAAAATCCCTAGCTCTAAGAGAGATGCAAATTAAAACAACTATGAGATATCGTCTCATCCCAGTAAGAATAGCAAAATTCAACAGAGCAGCAAACAAAAAATGTTGCCAAGGTTGTGGTGAAACTGTGACCCTTACTCACTGTAATGATGCAACCACTCAGAAAGGCACTTTCTCAAAATGTTGGAAATAGAAATACCATTTGACCCAGCAATTGCACTACTGGGAATATACTCTAAAGAAATTAGAACTACCACCCAAGCAAATTTATGCACATTCATGTTTACTGCTGAGCTGTTAGCCATAGCAAAGAGCTGGAAAAACCCAAGTGCCCATCAGCAAACGAATGGATAGAGAAGCTGTTGTATGAGGACACAATGGAATATTATGTAGCATTGAAAAACAAGGAACTCATGAAATACTATACAAAATGAGTGATCCTGAAGGACATTATGTTGAGTGAAATATCAGTCACAAAAGGAGAAATACTGCATAATGCCACTGTTATAAAACAAGACCGACATGAGGCTTGGGGGGAAACTAAGAAAAGAGGGGATAAATAATGTACAATGCATTGAAACAGATGAGGTATAGAACTGCTTAAAGTATATATGATTAGGTATTATTTGCATCACAACAGTCCAGAAGACCACCTGCATAGTAAAGTGGGACAGAGGGGGGCGGATTGTAGAACAATGAAAGAATTTTTTTCAAAAAGAAAAGCGAAGGGGAAGAGGGTGTGGGCAGGGAGGAATATGTGCAACAATGAATGACTGGAAATCTAAGTTCTCTATAAATGTTCATTAAAATCTCAATTAAAAGCCTTTTTGCCACATTAACTGTGAGAATGAAGACAATTCTCGGCAACCAGAGAATGTCTACATTACTCTGTAAGGCCGCACAGTTATCGTGAAAGGCTCGCAGGGAACCTTGTGGAGGGACTTCAACCACATCAATGTAGAGCTCAGTCTCCTTGGAAAGAAAAAGAAGAGGCTTCGTGTTGACAAATGGTGGGGAAACAGGAAGGAACTGGCTACTATTCGCACCATCTGTAGCCATGTACAGAACATGATCAAGGGTGTTACACTGGTCTTTCGTTACAAGATGAGGTCTGTGTATGCTCAAATCCCCATCAACATTGTGATTCAAGAGTGGATCTCTGGTTGAAATTCGAAACTTATTGGGTGAAAAATACATTCGGAGAGTTTGAATGAGACCAGGTATTGCTTGTTCAGTATCTCAAGTCCAGAAAGATGAGTTAATTCTTGAAGGAAATGACATTGAGCTTGTATCAAATTCAGCTGCTTTGATTCAGCAAGCTACAATTGTTAAAAACAAGGATATCCAAAAATTTTTGCATGGTATCTATGTCTCGGAAAAAGGAACAGTCTAGCAGGCTGATGAGTGATAGCTAGGAGTTTTCCAGCTACAGAAATGAGGCTGGTCAAATCCTACGCATCTGATTTCAAAATGCATCTGATTGTTGTAAAAAAAATTCTATTAATTTGAAAAGAACTGAATTTTAAAAAGGAAAACATAAGAGTTTTATACAGCGTTTGTCTTTATGGGACTGAGTTAATTCGTTCATGATAATGCTCTCTAGTCCCTCCCAAGTTAGGTAGTAATTTATAAAATCCTGCATGCTCCGTGGTATTCCATTGTGTGAATGTACCATAATTTTGCAATCTGTTCGTTTGTGCTTTCACATCTGGGCTGTTTCCATGTTCTTGTGATGATGAATAATGCTGCTATGAACATTAGTGTACAAATCTTCATTTTTGCTTCAGTTATCATTTTCTCAGGAAACATTCCAAGCAGTAGAATAGCTGGGTCATGTTATTTCTATGTTCAGCTTTTCCAAAACCATGTTATATAATTTCTAGAAATTCAACTAAAGTTCTTAAAAAGCAAAATATCTCAGTCAATAATTTCAATATAACCTGTACATTTTCTAAAATGTCTGAATAAAAAAATAAGAAGAATCTTGTTTCTCTGCCATTAGATTCACTTTTTGGTTTGAGGCATTCTCTATGCCAGGAGGGAGAACATGAACATTTAATCAATGCTTATTTTAAGTTAAATATTGTTTTGGTTTCTTCTTTCACACTGAAAACCTCAATGGATAATAAACCAAGATTCACAGAGCTAAAGCAAAGGATTTATAGGATTTTTTTTTTTTTTAAGACTTGTACTCACGGTGAGCTCTGGTGGCCTAGTGGCAAGAAGATTTGACTCTGAATACTAATCAAAGTTCTGGGATTCAAGCTTTACTAATTCTTGGCTTTTTTGACAGGAGCCCTGGTGGTGCATTATAGAAAGTATCAGGCTGCTAATCAAAAGGTTGGCAGTTCAAATCTATCAGCTTCCTTCACAGGAGAAATATGAAGAATCCTATAAACATTTACAGAAACCCCGTGAGGATCACTATGAGTTAGAACCAGCTTGACCATAATGGGTTTGGTTTTTCATTTGGTTGAGCGTGAGGAACTTATTTGTTTATATATCCAACACTTAAAATGATATGCAGCATATTTGTTGAATAATATATTCCAGGCTCCTCCTTGTTCTGCGCGCTTACTCCTGGGATAGGCCACCTGTGTTGATGGTGGGGGAGTCTGAGTCTCCCCAGCTCCCTCACCTCTTCCTCGCTCCCCTGAACTTCTCTCTCATGCGGTGGTCAGCCTCTCAGCCAGCCTTGCCCAAGAAGAATGTCTTTGTTTCCTTGATTATGCAAAGGTATTTGACTGTGTGGACCATAACAAACTGTGGCTGACTCTGAGAAGAATGGGAATCCCAGAACACTTGATTGTACTAATGAGAAACCTATACTTGGACCAGGAAGCAGTCGTCAGAACAGAGTAAGGAAACACTGCATGGTTCAAAATTGGGAAGGGTGTATGCCAGGGCTGTATCCTGTCTCCATACCATTTCAATCTTTATGCAAAACAGATTATCCAGGAGGCTGGGCTCTATGAGGAGAAATGTGGAATCAGGATTGGAGAAGAATCATCAACAATCTGCGTTATGCAGATGGCACAACCCTGCTTGCTGAAACTGAAGAGGACCTGAAGTGCTTACTGTGGAAGGTCAAGAGTGCAGTCTTTAGTATGGTGTGTTGGAGATAGTGAGATTGGCACAGGATAGGGCAGAGTTTAGAACTGTTGTACACAGGGTCTTTATGAGTTGCGGATGGCTCAACAGCACATAACAACAATGTATTCCAGTCTTCTTGACTCTGCATTCACTAGATTAGTCTGCAGCTGTCTTACTAAAACACAGATCTAGCCACACCATTGACTTGCTAAATAAGAACATCAAAAACAGCCCTTCCTTTTATAACAACTAGGAACTAACTCTATCAACATGCATTCCAAACCTGGCTTTTGATCTAGTTAGGTGTTTTTTTTAATTATCATTATTTTTGTGTGTGTACCATCAGATCAGATCTGACTGGTGCAGGAGGAGATTGCCTCTCCTTCTCCAGCAGAGCATCTGGTGGATTCGAACTGTGCACTTCTGGGATTGCAGTGCAGCTTCTTAAGACTAGGCCAGCGGAGCTTGCTGACCTAGTAAGTTTTTACCAGTTTAAAAAAAAATACTATGCATACAAGAGAAGAATATATAGTAAGGTTAATTATAATTTTGAAAAAAATTTCATGTGGTCAGTGGATACTCCTGTAAAACATCTTTCTCTATGTAGGGTATGGCCAAAAGTTTGAGAGGCACTAAGGTAGTTAGCATATTAAATGCCCTCTCCCATTTCTTTAACCTTTGTACTTTATTGTTTCCTCACCTGGAATGTTCTTCCCTTTTCTCTGCCTGGGGCCTTGCATTTCTCTTTCAAGTACTAATGTAAATGCATTACCAGTGGTCAAACCAGTCTTGCTTATTTAACCCACCAGCAGCTCAGTGGGAGGTGGATGAAGCTGTCTGCTCCTCCAAAGGTAGCTCTAGTGGCCTAGTGGGTAAGGAGTTGTGCTGTTAATCCAAAGACAAGTGGTTTGAATCCACTAGTTACTTCAAGAGAAAAAGATGAATGATCTCCTCCTGGGTGATTTACAGCCTCTGAAAACCCACTGGAGGGTCCCCTGTGACCTGGTTCCAACTCAGTAGCACACATAACAGGAAAACAACTCCTATAATGATTCAGTCTGGAAACTCTGTGGAGTTCTACTCTGCCCTACACAGGATTGCTGTGAGTCTGAATTAACTTGGTGGCAGTGAGTTTAATGTTTTTCTTTTCGACATTGGAACCCTCCACATGGTAGTTGTTTGTTTCCTAGTCTCCTTTAACACTGTGGTGAAAGGCAGAGAATAGGTCCTATTTGTCTTTCAAATACCTGTAGCAGGGCTTGGTTTATAGACAGAAGTCTGAAATGTTAACTATTTTACACTCTGCAGTTTTATCTATATAGCACACATTTATCACTTCTTGTTGCTATGTGCAGTTGAGTAGTAATCCTATGCACAACAGCTCTGAACCCTGTTTTATTCTGGGCCAATCTCACTGTCTCTGACACATTTACCTTCATTACCCTTGTTACTATGTCAATCCATTTCATCCAAGGTCTTTCTCCTCTGTGCTGTCATCTGTTCACTCTTCCAAGCATGATATCCTTCTCCAGGGACTGTTCCCTCCTGGCCATGTGCCCAAAGTATGTGAGATGGAGCCTAAAAATCCTCGTCTCCAAGGAACAACTTGGTTTCACCCTATCGAGGACAGACCTGTTTGCTCCCTTGGCAGTCGGTGGTATAGTCAATACTGTTATCCAGCACCATAACTCAAAGGCATCAATTCTTCTGTCCTCTTTGGTCTCTTTGGTTGTTGTCCAGCTCTATGATGCATAGCAGGTAATTGCAAAGACCATGGCCTGGATCAGGTGACCCTTAGTCTCTAAAATGACATCATTGCTCTTTAGCACTCTGGAGAGGCATCACTTAGCATATTTTATTACTTATTATGTAGTACTCACTTGCTATACTTTTCAATTTTTGTTATAATCAGTTTTTTTTAATAATTTTAATGAACATTTACAGAGATTTTGGATTTCCATTCATTGATTGCCACACTTCTCTCCCCGCCCAGCCTTCCCCCCATAATCAGTTTTTTTTTTAACAAACACATTTTCTATATTACAAAAGCATAAAAAATAATGGCATTTTGAAGACTACTTGCATTCATTGAATATGATTCTTAGATCTGCTTTAAATTAGGTGAATCTCAGGTAACTTATTTGTGATGTCATCCATTCTCAATATTGATAGAACTTTGTTTTATTCAAGAATTCCATCTGAAGCAGATTTCAGAAGATTCATAAACAAAAAAAATGTATTTAAAAAAATTAACACCACTAGCTAGGCCTCTTATCTTCTCTGGGTTATAGAAAACAAACCAACCAAAACACCAGCAGCCAAACCCAACCAATAAAACTTGCTATCACTTCTGGAATTTAGAGGGACAAAGCAGAACAAAGTGATTAGTAAAATGTAAACTTTCAGAATCAAATTAAATCTCTTCTTATAAATGAAATAAATTGCTTATAGACTACATGGACATTTGTATTAGAACTTAAAAATCTGGAACACTCGTTTGTGGAAGGCTGAGGTGTGTGGAGGAGTCCTAAGTCCATTCTGATTCTTAAAATAGATCCAGACACCATCTGAGTTCTTTCTGACCAATAAACCAGACACACACTTTTGTCCTCAGGAAGAAAGCCGTTCAAAGTGCATTACAGCTACCAGGGGAGCCTCACTTACTCACTGATTTTATGAGGATTCACTGGCTATGACCCTCTGTTGGGTTTCTGAGGCTATAAATCTTACTTGAAAGAGACTGCCCATTATTTGCCTGAAAAGTTGCTGGGAGATTCAAATATATGGCCTTTTGGTTAGCAGCACAATCAGTTATGTGCTATGACACTAGAGCTCTGTTCCAGGTGAGTTTTTGCAGTTGTTGCCATCCAGTTGACTACCACTCATAGTGACCCCATGAAGAACTGATCTAAAACTTGCCTTGTTCAGTCATGTTCGAATCTATTGTGGCAGTCACTGTGCCAACTCATCATGTTGAGGGTCTTCCTCTCCTTTTTTACCTTCTACTTTTCCCAGTATGATGTCCTTTTCTCTCCAGACTGTGTTTGAGATGAAAGTTCTCCATCCTTGCCTCTAAGGGTTCCCTGGTTGCACTTCCTCCCAGACAGACTTGTTTGTTCCTTTGGCAACCTACAGGATATCAATACTCTTACCCAACACCACAACTCAAAGGCATTGATTCTTTTCCCATCATCTTTATTCATTGTTCAACTTTAAAATTCACAAGATAAAATAGAAAAGACCATGGCTTGCAACAGACATATCTTAGTCTTTAAATCTACTTTGTTCCTCTTTAACACTTTGGAGAGGTCATTAATATAAGTTTTTTCCAAGTAAAATGAAATTGTTGACGACGTCAATATTTTCTCCATCTTTCAAGATGTTGTCTATTGATTCAATGTTAAGAATATAAGATAGAAAAAAAAAAAGAATATAAGATAGAGCAGAGTTTAGGGCTGTTGTATATTGGGTTGCTATGAGTTGCAGGCACCTCTAAGGCACATAACAACAATAACAACAACAATGTTGAGGTGTAATCCATATTGAAGGCAATAGTCTTTGATCTTCTGCATCAAATGTGTCAAGTCCTCTTCATTTTCAGCAAATACGAGTGTGTCATCTGCATAACATAAATTGTTGATAGGTTGTCCTTTAATCCTGATGGCATCTTCTCCTACATATAGTTCAACTTCTCAAATGATTTACTTAGCATATGGATTGACTAAGCCAATTAAGAGAGGGGCAGTTCTCCTTTAAGGCCAAGTGGGGTGAAGCACAAAACTTGCTATGTTGGCCTACTGGGTATGGAGCTACCCTGCTAACCCAAAGGCATGTATTTTAAATTCACTGGCTGCTCTTAGGGAGAAATAGAAACAGTCCACTTCTGTGAAATTTATAACCTCTGAAAACCTGCCAGAGGGCCAGCTATGAGTCAGTCATGACTATATAGCAGTAAGTGAATGATGAGTCATAATTCTAATTTCAAAGTAGCCAGAGGTGGGAACCCCAGAAACAATCCTGCAAATGTTTTAAACCTGCAATTGTGTATATATTCAATTCATGGTGTTTTTTGCCTGGTTCTGCAGTTCCATCTGTCACAAAAATGGATTATAATTATGATCTAGTGATGATTTCCTTTGTCTTCAAATAGTATAAGAGAAAGTTATGACCATGGTTCAGGGAGTTATCTTGGTACCATTGTGATAGCTTCCTTCATTTTGGAATGTTCTACCTTTGTCCTGTTTGTCTTAATAAAAGGCTCTCTGCTTAATAAATAGAGAGCTCTGGTGGCTTAGTCTCAATGAATTGCGCTGCCAACTCAAATGCACATAGTTTGAATCCACCAACTGCTCCACAGGAGAAAGACAGGCAATCTTCCATGGAAGTCACTGCCTCTGTAAACCCACTGGTGGGCCTGATGATACATAACAACAACCATAACAACTGCTTACTGAATTAGAATATCCTTGAGTCTGAAGTGTCTTTTTGACTTAAAACATATTTAAAAGTTAAAAGCCCTATACAACTGTGATTAAATCTGAGCATAACCTTCCCCCACTTTGCCATGCTGTGTGGTTTTCCATAATGTTAGTGAACTCTGAAACATTTATAACCCTGGAGGAAATGTACTTTGGAAGTAACTCAGTTACTAATTTGATGGAGAGTGTATTTTATCTTATTTATTTTGCATTCCACCTACACATCACCATAGGTGCTTCATGACGGAAACGCTACGAAAATGCCTGGGCATATTGCCCAGCCTCAACCGCCACCCAACCACTTCATTTACGAGCACGGTAGTTGTGTGTTGAAACACGTTCAGTTTAAAAACCAGTGGGCTTGCATTCTTGGCACAGAATTTCAGGGAAGGATAAACAGTTGAAGTTGCCACATTTGTAGATATCACATTATTCTCATGATATTTTTAGGCTACAAAATAGAGAACTGTTGTTGTTGGGTACTGTTGAGGCCACTAAGACTCATAGCAACCCCGTGAAGGACAGATCTGAACCTTGCCCTACCCTGTGTCCATCCTCAACCCACTGTTACAGTTACTGTGTTAATTCAACTTGTTGAGGGTGTGTTTTCCTTCAGCATGTGCACAAACAAAAAAAACAAAGAACAAATACAGCCACCTTGGGGGAGAAAGAGCCCTAGGTCACTAAGCAGACTTCTCTACTATTCTTGTAACATGAAGGCGAATGGAGATGAGAAAGATGAAAGTGCTCAAAAGAGGTAACTCGTAATACAAAATATTCTATCAGAACTCAGATATCCTACAAACAACAAGTAGAATATCCTGGTCATCGGTTTGGACTTAGAATTATCTCAGATTCATGTCAATTTAGAATCATACAATCTGAGGACCACAAATGGAATTTGACAACTGACATAGAAATAAGAAAACAAGACAGTGTATCTGCTCCTAAATGAGCAGAGTTGGAAGTGGCACATAATGGGGCCTTGATTGGGGGGGGGGGCGGTAGGGCATGCCTGATGTTTATCAGCTGTCTCTCAGATCTTAGCCCACCCTTCTAGCCTATGTTCTGCGGTGTGAGGCTAGGGCCGGTCCTCTGAAAGCTGCATTTCTCATGATGCCTTCCTTGCTCTCTGGTTTGTGTTTGGGTTCTGACAGTAGTTGAGAGGCACAATAGAGAATGGAAAAGTAGAGAAGAAGAAAAGGGACTTACTTTCTCCAGCACTTGTTCATGCTCTACAGCCACAGAGGACATTGAAAGCTGAGATTCTTATATTAGCCTCAGCCACAGCCATGGTGTGTCACCTCAGAAGTACCAGCACGGACTGATCATAACTCCCTTAGGTATGTACAGTCGTTATACCATCTCCAGTAAAAAGCCTGAGCATCAACACTGCTGTTTGTTTCTCTGGAGATTCCCACTAGAGGTTGAGCCCTACTGTGATACTTCTTTCACAGGTATAAGCACCAGCAGTAGGGGGACCTTCCTTCAGAGCTCCTAGGTTATGGGAATCCCACTGTATTTTAGGGGTGGTAATTACTTCATTTTGAAGCTTCACTTCATTTACTTTAGGCATATGGCCAGGAGAGATCGGTCCTTGGAGAAGGACATCATACTCAGAAAGGTGGACAGACAGTGCAGGAGAGGGAGACACTAGATGAAATAGATTGATACAGTAACTGGGGTAATGGGGATTAGTGTGTTAGAATTAGTGAGACTGGCTCAGGACAGGGAAGGATTCAGAGCTCCTGTACATAAGGTCGTTATACATAAGAGGCAACTCAATGGCATATAACAGTAACACACTATGACAGGTTTAGAATCAGGAGTGGCATCCACTTCCTAAACAACATAAACTTTGATAAATGTTGATAGCTGTAGAGGGGCTTCAGGCCTTTTGTTCATAGGGTTGCTGTGAGTTGTGCTTGACTCGAAGGCAATCAACAACAACAATTACTTTATGATTTCATTATCATTTAGTATTTCCATGTTCCTTTTTGACTACTTAAATATGGTTAACTCATTTCTTCTATTAATCCATCTCTATCATAAAATCTTTGTAGAGAAGAAAGGTCATTACAAAGACAAAGAAGGAAGAAAAAATCGAGACAGGTGTCAGGAAAGACTGAATATTACACTAGAGCACCAAGAAGGCCAAGAAAAGGGAAGAAATCAGGGAATTAATGAGCTGAACAGAAGATTTCAAAGGGCAGCTCAGGAAGACAAACCAACGTATTATAATGGAAAGTGCAAAAAAAATGGAGTCAGAAATTGAAAGTGAAGAACTTTTTCCACATTTCTTAAGCTAAAGAAACTGAAGAACAATTCCAGCTTTGAGGTGGCAATACTTAAGGATGCTTTGGGAAGAGCATTGAATGACCCAGAAAACATCAAAAGAAGATGGAAGGAGTACATAGAGTCACTGTACCAAAAAGACTTGGCTGACACTGAAGAATTTCATGAAAAAAATATCAAGTGGCAACAGTGGTGAAGGAGGAAGTTCAAGCAACTGAAGGAATTAGCAAAAACAAAGCCCCAGGAATTGCTGGAATATTAATTGACATATTTCAGCAAACATATGCTGCTTTGGATGTGCTCACCAGGTTGTGCCGAGAAATCTAGAGGACAATTACCTTACCAACTGACTGGATGAGAATCATATTTATCTCCATTCCAAAAAAAAGGTTACTAGACAAAGGGTAGAAATTACCAGAGAATATCACTAATATTACATGCAAGCAAAATCCTGCTCAAGACTATGCAAAAACTACTAGAATAATACATCAACAGAGAATTACCAGAAATACAAGCTGGATTTAGAAGAGGCCATGCCACTAGGGCCATCATAGACAATGTTAGAAAGCACAAAGTACAAGAGGAATATCTATTTGAGTTTCATTGACTATGCAAAGGCATTTGACTGTGTGGATCACAACAAATTGTGGCTGACTCTGAGAAGAATGGGAATCCAAGAACACTTGATTGTGTTCATGCTAAACCTATACGTGGATCAGCAATCAGTCACCAGAACAGAGCAAGAAAACACTGCATAATTCAAAATTAGGAAAGTAGTGTGTCAGAGATGCATCCTATTAACATACCTTATCAATCTATATGTGGAACAGATAATTATGGAGGCTAGATTTTAAGAAGAGGAATGTGGAATCAAGATTGAAGGAAAACTCATGAACAAACTGTATTATGCAGATAACACAACCTTGTTCACCCAAACTGAGGAGGACCTGAGGTATTTGCTGCAGAATGTCAAGGATTGCAGTCTTCAATATGGACTGAAATTCAATATCAAGAAGACAAAGATTCTCATCACTGAGCCAGTTGGCAGCACCCTAAAAAGATGGAGAAAAGATTGAAGTTGTTAACAATTTCAGCTTGCTTGGCTGCACAATCAACACTGTTAACATCAACAGTCAGGAAATCAAAAGACAAATTGTATTAGGAAAATCTACTGTCAGGAACTTTGCTAGAGTATCAAAAAACAATGGAGTCAGGATAGAGATTTAGTTGCACCTGATCCGGGTTTTCGCAATTGCTTGCTATGTATCAGAGATTTGGACAAGGACTAAAGATGACAGAAGAATCGATGCCTTGGAGTTTGGACTAACAAGTTTCACTATTTCCATCTCTTCATTGTCACTGAGTTAGAACTGACTCACAGCAGACCTTCCCCATTGGGTTTCTGAGGCTTTAGGTCGCACAGGAGGAGACTGCCCATTTTTCTCCTGAGGTGGGCCTGGTAGACTCAAATTGTGTATAGATCAAAAGATTGTTTAGTAAGTTGTCTCTAAGTTTTATTCCTAGATTCACTAGGATTACTTAACCTGCACTAAGATCTTTGTAGGTCAGTGTCCTGACTTTTGTGTTTCTCTTGATGCCTTTGATCGTGTTCATGAGGAAACTATACCTGGACCAGGAGGCCACTGTGCAAGCAGAGCAGGGGAGCACCGCATGGTTTGGAATTGGGAAGAGAGTGCACCAGGTTTGTATTCTCTCTCCATATCTGTTCAATCTATATGATGAGCACATTATCCAAGAAGCTGCACTCTATGAAGAGTATGGCATCAGGGTTCGCGGGAGACTCATCAATAACCTGCGTTATGCAGATGACACAACCTTGATTGCTAAAAGTGAGGAGTGCATGAAGCACTGTTGCAAAAGATCAAGGAATACAGCTTTCAATATGGATGGCATGTCAATATCATAAAAACAAAGATTCTTACCACAGGACCGATAGGCAGTGTTATGATGCATGGAGAGGAGTTTGAAACTGTCTACAGCTTTGTTTGGACCCACAATTTACATCTTTGGTACTGGCAGTCAGGAAATATGGAGATGCATTGTGCTGGAAAAATCTTCAGTTAGGGACCTCTCCAAATTATTGAAGAGTAATGATGTCAGTTTGAAGACTAAGGTGCTTCTGATTCAGGCTATAGTCTTTCTGATTAGTAGCTATGCATCTGAGAGCTGGACAGCGAATAAGGATGACAGAACAAGAATTGATGCCTTGACCTGTGGTGCTGGAGAAGAGCACTGAACATTCCATGGACAGCCAAGAGAATGAACAGTTATGTCTTGGAGACCGTGCAGCCAGAGTGCTCTTTGGAGGCAAGATGATGAGATTTGGCCTCACCTAATTTAGACATGTTGCTAGGAGATGCTATTCCTTGGAGAGGGATATGATGCTGGGAAGGGTACAAGGTCAGCAAAGGAGTGGAAGACCCTCAACGAGATGGGTTGACACAATGACTGCTGCAATGGGCTCTTGTGTGTCAGGAAGTGTGAGGATGGTGCAGGATAGAACAGGGTTCAGATCTTTTGTTCATAGGGTCGCTATGAGTTGTGATCTACTCGAAGGTACCCAACAACAACAACAACAACTAACTAGCTGCCTATTATGATAATTGTGCCTGCTTGCATTTCAAGTGAAGCAATGCCACTTGGCATCTGTCACTTAGGGATCTATCTGATCATTCCCAGTGAGACCTGGGCACCCATTATTAATGGCTGCAGTCCTTATCACCATCCTTGATCTACAGAGCCCAGCCATCAAAGAGCTTTTCTGCTCTTCTCTTCACTAATATCTGTTTTTAGTGGGGTAAGGAAGAGATGCAATCTGACCTCTCGTGAGGAAGAGAGGATTGTGTATGTGCACACCCACACACTTATATGGCACAGACAAATCTATTCTAACATCCTTATCTTTCTAAGCCTTTGATTTATTTCCTCTATTTTCCAGGCTGGGGAGCTCTGGTGGCTGACTGGTAAGGAATTGCACTGCCAGTACAAACATTGTTGTTGTTGTTGTTAGGTGCCATCGAGCCAAATATGATCCACAGTGATCCTATTAACAACAGATCTGAACACTATTCTATCCTGCACCATCCTCACACTTCCTGACACACAAGAGCCCATTACAACAATCACTGTGTCAATCCACCTGGTTGAGGGTCTTCCTCTCCTTTGCCAACCCTCCACCCCTCCCAGCATCATATCTTTGTCCAAGGAATAGCACCTCCTAGCAACATGTCTAAGTTAGGTGAGGCCAAATCTCATCATTCTTGCCTCCAAAGAGCATTCTGGTTGTACCCTCCCCAAGATATATTTCTTTGTTCTTTTGGCAGTCCATGGGATGTTCCGTCCAGCTCTCAGATGCATAGCAAGTGGTCAAAGGCTTGAATGAGATGCACCTCAAATTTACATCATTACTTCTGGATAATTTGGAGAAGTACCTAACTGCAGACTTTCTCAGTGCAATGGATCTTCTGATTTCCTGACTGCTGGTACCAAGGGTGTTAATTGTGCATTCAAGTAAGATAAGGTTGTTTACAGTTTCAATCTTTTCTCTGTTTATGATGATATTGCCTATCAATCCAGTGGTAAGAATATTTATTATCTTGACATTGAGATGAAATCCATATTGGAGGCTGTATTATTTGATCTTCTGCAACAAGTGTTTCAAGTACTCCTCACTTTCAGCAAGCAAGGTGGTGTCATCCACATAATGTAGGTTATTGATAAGTTTCCCTCCGATTCTTGATGCTATAGCCCTCTTCATAGAGTCTCTCTTCTTGAATAATTAGCTCAGCATACAGATTGAATAAGTATGGAATTGCTCTATTGGCACAAGTGCATCCTGGTCTAGGTATAGGTTTCGCATGAGCACAATTAAATGCTTTGGGATTCCCTTCTTCTAAATGTTAGCCGTAACTGGTTACGATCCACACAGTCAAATGTCTTTGTATAGTCAATAAAGCATAAGTAAACATTCTTTCGATATACTTTACTTTTAGCCAGGATCCATCAGGCATCAGCAATGATATCACTGGTGCCACACCTCTTCTAAATCCTGTTTCAACTTTTGGCAGTTCCCTATCTATGTACTCTTCTAGCCATTTTTAAATTCTCTTCAGCAGTATTTTGCTTGCATGTGATATTAATGATGTTGTTTGATAGTTTCCACATTCTGTTGGATCACCTTTTTTTAAGAATGGGAACAAATATGGACCTCTTCCAATGTATTGGCCAGATAACCAAAGAAAATTAAAATAAGTCCACGAGAACCAAAATACTATTTGAATCCATTCCATCTGAATTTTGAAATCATCTTAGGAATAGGTTTGAAGCATTGAACACCAAAGACCAGATGATAATAGCCAGGATATCATCCAAGAAGAAAGCAAAAGCCCATCACAAAAAACAGAGGAGAAAGAAAAAAACTGAAATGGATGTCAGAATAGACTCTAAAAATTGTACTAGAGGGTCAAGAAGCCAAAACAAAGGGAAAGCATGCCAAAATAAAAGAGCTGAACAGAAGATTTCAAATGGCAAGTCAAGAAAACAAAACAAAGTATTAAAATGGAGCATTGCAGAGAGCTGGAATTGGAGAATAAAAAGGGAAGAACTCTACATTTCTCAAGCGCAGAGAACTGAAAAACAAATTTAAGTCTCGAGTTGCAATATTAAAAGATGCTATGGGCAATATACTGAATCACCAGAAAGCCTCAAAAGAAAATGGAGGGAATACATAGAATCACTGTACCAAAAAGAACAGACACTGAAAAATTTCAGGAAGTACTATATGAACAGGAGCCAATGGTAATAAAGGAGGAAGCGGAAGCTGTATTGAAGGCACTGGCAAAAAATAAGGCCCCAGGAATCGATGGAATACCAATTGACTTGTTTCAAGTAGCAGATGCAGCCCTGGATGTGCTCACTATTCTGTGTGAGGAAATTAGGAATGCAAAGACGTGCAGTTTAAATCCACCAGAGGAAAGATGGACAATTTCCTCTCATGTGATTAAACCTGTTAGAAGGTCAGCTGTGGATTGTTTCTGACCTGACAATTCATAGCAACAACATGTCGTGCCACTTCTGTCATTTCGCTCGCTCCCTCACTGAGTATAATTCTCAATCATACATTGAGACCAGGTTTTAGTTAACTAACCAAGAAAACTGCTAGAGCCGTTTTTAAAAACTTGAGACAGCTCATTAAGTCTAGAATCTCTTCTTCAGCAGAATTCAATGTTGTTTTTCATCTTCCCTGATCTAATACTTCTAAAATTATTTTTGTACCTATTCCCCTGGCTCCTGTTGGTATAAATTAGTGAAATCTTGCCTGGTAACCTTCTCCTACTAGGTCAGACATGGTTCTTGGAACTGAGCCCTCCTAGGGTCTCTAATGACAGGCCCACAGGGCATGAAGAGTGAGAGGAAGTGGGATTAAAGGAAGAAGGCGTCTCTCTTTCACACAAGTCAGCGCCTCAGGTAAAGTTATTACAGAGTCTGGAAGTAAATGATGAGTAATCTCAGGGAAAGAGGAGCTGCTTCTGTGAAAAAGGTAAGCCCAGGAAGGGATTTAGGGGCCAACATATACATTAAGGATTTAGTCTTGAGAAAGGCATTTCATAATACTGGAAACTTCACTCCACACATAGTCATACTTGACTCTTCCTTCCCCTACCCCGCACTCACGCTTGATATTTATTTCGTCAAAAACTTCTGTTGGTTCTATTTTTAAAAGATACCCAGACTTACCACTTCTCAACATCTCCATTGCTACCATCTGGCCCCAATCACCACCCTCTTCCCCCTGATTTCAGATTGGAAGCAGTGGTTTCTAATCTAGGCTCCTTCCTTACTCACCTCAATAACTTGTTGTCAATTCAGCAGACAGAGCAAAACCTCTAAATCAGACATCAGATGTCACTTCTCTGCTCTAAACCCTCAAATGGACCATTGTACGCAGAATAAAAGTCAAAAGTCTTCATCCATTTCCCAAATCAATAAGACAGTTGGTTTAAATACCATTGGAAAATGCTTATCATTCACCTGCTCCCCCCACCAACCAATTTCTGCAGCTTTGCAACTGCATCCCTGCTCATCCTCACCCTTCTGTCCCCAACCCTCTCTTTCTTGTACCACCAAGATGTTTTTCCCAATTAAAAAAAAAAAAAAGTCAAAAGTCTTACAATGGTCTACAGAGCTGCGCCTTATTCCCTGCTGGCCACCCTTCCTTACAGCGCTGTGATCACACTGACCTTGCCGCTTCTGGAACTACCATACCCCCACCCTCTCTAGAGCTCTAGGACCTGTGCCAGCACCTCCCTCCGGGGAGGCTTTCCTCACAGAGAGCAGCATGGTCGTCTTTATGACTTTATTCTTGTTAAGCATCTGTGTATATTGTAATTAGGTGCCTTCAAGGTGACTAGGACTCATTGCAATACCATGCACAACAGAAGAAAATCGTGCCGATCCTGTGCCATTTTCACAGTCTCGTATGTCAGAGACAGTGCGATTGGCACAGGATAGAGCAGGGTTTAGGGCTGTTGTGCATAGGGTCGCTATGAGTCGCAAACAACTTGACGGCACATAACAACAACAACAACGGCTGTGTATAAACCAATTATTGCAGTCCCTGTGTCAGTCCAACTCGCTGAGGATCAATTTCTTGCTGACCTTCTGTTTTAGCAAGCAGGAAGCCCTTCTCCAACGACTGGCCCTTTCTGTTAGCCTTGTTTTTAAGGATTAGACTGGCTGCACTTCCCACAGATTTGTTCTTCAAATGTGGTCAAATGTTGCCTGTGGGAACCCTCATCTTATAGCCCTGTAGAAAACAGGAAGATCTCAACCCCAAACTGTTCTGTTTCTCTAAGTGACTATTAAGCCACTTTTGCAAGCTGTTTACTATTTAAAATTACAGTTCCCATTTTCTTCCTTTCTACTACTTTGTGATATTCCTAAAAGCAGGAATGTTTGTCATTTTGCCATAGTAACATTTAGACTAGAGCTGGAACAATCAGACTATCCCTGAGATTCAATGCAATGAAAGTTGAAGGCTGGATTTATAAAATTGGAAAATGTTAGGCCTGGGACATTTAAGATTTTAACAATTCATTTCCAGGAGTGGAATAGGGAATCTAAAGAGGTGGACTAACTTCTTCAAGTTCAAGTAGTACCAATATTGAGCAAGAACTTGAAGCCTTCTCCTGATTTCCTTCTTAGTATTATTCCAGGATTATTATTCTTAGTATTATTATATTGTGCTGATTTCTTAACAGCTATAACTTTTTTCTTTCCATGTTATTCCATTTAGATGTTAATGCTGGTGTCTTCTGGTAAAGAGTCACGCTGTTCAAAGGCATGCGGTTAGAATCCACCAGCTGCTTTGTAGAAGAAAGATGGGCAGTCTCTTCCCATGCGATTTACTGCCTCTGAAAACCCACTAGAGGGTGAGCTTTGGGTTGGTTCCAACTCCAGAGTACTCAACAACAGTAACAACAATGCTAAAGTTAGTGTGAATTTATTGTATTAACAAAAATGGGTTCTGAATATTTCTTTAAAAGATGAACTCATTCTTTAGCAAC
>NW_006399759.1:35007378-35013429 GCF_000299155.1 Elephantulus edwardii | reverse complement strand
GGATGTCTTAGTATCTGTTCTGTTTTATAGGCAATGACAGTTTATGAATGTTTGTCTGAGTGGGGACAGATTCTCTGTGCAATCTGCCCCAACCCCAAGCTGGTCATCACAGGTGGGACAAGCACAGTTGTATGTGTCTGGGAGATGGGCACCTCAAAAGAGAAAGCCAAGAGCCTCACCCTCAAACAGGTAAGACAGCCGAGCTCATGCCTCACTCCGTCCCTGCTGCTGGTGCTCCACAGAAACTCGGTGGCTCCTTATTTCTGAGACATGACAGGCATAATGCACCAAGCTAAGCTGATCTTTGGTTAAATTTTTGTTTAAAAAAATAAATAAATAAACTAAATAAATCTGTTCATTCTCCACTAGATGGCAATCATTACACAAAATTATATTATGTTCCTGTTACACCAGACCAGTTTACCATTGAGTTGACGCCATGGTGACTAAATGTGTGTGTGTGTGTGTGTGTGTGTGTGTGTGTGTGTGTGAGAGAGAGAGAGAGAGAGAGAGACAGACAGAGAAGAACTATACTCTAATATACATAAACTATACTCTAATATACATAAATAGCTCTCCAAGCTTTTGATTGGAGGTGCTTCTGGGTGGAACTTTTGATTAGCAGATGAGCACATTAGCTCTTTTTGCACCATACAGGAAGTCCCTCAAGCCATTGGGGGTCAACACGTGGCTACACAGAGAGTTACTTTCTATCCAGGGATTAATATTTCAACTCTTTGGTCATAAGCATCTGACAGCAGTTGAGAGTGGCTAAAGGTATTTATGAAACTGTTTTGGTGTAAGGCTGTTTCGACTGTATCATTTTTTCACTCATTGACCTCTGGCTGGGGCTGCCAGTTGTCCCCACATAGATTAGTTATGCTGTGATAACAAATCAACCCCACGGTCTCAAGAGTACAAACATAGCACACTGCATGCAGACTGTCAGACTCTATTCTACAGTCTCCAGGGATTCAGATGGATGCAGGCTCTAGTACCACTTCTCATTATCAATACCTTGATAGAATTAGTCACATGTTTTTACATGTTTACATGTTTTTTGAATTGAATTGTGTTTCCCCAATATACATAGATGGTGGTGTATTCCATAGGGAATGCACTTCTAGCCTAAAGACCGTGCCTTTTTTGGCAGTTCAAATGTGTTCTGCTCTGTGCTACAAAGATAGGCAATCTCCTCCTATATGATTTATGGCTTCTGGGAAGTTGCTTGAAGGTCAGCTATGAGTTGGTTCCTACTCAATAGCAATGAGAGGGACTTATGAAATGTGAAATTATGTAATGCTCCCTTATGATCTGATAAGTCAAGTAGCTGTAAGAGGATTAAGGGTGGGATGGAACACACTTAGTTCCATAACAGCCCTGACGCAATGTAAGGGAAGTTTCTCTCTGAAGTGTCACTTGCATTACCTTTTGTCTTATGAGACATAAGAGAGAGAGGCAAGCAGAGATGGAGGATCTCAGTACCACCAAGAAAAAATTGCCAGGAGTGGAACACATCTGTTTAGACCCAGGTCCCTGCACAGGAAAGCTCCTTGGCAAAGGACAAGGAGATTATCCAAGGAACACCAGGTCTACAGATGCTGAAGAAAGCAAGGCCTTTCCACTAGAGGGCCATCTCTAGAGACAGCACCTTGAATTTGGCTTCTTCTCCTAACATGTAAGAGAGTAAGTAAGTTTGCTTGTTAAAGCCATCCACTCAGACCTGACAACACTAGATAGTAACTAAGACAGATACCTAGTGATGTTGAAAAAACAGCTTTATTTGTCAATACTAGGAATGTCTACCTTGTATCTATTTTTTTATCTTTCTCATGATTTTCTTTTTTAAAAAATTTATTATTAATTTCAGTGAAAATTTACAGAGACTTTGGATTTCCATTCATTCATTGTTGTACTTTTCTCCCCTCTCAACCCTCCCCCCAGTACACCACTCTCTTGGAAAATTTAAAAAAAAAATTATTTCATTGTTTTACAGACCCTCCTCAGCTCCACTCCACTATGCAGCCTTTGCTCTGTACTCCTGCCATGACAAAAATACCCAATCATATATCCCTTTTAAACAGTTTTCTCCCTTATCTATTTCAATCCAGTATATAGTATTGAACCCATCTTTCTCAGTTTCCACGCAACCCTGAGGCCAGTCCTGTTTTACAACAGTGGCACCATGCAGTATTTGTCCTTCTGTGACTGAGATACTTCACTCAGCATAATGTCCTCCAAGGTCACCCATTTTGCATAATATTTCATGAGTTCCTTGTTTTTCAGTGCAGCATAGTATTCCATTGTGTGGATATAGCACAGCTTCTCTATCCATTCGTTTGTTGATGGGCACTTAGGTTGTTTCCAACACCTTGCTATTATGAACAAAGCCGCAATAAACATGAGTGTGCATATATCTGCTTGGATGTACATTATGGTCTCTTTGGGGTATATTCCCAGTAGTGGAATTGCTGGATCAAATAGTATTTCTATTTGTAACTTTTTGAGAAAGCACAATACCGCCTTCCACAGTGGTTGCACCTTTGTATCTATTTTTTCTGACATCATTATTAATAGGACTCCTGAGCATTATCTAGGCACATGGCTACTCTTTCCAATGCCAAAAATTACATTTCCAAATCTAAGTGGGTTTAGCTGTAGCCAGTGGATGCTAAAGTGAAGTGTGCAGCTTGCAGGAGAGGAAAGATAGCTGGCTTTTTCCTTGTCCCTCATCTTTCTAGACAGTATGTAGATTTAATTGCTGGGGCTCTATAAGCCTCTTGGGTTTTATTTGTTGTTGAAAATAGATACAGCAAAACATACACCAATTCAGCAGTTTTCTGCACTTAGTGATATTAACAGCATTTTTTAGTTTGAGCCATCTTGGGATTTGATGTCACCCTGAGAATGGAAGCCAAGTATAAGGACACAATTCTCTGGAAGGAGTTAGGATCCCTAAACAGCTGAGAGCCATACTCACCCTGGGCTATCTCCAGACTGTGTAAATTTATATTTACAGAATAAACTTCTATCTTGTTTAAGTCACTAATATTTGGTGCTTTTTGTTACTTGTAGGTGAATTACTCCTTACTAATGAAAGGCCCAAAGGAAAAGTCTGTTATGGGTTCTTTTCCCTGTAAATAATCTCTTTGCCCCTTCCACATTCAGAATTGACTGACAGATCAAGACAACAAATTGCACTAGTTGAAAACCACTGATATAACAAAATAACTACAAGCTTCTCCATGGGGAAGACTTCTTACTTGGATGAAGGGAGACAAAAGAACAAAAATATTCACAGACAGGAAAATCCAGAAGGGATGAAACCCAAAAGGGAGTGGAG
The DNA here is from genome assembly GCF_000299155.1 of Elephantulus edwardii. NCBI lineage: Eukaryota > Metazoa > Chordata > Mammalia > Macroscelidea > Macroscelididae > Elephantulus > Elephantulus edwardii. The sequence goes on along the minus strand of NW_006399759.1, from coordinate 35,010,086 downwards.
CTTGTCATTCTGAGTCCCTTTTCTTGAACTCATCTATGAGCTAAACCAACTTCTTCTGGGAAGATGACTGAGAGGAATGGTAGAGGACAGGAAGGTTACTCTGGAGTGTCAGTGAAAGGGTAAAAGATCCTCAAAAGATAGGCTGATACAGTGACTATAGTCATGGGCTCAAGAGTGTAAGCGTTGATGAGGATGGCACAGGATAGAACGGGGTGCAGATATGTTGTTCATAGGGTCATACCTGATGGCACCTAACAAGAACAACACTGAAACCAAAAGCTACTACAGTTAAACTCAAAAGGAGTATCTTGGATTCATGTAAGTGATAGAGTACAATTATTTTAATTGGAAATAAAAGATTTATATGATCTGAAGAGAAACCAGAGCTCCATCTCACATACTTTGGGCACGTGGCCAGGAGGGACTGATCCTTGGAGAAGGACATCATGCTCAGAAGGGTGGAGGGAGGAAGGAAGGAAGGAAGATCCTAGATGAAGTGGATTGGTACGGTAACTGGGGCAGTGGGGGTAGGTGTGTTGAAGTCAGTGAGACTGGCTCAGGACAGGGCAGGCTTCAGAGCTGCTGTACATAGGGTCGCTATGAGTCTTAGGCAACTCGATGGCACATAACAATACAACAACAAATAAAAGATTGCCAACAGAAAATGTCAATAATCAAGGACAAAACAAGGATCAAGGCTACTTTGGCTTTTTGGTTTTGAGTAGCTGGCCACCGTTTTTAGTATCTTTCTTCAGTCCAGTCATTTGTTCTATTTTTATGATGCTCTGTCAAGGCAAACCTGATTTAGCTGAGCCTCTGACAGGTTTTTATTTCTCTCTATCTCATTTCTATGTCTTTAACTGAGATTTTAATGAAAGTTTATAGACAACTTGGATTTCCATTCATTCATTGTTGCACATTTTCCTCCCTGCCCACCTCCTCCTCTTTGAGAAAAAAAATTTTTCACTGTTATACAATTCCCCACCCCACCCCAGTCCACTTTACTATGCAGCTCTTATTCTGGACTGTTGTCATGCAAATAATGACAGATTGAGAGATTTTCTGCAGAGCAGTTGCCAGATTTGAACTGCCTGCCTTGGGTTGGCAGTGCAGCTCTCTACCCACTAGTCCAACAAGGTTTTTCCTTCTTTGTCCTTAGTTATATCAATCCTGATGCCAAATTCCTCCTGATAGAGCCCAGCCTCCCAGATGATCTGTCCTGCATATAGATTGAAAAGGTATGGAGATAGGACACATCTCCCGCATACACTCTTCCTGCCAGATATTCAGGCCAGTTTAGAAGAGTCCATGGTACTAGGGATATTATAGATACATCTTGGCTGAAAGCAAGGAATACCAGAAGAATGTCTATCTTTGTTTCATTGATTATGCAAAAGCACTTGACTGTGTGGATCACAACAAACTGTGGCTGAGGCTGAGAAGAAGATGGACATTAGCATATAAAAATATGAAAAATTTTTAGAGTTATAGTTTTCTTCTGGTACAAATTCAGTCTAATTTTGTTTGAACTGTATTTTTTTCTTTTTTATTTCTTTGGTTTAGGGTTGAATATAGTTAAACACTACTTAAAAGTTGATACAAACATACATGATATGAGCTCCACTCTCTGAAAGCAGGCCAATGCCAGTTAGGAAAGCTAACAGTAGGATAAGACCATGTCAAGCACGTGTAAACTCTGTGTGATGGGAGCAAAGTGAAGGGAGGGGTACAGGCCAGACCTGGCTAACCCAGATCCAGAACAGGAACGGAATTTTTCAAAGAGGAAGATAATTCCAGGTAGAAGGATAACAAGGACAAAGACAGAACTGGTTCTATGCAATGTGTATCTCAGGCACTATCTAGTTTGGGTGGAGGGCTTGAAGAACAGGTAACAATTCAAGTTTGAAATTGGGCAGGGCTAGCTAGAGGCTATGTATCATAGTTCAGACTTCAGCCTAAAAGAAAACTAGCAACACAAGCTTTCTGAACAAAGCTAAGTGACATGGAATAAAGTGATGGTGTACATACAGAGACAGGGCAGTGATGTTCAGAAGGATGAAGTGGGGATAAAGAGCCTGGAAGCTAGTGTAGGGGTGCGCTGGTGGCCTTCTTGTTAGGGAGTTACACTAAACCAAAGATCATGCCTCTTTGGTGGCCTGAATTCATCAGTGGCTCTGAAGGAGAAAGATTTGCCATCTCCTCATAAACCAAGTGGAAGGTCAGCTCTGAGTCGGCCCTGCTCAAAGCGATGAAATTCTTGGTTGTTGTTGGTTTGGGGTTTGTGTTTTGTTTTACTTTAGTAAAAAGTACTAAACATCTGAATGAACATGGAGTGACATGGATGGAAAAAGACTTCATTTATCTAATACTTCCACAGATTACACTTTCCCTTATATGAGCTCACTTTACTCTCAGAATAATTTATAAAGAATATTTATCACAGGGAGCTCTGGTGGCCTAGTGGCAAGAAGCTGCACTGCAATCCCAGAGATACAAGATTCGAATCCACCAGATGCTCTGCTGAAGAAGGAGGGGCAATCTCCTCCTGTTCCAGTCAGATCCCATTTGATGGTATATACACACACAAAATAATAATAAAATTAAAACATTTTAAAAATTTCTTTAAAAAAGAATATTTATCACATGTCAGTAGTAAGAACCATGGCTTAGAAATTTTGTGATCTTCAAATCCACCAGATGCTCTGCTG
>NW_006399759.1:35006567-35007278 GCF_000299155.1 Elephantulus edwardii | reverse complement strand
AATCCACCAGATGCTCTGCTGAAGAAGGAGGAACAATCGCCTCCTGTACCAGTCAGATCCAATTTGACGGTACACACATAAAAAGAATAAATAAAAATTATCTTAAAAAAAAAAGAAATTTTGTGATCGTTTTTGGAAATGCTTTTATTTGATAGTTTTTAGACACTACTTTCTTTCGGTTTTTTTAACTTGTCCTCTTACTATTCCTTTACAGTGAAGGTTGTTTTCTTCCCCCTCTGCAGATCCCTTTAAGTGTGGATGTGTTTTCTTCTCTTACTCCAGCCTCTCACTAGATGCTCTCATCCACTCTCTTGGTTTTAATCATGACGTATAAAATGATGGCCAAACCTACTGTGCAGAGCTCAGATACTAATATATTGATATAAACTCCCATCCACATCCACTCATGGCCCAAATCAACTCTGACTCATGGTGACCCTCTATTGGGTTTCTGAGACTGTAAATATGTCTCTCTCTCTCTTTAATAATTTTAATGAACATTTACATATATTTTGGATTTCCATTCATTCATTGCTGCACTTCTCTCCCTGACCAGCCCTCCCCCCCTCCCCAGCTGCCCTCCAGTTTTCTGCTCTCTTTGAAAAGTAAAAGAAACACGCCCTCCCTGGTACACAATCCCCCTGCACCCCTCCCACCGCCCCAAGTACATTCCACTATGCAACCTTAATTGTGGACTCTTATGATAACAAT
>NW_006399759.1:35004312-35006132 GCF_000299155.1 Elephantulus edwardii | reverse complement strand
AATTTTGCTATTCTGTCTGGGATGAGCTGATATCTCATAGTTGTTTTGATTTGCATCTCTCTTAGAGCTAGGGATTTTGAACATTTCTTCATGTGCTTCTTGGCCATCTGAATGTCTTCTTTGGTGAAGTGTCTGTTCATATCCTGTGCCCACTTTTCAACTGTATTATTTACCTTTATTTTGTGGTGGTGGAGACTGTAAATCTTGATGGATGGAAACTGCCCATCTTTCTCCCTTGGTGTGGCTGATAGATGTAAGCTGCTCAGTTTCATAGCCAAAACTTCCTTTCACGTTAATCTTGCTGTTGCTTCTATATTCCCTATGTTGTTATGCACCACCTTCTACTCCAATAGTGATCAAAGAGTAGCCTCTGCATCTTTCCATTGGCTAAATTATTTTTTCCCTTTTATAAAACAGAGAGGGTGGAACGAAGCCTTGAGAGCAACCAACCCAAAAAATAAATGAAGTTGGCATTCCAAATGTATTGTAGGATGACAGCAGAGCTGGCTAGGAAAGACACAGCTATGACTTACCTGTGAGGGTAAGACTCACAGGAAAAAGTCCTTAGAGTTCAGAAGTCTGTGAATCCTAAACCCTAAATGTATATGCATCTTGCCTAACATAATCACATCAGAGCTTAGAAAAAGCAAGCTTAATAATGAAAGAATTTTTCTTTACTTTTCAAAGAGAAGAGTGTACTTGGTGGGAGGGGTGAACAGGGAGAAAAGTGCAACAATGAATGAATGGAAATCCAAAGTCTCTGTAAATTTTTATAAAAATTAATAATAATTAAAAATTTTTAGAAAAAGAAAAAGCAAGCTTAAGAAAATTCCAACTAATTTCAGCCACGTAGAAATCAGACACTATTAGCAGCATTATTTTTCAGAATTTAAATTTTTGCTCACCAAGTTGTGCCAAGAAATCTGGCCAGCTGACTGGAAGAGATCTATATTTGTTCCCATTCTAAAGAAAGGTGATACAACAGAGTGTGGAAATTATCAAACAATATCATTAATAACACATGCAAGCAAGATTCTGCTAAAGATTATCCAAAAATTACTGGAACAGCACATCAACAGAGAACTGCCTGAAGTGCAGGCTGGGTTTAGAAGAGGTCATGGTACTAGGGATATTATAGCTAATATTAAATGGATCTTGGCTGAAAGCAGGGAGTATCAGAGGAATGTCTATCTCTGTTTCACTGACTATACAAAGGCATTTGGCTGTGTGGATCACAACACACTATAACACTCAGAAGAATGGAAATCCCGAACACTTGATTATGCTTATACAAAACTTACACTTGGACCATCAGGCAGTCATTAGAACATAGTAAGGAAACAATGGATGGTTCAAAATTGGGAAGGGTGTATGCCAATGAAGCATTCTATTTCCATACCTTTTCAATCTATATGCAGAAAAGGTTATCTGAGAGGCTGGACTGTATGAGGAGAAATGTGGCATCAGGATCAAAGGAAGACTCAACAACAATCTGCGTTATGCAGATGACACAACCCTGCATGCTGAAACTGAGGAAGACCCGAAGTGCTTGCTGCAGAAGGTCAAGGACTGCAGCCTTCAATATGGATTGAAGTTCAACATCAAGAAGAGAAAGATTCTCACCACTGGGCTGATTGACAGCATCATGATACATGGTGAAGAGACTGAGATTGTTAACAGCTTTAATTTGCTTGGCTCCACAATCAAAACTCTTGGTATCATGCACACCCATGTTTATTGCAGCTTTGTTCACAATAGCAAGGAGTTGGAAACAACCTAAGTGCCCATCAACAAACGAATGGCTAGAGAAGCTGTGGTAT
>NW_006399759.1:35001900-35003601 GCF_000299155.1 Elephantulus edwardii | reverse complement strand
AAAATATAATTAATTATAGAGAAGAAAAAAAAAACTCTTGGTATCAGCAGCCATGAAATAAAAACAACAACAACAACAACGACAAAAAACCCCAACAACGAACTGCATTGGGAAAGTCTGCTGTCAGAGATCTCTCCAAAGTACTGAAGAGCCATAATGTCAGCCTGGAGACTAAAGTGCAACTGATACAGGCCACAGTCTTTGCAATTACTTGTTATGCATGAGAGAGCTAGAAAATGACTAGGAATGATAGAAGGAGAATTGATGTCTTTGAGCTGTGGTGCTGGAGAAGAGTACTGAATATGGACTGCTACAAGAATGAACAGGTTCGTTCTGGAGAGGGGAGACCAGGCTGCTCCTTGGAGGCAAGGATTCTTTTTTTTTTTTTAAATTTTTTTTTTGAGGCAAGGATTCTGAGGCTTCATCTGACATACTTAGGAGATGTTGCAAGGAGGGACCAGTCCTTGGAGAGGGATGTCATTCTTGGGAGGGTAGAGGGACAGCATAAGACAAGAAAACCCTCAGTAAGATGGATTGATTCAGTGACTGGGGTAATGAGAGTAGGTGAGTCAGAGACAGATTGGCACAGGATAGAGCAGGATGTAGGGCTGTTGTACATAGGGTCGTTATGAGACGTTTGCAACTCGATGGCACATAACAATAACAATGTTTAAATCTTAATACTCACAGTTGTGGTTCCAAGTCACATCAAGTAAAAGCAAGAGAGGGTAAAAATACTAATCTGAGCACTTCATGCAAGGTGCACTTGTCGGGGACCTTACCATCACTTTGCTGCAAAGACACCAAGGCCTGTGTGGCATGGCTGTCCTGGGAGCGTCTTCTAGCCACTGCTTCCTGATTTCTGTTAAAGGCTGTGGCCCAGGTGGTCAGGCACATTCACAACCTGGCCAGCAATAGAACCACTGCCTTCCAGGTTGAGTGAGGGGCCACAGTTTCAGTATGGCCTAAACCACAATTCCACCCAAAGCACTAGACTACTTCCCCACCTCCTGGAGACCCTGCTGCCCCTCCACTTGGAGCCCACCCAGCTGCCACGCCACCAACCCCCCACCATGTCCAGTGTCAAGAGCACCAATATCATAGGTACTTTGGATGAAACACTGCTGTCTCGCTACACCACATGGGATTCCTTAGGCTCAAGTGGAAGGGGCCAGGCCAAGCCAAGACAGGGTTTCTAGAAGGGAGCAGACTTCCCTCTTCTGCCATTCAGGTATTTTGGGTGAAACACTGCTGTCAAGCTACATCAAGAAGGGAGTACAAATATATAGGTCCTTCACAAAACATTGCCATGCTCTGGGTCACTAATCACAACAACCTAACATCTACTAAGAAAAGACTCACAATGGATTTATAATTGCTCATGCTAATAACACTATATCGTGGCATGGAGGAGGAATAGTGGAAATGTATCCACATTTACAACATTCCTCTTACCAAAACCATTTGTGAAAAATAGGAACTGCATTGGAACATCTATCTCTGGATTGGAAAATATGATATTGTTATTAATATTTCTAGCCTTAAGCTTAAAAGATTATAATGTTCAAAATTATTTGTTATACATTTGTTTAAATCTTTCCCTCTTTTAACGACTGGGATCTAGAGGGAAGAGAAAAGACCAGAGAATGGCCAAAATTATTGGGGCAGCTATTGCTGCCAGTTTAGGACCTGTGTCAGGAA
>NW_006399759.1:34978859-35000755 GCF_000299155.1 Elephantulus edwardii | reverse complement strand
AAAATTCTATCATCTCTCCAGCTCCATTTCTGTCACTAAGTCCATGTTTTAGGGAAATTAAGTGGTGATATAAATAGACTATTAAACATAACTAAAAATATACAAGCAGGAAAAGATGAAGTAAATAACTGGAGCCTCTTAAAGTGAAGCACCTGTGTACATAACACTCTTCACCAACAGAATGTTTTCTGGTAGATACTGTCAAAATCTGAGTGTGCAAAACTGATACTTAGAACAAAAAGCTATAATACAAATAGAAAGAGGGGAATATGCAAGGTTTTGAAATCAGGAAAACTCAATCAGGGTTGTATCTTTCTTCATACTTATTCGAGATATATATATATATATCTGTTTAATTTGAAGGTCTGGACTGTATGAAGACGACTGTGGCATCAGGCTCATCAACAATCTGCATTATGATGACATAACCCTGGTTACAGATAATGAGGAGGACTTGAACTGCTTGTTCCAGAGAATCAAAGAGTACAGCCTTTATGGTCTATATCTCAATGTCAAGGAAACAAGTACTGTATAAAACCATCGGTGTAGAACGAGTATGAGGATCAAAGGGTGGGGCTTAGTCATAAGGTCACACAATTTGACTGGTGGAGGGGAGAATGGGTAAAGGAGAGGGGAAAGATCCAGTGTGGAAGAAAATGCATATGAATTTTATGAACTTTGTATGTAAACCAGTATAAAAGAAAGTAAAATTTTTAAAGTTAAATGAAACTTTAAAAAAAGAAAAGAAAATTCCAACAGGTCAATGGGCAACATCACGACAGAAGGAAAGAAAGCATTCTTCCATTGTTTCATCCTGCTTGGATCCACAATCAATACCCATGGCACAATAAAGCCAGGAAATCAAAATATATATTGCATTGGGAAAGTCAGCTGTCAGGGACCTCTCCAAATTGCTGAAAAGCAATGATGTCAGTTTGAAGACTAAGCTTTCCACAAACATGAACTCCAAATTAAAAGGTCAAAAAGATTCCAGCGTAACAGCTTTTGTGCTTCAGTGGACACAATTTCAGAGTGTCTTCTGGAAGAGCTGAGTCCTGAAGACTTGGCAGCTGGCACTACGGGAACTCCAAATCATCACCCAGTGACAGAGACACAGCTGCCAACAACAGTGTGTTTTAGACCATGGTGATCCCCATGGCTCTGCCACCAGCACCGATTCCACCACCAGCCTCCCTGCCTCCAGAGTCTCCTGGGCTAGAGTCTCCACCTAGCCTCTCAGCTACCTCCACCTGAGACATCTCCACCTGAGACTCCTCCACCCGAGTCTCCCGCACTAGAGTCCCTCACCCTGAGGTCTGTATCACCTGAGAGAGAGAGAGAGAGAGAAGGAGGGAGGGAGGAAGGAAAAGACTCATGTAATGTCAAGAAAGCAGCAATCTCAGTCATTATGAAAAAAAACCACAAAATAACCCTCTCCTAAAAAAAGCAGATCCAATAAATACCCTATAGAGAACCAGAAGAAGTATGTTGATGTGGCATTATTTGAACATCTATATAAGACACAAATGACGGAAGAACCAATGGAAGCCATTAATAGAGCAAATATTCCAGAGACAGCAATCCAGAAAAAATATAAGGAGCAACTTGAAGAGCTACGAAAGAACATGCAAAAGATGGAAGAAAGAATTGATAGTATAAAGAAGTTCAAGAATGTAAAAAATCATCACAAGTGCTTACTCCAGCAGCACATTAGAGATTTAGCATGGACCTATGCAAGGACGACATGAAAATTCATTAAGCATTCCATATTTCTAAGTGTACTGTCAGCAGATACCTGCCTGCTCTGGGAGCTCCTCTGAATGTGACCGCCCCTCAGAACTCATTCTAACCTCTGAAATGGGAAGATGCCTTTGAATCATCCTTGGAAGCCTATGTATTGAAATCAGCACCAGAGCAAGACCGTGTTGCTGATCCAACCTTCTATCATGTTACCACTTCCTGAGGTCTAATACCCTGCATATATCTTTGATTTCAACCATTAGCTTATGTGACCTGGCCACTCAGTGGCTGCAGTGTGGGATGACACTGGCATGGAGAAGGCCATTGGCTGGATGGGGGTCTACCTCACTGACCTCATTGTCTATAGACAATGATGGCAGAGCTGATGGCTCCAGGACCTCGAGGCTGCAGGCTGAGAGGATCGCTGGCCTCTCCTCATGGAGTTGGAAAAATCTGAGCCTTAAGGCCTCCTTTCCTTTCTTAGCCTTCCCCCTACACCCACCCAACACAGTGGGTGTTGCCTTGAGTTGGAAGACAATTTGCATTTATACTTGTAAACTGTACTCATCCTCTTAATTTATGTAAGGTTTTGGTATGCAATTGGTTTTTCTACTGTCATGCATGAGCATTAGGCCTCAGCAACACTGCTTCATGTAAGAATAAAGTATTGCAGTGAATGGGGGGGGGGGATCCGAAGACAGAGAAGGTATAGCCAACACAATCCTGGAAATAACAGAAAAGCACAAAAATGCAATCCAAAATATTAGAATTGACAGCAATGTCTAACACACTGAAATGACACAAAAAGAACTGTAGAATACTTTTCTAACACAAAAAAGAACTGAAGAGATGGAACAGAGGGTCAGTGAGCTGGAAGACAAGAGCCTCACTAGAAACATATTGTTTATTGCCATGCGTTGAGGACAACTCATAGCAACCCTATGAACAAAAGGCCTGAAGTCTCCTACCAGTATTGTGATTCTATTTATTTCTTCAATTCTGTTAACCATTGTTTTATTTTACAGATCTATCATTTGAAGCATAAATGTTGACCAAGGTTTTGTCTTCTTGATCTGTTGTTAATCAGTATGTAATGCCCTTCCTTACCTTTTATGGTGGTTTTCATTCTGAAGTCTATTTTATCAGACATTATATTGCCACTCCTGCTTTTTTGAGATTGCCATTTACTTGGTGTATTTTTTCCCCAGCCTTTGAGTCTTTCTTTTTTTTTTTCTCTTTTTAGATGTGTCTCTTGTAGGCAACATTTTGATGAGATTGTTTTTTTAAAATCCACTCTGCTATTCTTTCTCTTGATTAGTGCATTTAGTACACTCACATTAAGCGTGGAACTAGTACAGTGCCAGGAACATAGACCAATAGAACAGAACTGAAAACCCAGAAATGGACCCCGCTATGTGTAGTCACAAGGAAATAAAATGTATCAAATGGGGAAATGACAACCTCTTAAACAAATGGTGCTGGCAGAACTGGACCACTACCGGCAGAAAGCTGAAACAGAATCCACATTTCATCATACACAAAAATCAATTCAAGCAACAATGAATGAATGGAAATCCAAAATCTCTGTAAATGTTCATTAAAATTAATAAAATAAAAAAAATCAATTCAAGACGGATCAGAGACCTAGGAACCATAAAGTTCATCAGAGACAAATTGGGATCAAGCTCAGACAGCCTATTACTATAAAGAGACTGCACAATACAGGCAGAAATGCTCAATCTGGAGAGGATAAAATTGATGAATGAGACCTTCTAAAGATGAAATTGCTGTGCACCTCAAGAACTTTTTCCAGCAGAGTGAAAAGAAAACCTGACTGAGGAAAAAAACACTTGGCAATACCATCTCAGGCAAGGGTCTCATACCAACAGTTACAGAATCCTAGAGGGCCTCCACAAGAAAAGGACTGGTAACACAATTACAAAATGAGCAAAAGATACAGAAAAAATTTTCGCAGAGGAAGATATTCGGATGGACAACAGACACATGAAGAAATGCTCCAAATTACTGGTAAGAAGAGAAATTCAAATCAAAACTACGAGAAACCATCTCACTCCTGTGGCAAAGTTTAACAGCACAGCAAATAATAGATTGTGGTGAGATAGGAACTCTTATACACTGTTGGTGGAATTATAAAATGGTACAACCACTCTGGAAGGCAGTTTGGCATTTCCTTGGAAAGCTCAACAAAGAAATTCCATACGACCCAGCTATTCTACTCCTTCGATATACTGCAAGAGAATGAAAACCGAGGCTCCCCGAGACTTGTACATCAACGTTCATAGCAGTGTTATTCACCATCACAAGAACACGGAAACAGTCCAAATGTTCAACCACAATGAAATAGATTGAGAAATCATGGTACATTTACACAGTGGAATACTACTCAGCATGCAGGAGCAATGATTTTATAAATCACTGCCTAACTTGGGAGGGACTGGAAAGCATTATGCTGAATGAACTAACTCAGTCCCGTGAGGACAAACACTGTACAAGACCATTATTACAGAACATGTATGATAATCCAAAAGGGGGAAGGTGGGAGCAGAGGAGTGAGGATGGGTGGGTGAGGGTGTGTGGTTAATCATAGGGTTTCCCAATTTGATGGGTGGAGGGAGGGGTGGGTAAAGGAAATGGGAAAGATCTGGTGTGAAAAACAATGTATACAAACTTTGTAAGTAAACCAGTATAAAATAAAAATTTGGTTTAAATTTAAAAAAAGTATTAATTTGATTGACACTTCCAAAAATCCTGTATGACAGACCAACTAAGTATCATTATAACCTAATTGTATTATTGACTCACTCACTCACTGATTTGTTCAAACATTTATTTGGCACCTTCAATGTGCCAGGCATGGTGCAAGGTGCTTGAACAAAGAATACGACAAAATCCATCAAGGAGCTCACAGTCCAACGGCGAACTACTTAGTAAGTTGAGGCACAGAGTGGTAAATGACTTCACCCAATGAGGTAGAAATGGCTAAGCGCTTGGAAATGTGGGACGAGAGCAGGACACAGGGCAGGATACAATTTATCATAAGTAAAAACATTTTGATTGAAGAGCAAGGTTGCAGATTTACAGAAACATCTTTCAAAATCTGCTTGTAAAGAGCTTTAAAATAGTTTTCTATTTTCACCATCATTGAAGTTAAAGTCTCACAACAAATTATGCCATCATCTCATAGCATTTCTCTAAAGCCTTAGAGCATGCTACCAGTCTGGTGGAAAAGAACTCTGTAGATAGCCTGATATTAAGAACTATCAGACTCTAATCTTACCATTGGTAATATTAAGATACTTTAATTAAATCCATGAATTTTAAATGTATAGCATACTTCTGATACTTCTACATGTAGAAGTTTGAAAAATCTCTACTAACCCTCATTCAGAGGATTCTAATAAGTTATAAACACCACAGAAATTAGAGAATTTGTTTGCTACTTTTCATATATAGCTTTGGCTGTACAGTGTTGAAATGTTTCATTTACAACATTTTTAATAAGTAATCTAAACATTATACAGATATATACAGAGACATCACATTCAGATACATTTAACTGCAAACATGAACCAGTGTAAGGCAATTTCTTTTGTGTTTTATCACACATAATCTTTGAAGAAAAGGAACGTCTCCAGGAGGAACATCCATTTCATGTCTGACTGTTTCAGTGATACATTTTGTGATAAAGTTGTTTTCAGTAGGCAAAATATCTCTTTCACTCACAAAAAGCAGTGCATAATTATAAAAAGAGTTCTTTTTTTAATGTGTCAGCCATCATTCTCCAGAAATTAAAGCAATGAAGTACCCAGAGTTATAACTGGCTTTAATGCTACCAACGACGAAGAGTAAACTACTGGCGTTAATGCTGCTCCCAACAGGGCATGAGAAATTCATCGATGACTTATTGCTCTGAAATCAAACTGATGCATAATTCGTCCATGTTCAATGTTCCATAAGAACCCAATATATGAAGCTGGTAGTCAGTCAGTCACTTCATGTGATCCTTCACTTTGCTGAGGAGGATTTTCTTCTGCAAAATAACACAAGAAAGAAAATACTCAAAAGGCAGATGGGCTACAGAACACGTAATAGCTGAAGCTGCGCTGCAATCCCAGAGGTACACGGTCTGAATCCACCAGATGCTCTGCTGGAGAAGGAGGGGCAATCTCCAGTACCAGTCAGATCCAATTTGATGGTACACACACACACAAAATAATTTTTTTTTTTTAAAAAAAAGAACACATAATAGCAAAAAAGAAAAAAAGGCCTGTGGTTATGAACCCCCAATTTTATGGCTAATTAAAGAAAAAGAACCAAAACAGAACACAGGATTAAGTGAATTGAAATATGTAGTTGAGAGAATCTGGCAGAGAATACAGACATTACCATCACAATATCAACTGTAATTCTATTTAACTGTTACCAAAACAATAAAATTTATCTTATTAATGTTTTCTGTGTTGTTGCGTATGTACTGTTGAGTCAAAACTGACCCACTGCTGATCCTCCAGTGGGCTGGCAGAGGCAATTAATTTCACAGGAGGAGACTGCCCATCTTTCGTCCACATTTTATTAATATAATAAAAAAGTCTATTTTAAAATTTGTATTTCAGAAATAGCCTGAAATTAAAAATAATTTAATCATTAAGAATTACTTTGTATTATTTTTAAAATTATTTTCAGTATTTTTAATGTTCTAATAGTAAAGGGAATACATTCATTAGATTATATCTACATCCCAGTATCTCCACACACACACACACAAAAATTCATTTAATCATAAACTTTTCTTGTATCAAAACTGGTATTTACCTTCATTAGACTTGTTTTCAGATGAAGAGGTCCCTCCATCTCGCTGTACTTTGTTACTTGCATTTTCCTGTTCCACTTCACATAAATAAACATCAATAGGTCCATTGGTACTCCTTATATGTACAGTGATAGAGTCCTAGCAAAATATATGGAAAACATCAAGATGTATAAGAGAATTTACAATCATGATCTTTTTTCTGCCCTATTTATAGTTGTGGAAAAGTTACAGGGAACTTTGCAAATTTATACTCTGAAATTTTTCTATCGGGAATTATAACACTCTCAGATTATAGGAAAGTGTAAAGATTTCCGGACTACTATAGAGGTACTGGGGAGCTCTGGTTTAGTGGTTAAGGAGCTGCACAGCCAAACCAAAGGCACACAGTTCAAATCTACCAGCTACCATGCACGAGAAAGATAGTCAATTTCTACCTGTGCAATTTACTGCCTCTGAAAATTCACTGGGTCAGCTATAAGTTAGTTCCAACTTAACAGTACATAACAAAACAGAGGTAGCAAGGCAGCGCTGATGACAATGTCTGCGGGGTGGTGTGACACTAACCCAAGGTCTGTGCACCTCTCTGGAGGTTTGAACCCTCTCAGGGAAATGGATAGTTTCCTCTCTTCTAAATTATAGCCTTGAAACTCACAGAGGGCCAGCTATAAGTTGATTCCAACTGGACAACAATGAAAGAGACAGAGGAACTGAGCTAATGGAAAAGGTCATGCTTCTGTCCATCTTAAAGAACTCCCAGAGGCAGGGCTTAAGGAATATATCTCAAATTTAAAACATTAAAAATAGATGTTAAGATAGTCACATAAAGGACTATTACTAATTATTATTTACATAATTCATCTTCAGATTACTTTTATTTACTCAGAGTTAATGAAAACTTTCCCTATGAGATATCATAAGTAAATTGGTGCCTTTGAACTACAGTGTTAGAGAACAGTAATAAATATCCTATGGGCTGCCAAAAGGACAAACAGGTATGTCTTAGAGAGGTATAGCCAGAGTGCTCTTTGGAGCCAAAGACGATGAAGCTTTGTCTCAACATCCTTTGGGCATGCTGCTAGGAAGGGTTACTCCTTGGAGAGGAACATCATGCTTGGAAAGGTGGAGGGATGGTGAAGGAGAGGAAGACCCTCAACCAAGTGGACTGAACAGTGACTGCAGCAATGGGCTTGGAGTGTGTCAGAAGGCACAGGATACAACAGGGCTCAGATGTGGTGTTCATAGGGTTGTTGAGTTGTATCTGACACTATGGCACCTAAAAACAACTGTAAATTATGATAACTTTTTAAGGAACTGTGCTTGTAGTGAATGATTTCTTTCCTTTTTATAAGTTGGTTCAACTACAGCATAATGGTTGTTTCCCCTTCATGTAATTAGGCCTGGACTAGATACTGCAGGCATCACTGCTCCCGTCCTGCTGATCACCTCATGGTATTCATCCTAACAGAGTTGAGGTCACAGAGATGCAGCCTACCCAACTTGATTTTATATAAGACTGATACCAGACAAGGAGGTTAGAAAGCATGTGTGTCTAACTTCTAGGCTGCCAGTTCACATCTAATTTAACTGGTATGTCATGCACAATTATTTTACAGAAAAGAACGGGGAGAAAGGGTGTAAGTGAGCTCTGGTGGTGGTCATAAGGGAGTTGCGCTGCTACCCTAAAGATGGTGCCTCTCTGGGAGTTCAAATCCACCAGTAGCTTGAGAGGGGTGTGGAGCTAGTATGTCGCTCAGTGATAGGCAGTTGAGAACTTCAGATTCATTAAGTCGGAGGTTTGAGAAAATTGTAAAGGGTGAGACAGCAAATATTTTTGGTTTCTTGGGTCATGCTGTCACAACTATTTAATTTAGCCACTGTAGTACAAAAGGGAGCACTGGTGACTGCAATCCTGATGGCACATGGTTCAAATCCACCAGATGCTCTGCAGGAGAAGGATGGGCAACCCACAGGATTAACCACCTCTGAAAACTTGCTGGAGGGTCCGCTTTGGGTCAGTTCTGACTCAATGGTAAACAACAACAAAAGTACAAAAGCAGCTAGAGACAATTATTTAAACAAATGGGTGTATGGCTCTGTTCCAAGAAAATATTTTTACAAAACAAGCAGAGCAGGTTTAACCTGAGGGTCGTTTGCCAACTCCTGCACGAGATGCCCAGGCTGCTCATCAGACGGCTCTCTCCTTGGGCTCTCTCGTCACACCTACTTGACCAGCATGCTTGAGTCTACTGCTTCTACTTAGCTGTCTCTTGTCGCCCATGGCTGTACGAAAGAACCCACATGCACAGCCTTGAAGACAAGCCTGGGCATGATCAGGAAGATTTGGCAGTTACAGTGTGAGGAAGCTCGCAGGACAAGGGGGGGAAATATTAAAGTTTGTCGGTCATTATGAAATGTTCAAAAATGAGTGGTTACTTAAAAAAATGAGTTTAAATATCTGTGAAAATGAGTCATATTAAACACAAATGTTATTTAGGACACTTGGAATATATCTAGGTGCAAACAAAAATTCAGAAAACATGTGACTAAGATAAAAGCAAGTATCTAATCAACTGATAATGAACTACTGAGTAACAATATGAGGCTTCACTTGGAATAAAAAGATAGTGAGAATGTTCTTCAGTATGAAGTAGCAGGTGTATCTCTATAGCAAAGACACGTGATACGTGTATCTCTACACATGCCAATGAGTTTAATATGTTGTCTGAAGTTCATGACTTCTCCCAAGAATGGAAACATTTCTTTGCTCGGATGGCATTCTTACCAAACGACCTTCTTATGACAATTATCTTTCAATAGAAACTTTGTTGCAAGGGAAAGAATGCACCAAGCAGCTGGTAACGGACCAGAATATTTTCACACAAGCTATTTCTTTTCAAATTAAATTTATAATGTAGCCATCTAATTTACTATTCCTCTTCTCAGTCTGGTTAGTAGGTTAAGTATTTAGAGCACTGACGGTATCTCACTATCTTTTTATTCTTTTTTATCCTTTAGGAACTTGGTGATTCCCCTAAGAGGCATTTTAACTCAATGATTTAGGAGTCCTGAGTTTGTCATTTGACTGTGTGGCCTTAGGAAAGTTCTTTTCTCTTCAGGGCATATCAATGACTACTTCATTTGTGGTGTCAATGAAGTTATAACAGAGTGTGTCTTAAACATAACATAAAACTAGGGTGTACATAGGTTCTTAAGCTATTGTGGCTGCTTAATTAAAGCACCGTCTAAGCAACTGCCTGACCCTGTCTTTAAAAATGGTTTTAAATGCTTTGGTACCTACTTCTCTGGGAGCTGGAACATCCAATCTGGTTTCCGCTGGAGCTTTCACTGCAATAACAATCTGTTCATGGAAAGCTTGAATGCTATGAATATCTTGATATGTCACGTATGCTAATGTAAAAATCAGTCAAGGATCTCTAATCAAAATGTTACTTATCGGGGAGATAATTTATCTCTTACAATACTAGAATATCTTTATATTGGGCGACTAAAAAGCTTTACAATTAAGGGAAGAGAAGTAGTTAATAAAAAATTATACAGAAGTCTTACTATTTCATCAACAATTCTTAAAATTTTGAAAACTGTTTTTTAGTAACAAAGAATTTCATTAAACTCTATTATTACGATAAAAACTTCTGGAAAAAAGAGACTTTAATCCAGAAAAACTTTATACAAAGACGCTAAAGGTAATTTGTATACTATTTGTATACATCTGAGGTTGTACTAATAAATTTTTACTTATTTTAATTTCTAGAGGTCTTGTTTATCTTTTATTTTATCATAAGTATATATTAAATCTCCAAACTATTACTATTATTTGGGGGTTTTTTTGTGATTTGTGTGAAAGTTTATACAACAAATGAGTTTTTCATTCAATCATTCATAAACAATTTGTTTTACAACAATAATTACAGTATCCACAAAATAATTATATATTCCACTGAACTTTCATTTCCATTAATCCTTTTATTATTCCTTTCTACTTTCTGGGCTTTATCTAGTTTGCTTATTAATGCACTGTTAACTGTATTTCTTCTGACACTACTATTTAAGCTGTGTGGGAAGCATGAAGAAAGCTATAGGTAAAGGATATCTTTCATTTTCTTTGTCATCTATTAAGTCATACAACTGCTGTGCACAATTCTTAATTAATTCATCCAAAGCATCTTCCATTGTTGCTAAGTCAGACAGCTCCTCTTGTAGCTTCTTTTGCTGGGGGAGAGCTCCAAAATCATTAAGATCAGATCCTCTTAAAAAGAAAAGTTAAAAAAAATCACCACAAATAACATTTAAAACACTTTAAAAAGTAATCACAAGTTAATGTTATTGGAACTTCTCCAAATGCTTATAATAGTATTTTCTAGAATGACAGAGACAAGGTATTTTAACTTCTGCTCTCTAATCAAGATGACTATTAACTGTTTTTGTACATAAAGTGGGTTTTTTCCCTCCATTTAAAGTTCCTACTCTTATGCAGATTTCAGTACTTTCAAAAATATATGCAGTGAAAAGTTGGACAATGAATAAAGATAAGAACTGATGCCTTTGATCTGTAGTGTTGGAGAAGAGTACTGACTATCCCACAGACTGACAAGAGAACAAGTACATCATGGAAATGGTGTAGCCAGGTTAGTCCATGGAAGCAAAGATGTGAAAGTTGGACTCACATACTTTGGGCATGTTGTTAGGAAAGGCCAATCCTTGGAAAAGGACATTATGCTTAGAAAGGTAGAGGGTCAGCAAAGAAGAGGGAGATCCTCAACAAGATGGCCTGACACAGTGACTGTAGTGGTGGGCTCAGGCATGTCAGAGACGATGAAGATGGTACAGGACAGGGCAGGTTTCAGATCTATTGTTCGAAGGGTCACAAAGAGTCATAGTTGACTCAATTGCACTTAACAACAGTCAGAATTAATAATGTTGCTGTTGTTAGGTGCCATCAAGTTAGAACCTACTCATGGTTGGCTTCCAGTAGGTTTTCAGAAGCAGTAAATAGCAAGAGAGAAGACTGATACTCCTTCTCCCATAGAGCAACTGGTGGATTCAAACTATGTGTCTTTTGCTTGGCAGCATGGCTCCTTAGCACTAGACTACAAGAGCTCCCTGAAATTAGCAACAGAGAAAGTTTAATGTGGTAGAAAAGGCACGGAAGCACCAACTACCCCCAGCCGAAGCTCTAGTTCTACTACTTCAAACTTGATTTCTGCATTTTTTTAGCACCTTAGCTTTTTCTCCATATGGAAAAATAGAGAGTGTAATCTTTTTCTTTTTTTAAAAAATTTTTTATTATTTTTGTGTGAGTGTACCGTCATATCAGATCTGACTGGCACAGGAGGAGATTGTCCCTCCTTCCCCGGCAGAGCATCTGGTGGATTCGAACCGTGCACCTCTGGGATTGTAGTTGCAGCTCCTTGCCACTAGGCCACCAGAGCTCCCCCGAGAGTGTAATCTTAATATGGTCTTCTCAGTTATTTCTTTCTATTCTAGTATAAAATTACCCATATAACAACTGATATGAATTTTTTTCTTCAATAGTTATGGAGAATAAAGGGAAGGCCTCTACCAAATTATCTTTCGCAACTCTTACTCTATTGCTATCTTTTAAACTGGATTTCAACTAGAGTTCCAGAATATGGTATGAACCTACATGTTTGTACTCGTCCTTCTGCAGCTGCATGTCGTCAAGGTAATTAACACTTTGGAGGGACACTACAGGACAGAGAGCTCCCACTCCCCCAGAGTTTCACAGGCTTCAAGTTTGTATGTGAGATGGTCAGGCTTTTTCTTGTGTGGGTGTGAACCATCCACCTTGACGTTAGTAGCTGTGCCACCAGTGCTCTTCTGTGCTTTAGCAAACATGTTCAAATTAGAACTTAATATGTATTTTTTTAATAACGAAAAAAGAATTTTAGAATAATCTCTTTTATGAACTCCTCATTTAGAATTACTCTATTATCTTTGCTGATTTTCATTTGCCTAGAAAGTCTGATAACAAGTTTTCTTATTGTGTGCACATATGAAGGTATGTGTGCACACGCATATGTATTTTAAAAAATCTCCCAAGGTCCTTTTTCCACCATACTCTTCCTTATGGGCCTGGAGTTTTTTACCTGTACATGGTAATTCACATCTACTAATTTTTCTGCTTTCTACATCATAAAACTTTCCATCTTCCTTAAAGTATATGTTCTCTTCCTGTGCCTTCAAAGTGTGATTGATAGTTTAACTATCATCACCATTTGGGGTGAATGTTAGGAATGCAGATTCTATCTTCTCTTAGGACTACAGATTTAGAAACGCATGAAGTGGAAAGAGGGGGGTCTCTGGGTGTTTATTATAATATTATGCATAAATCACTATTTAAAAATCTTTATTGACTTCTTACTAACACCAATATCCACCACACAGGAGAAAGCAACATTTAAAAATCTCCTAGACTAACCAGAAGACCCTTTCTTTATGACTCTGCAAGAAAATTTTATAGAACCCTTTTCTAACAAGAAATCATGTTACTTTTATTTATAATTCTAAAAAACATTGTTAGCTACTCTGTTTCAATATAAACAGGGTGGGGGCAATGAAAATCTCAAAATCAACTCACATCCAGCGAATATGATTCTTAGATTTTTTTTCAACTAGGTCGATCCCATCTAAGACATTGGTGATGTCATATACTCTCCGTTTTCGTACTCCTAGTTTTGTCGCAACTTTGTTTAAGTCAAGAATACCCCCAGGAGCAGATCTGACAAGATCCATAAATTTTCGAGTTAAATAAACCAGTGATACATCAAAACGAGGTCTCTTCACTTTTAGAGTTTCTGGGAAACAAAAACACATTTGTAAAATTTAAAATAACATTTCCATTTCAACTTTCTAATTTCAACTTTACTTTTAAAAAACAATTTCTTCACAGACACATAAGTAAATTTCCACACACTGACAAAATTATAGTTAATACTTTTATAAAACAGATTTCTCAATCAGGGAAGGAGAACTGATGCCTTTGAGCTGTGATGCTGGAGAAGAGTAGTGAATATATCATGGATTGCTAGGACAACCAACAGGTTCATCCTAGCAAGAATGAGACCAGGCTGTTCCTTGGAGACAAGAATTCTGTCTGACATACAAGCTCTGTCTGACATACTTTGAACATGTTGCGAGGAGGCACCAATCCTCAGAGAGGGATGTCATGCTTGGGAGGGTGGAGGGAGAGTGCAGGAGAGGAAGATCCTCTATGAGATTAATTCAGTGGTTGAGGTAATGGGGCTAGGTGTGTCAGAGACAATAACGTTGGCACAGGATAGAGCAGGGTTAGGGCTCTTGTACATGGGGTTGCTATGAATCAGAAGCAACTCAACAGCACATAACAACAACAACAACATTCCTGGTTTAAACAAATACTTTTGATTGAAATGAAGTATCTAACATATGTAATCAGCTTCCATTTCTTATAAAATTTCTCATTTGATCTTCAAGATGAGGAATTCTTCGAAAGTAAAGGCAGAGACATGGCTTTTTGGAAAGAAATTATTTCTATGTGCTATACATGTCACAGGGAGCTCTTGTGGCCTAGTGATAAAAAAACTGCGCTGCAACCCTGAAGGCACCTCGTTTGAATCTACCAGCTGCTCTGTAGAAGGATGAGACTGTCATGTGACTAACTGCTTCTGAAAACCTGCCAGGGGTCAGTTATGGGTTGGCTCCAACTTGACAGTACACAACAACAACAACATACATATCACTGTATAACTTGGCCTGATCAAATTTCTACAAGTATTCTAACTAGTTTTCTATGGGAATAATTAGGATATAAACTTGAGGAAAGGTAGTCTATCTATTTTCAAAATATTGATTACCCTATATAAAATTAACAAGAATAGGTTAAAAAAATTTCTTTGATGCCCCAACTCACCCACGATTTTTATCTATTATACTTATAAAAACAAACATATACAAATACATGAATGTAAATATAGTTTTTAAAACAAATCATGCTATTTTGTAACATGTTCGTTTCATTCAATATTGTGAACCTCCTGACATAAAAAACATATTTCAATATTACTAACATCTATTTGTAACATTCAACTGAATGGAAAACTTCTTAAATTAACCCTAATGCTGGAATCCAAATTGCTGTCAATGTTTTGAAGTTTTGCACAATACTGCAAGGGCTCTCCATGTATCTTGATATTTGTAAGTATTCTTTTTTTTTTTTTTTTTGTATTTGTAAGTATTCTTTACAAAAGTTTAAACTCCAAGATGTAGGAATGCGGAATCAAGGACATTTTAGTAATCTTGATATATATATGGCTAAACTGCTATCCCTGTTGTAGATTCTATCCATTCTAAACAGTGTATGAGATTCCCTTCTTCTCCCTTACAAAAGTGAACTTTGTAATTTTTAAAAGAAATAGTTTCCAATTTGGTGACACAAATATTTGATAATAAAAAAGTTGTTTGTGTTTTGGTTTGTGGCAGAAACACTTTTAAAATAACTCAGTTGTCATTCTGTTGTAGGATATGGTGTCTATGACACCAGACAGTACATTTTAAATGAAAAATTTGTCCTGTTGTCAATCAGAAATGCTCTCTTTCAGAACTTCTGCAATGTGATATTCAACTTATAGATGACTGGCAGTTACTCTAAGAATAAAAGTATATTTTTAATAAATATATTATTTTTACAAATGCCTTCTCTGTGAAATCTATTTCCATATTTAAGACTATATAAAGGGTAAGGAAAAAAAAACACAAATGGAAGTTACAATTTTATAACAAATCTAGGAAAACTACAAAATGAGAAATTATAACTTAAAAGTATATATAAATTACATGCACATTCCTATCATGTCAGTAAATTTTAGAGAAACAAGTATTAACTGAACACCTTTCTTACTGTGTTCAATTAATAAATATTGAGTGTGGAGGACACACAGAGATGACAGAAAGGATCTTTTTGTTACAGGAGTTCCACAGTCTAGGGAGAGGAACATCAGTAGCATTCTGGGCTAACCAAAAGGTCAGTGGTTTCAACGCACCAGCTGCTCTGCGAGAGAAAGGTGAACAGTAAGTCTTGGAAACCTAATTGAAGGCTGCCACGAGTAGAAATCGACTCAACAACGGGAACAGATTAATAAGGAAATCTGAAGCAAGTACTAAGAAATATTCAAAGTTATACCTGAAAACATAAAATAAAACCTTAATGGGAATGAGAAATCAAGGAGATCTCTAGTAAGTACATGCTAGGAACTGCAAACAGAGATGAATAGGAAAGTTGAGGGTTTAATCTCAATGCTGAACAAGTTACATAAGCTCTCTGCCCTCAGTTCATCAAGCTCTCTGCCCTCAGTTCATCTATAAAATGTGAGGATTGTTGTTGTCAGGCACAACAAATTTTTTACCCTAACAAGCCCATGTGAAAAAGAAGAACTGAGTCAGGGGTTCCTAGGCTACAACCTTTACAAAAGGTCACTAGGTCTTTCTCTTATGGAGACACTCAGTGGGCTTGAAGTGCCATGCTCTCAGCTGGCAGTCAATCGTTTAACCATCGATCTACCAAGGCTCCCAACAAAATAAGACATATTATTCCACACCAATATTTAAAGAGATTGGTGTGATAATATATGCAAAATATGAAATGCAGTGTCAGGCACTGAAGAAGCTCAAACAATAAAAGTCAGGTTTAAGTCACTTGGTTGGAGAGAAGAAACATTTCAAAGGTAAGGTGATCAAACTTGACGTCCAGCTGGGCAATGATTAGGCAAGGGGCTGAGGAAAAATTCATGGTTAGCATCAAAATTTTAGTTTGGACACATGCATAGATGATCTAGATTAGGATCACATGAGGAGGGTTATTAGTGGTGGGATGGATGACTATAAAGGTTCCTCTTCTGGGAAACTAGAACAATTGATACCCTTTCACTGACACCTACACACTGATCCACTGTAGGGACCAAGGAGGAAAGAGTAAAGGGAGTTACAAGAACCCAGGTGAGCAAAAGATTGTTTTCATGGCAAACCACTTTAAATTTTGCTGAACACATGGAACTTCTCACATGGGAATTTTTGGAAAATATCCTTAAACTACAGACTGTTATTGTTGATTGCTGTTGAGTCAAGAATGACTCATAGCAACTCCATGAACAAAAGACCTCATGGTTTTCTATAAGTTTCTCCAAGTTCATATAGCTTTCATAGGCATGTGGTTAAGGAGTGGATGTCACTCCTGCTTCCAAACCTATCCTACAACTGGGAGCTCTTCCACCAAACACTGTCCACACTGGTAAACCATTATGGTATTTGATACCTCAATGGCACAGGTTCAGCATCACAGAAAACCCAGAATACCTCAGTAGAGCAAACTGACAAGGAGTGATGTAAAAAGTAGAAGAATGTTCCTCCAAAATACAGCAACATTAGTCTCATTTAGCAGTGGCTAAGTCAAAAGTTGAATACATAGTGACCCTATGAACAAAAGACATGAACTCTGTTCTTGTAACTAATGTCATTTATGTCCAAAAACATAAGAGCTGCATTAGCATTTCTATACATTAATCAAACCATAACCTCAGGAATTCATATTAAAATGAGAAACTTTACATTTCAATTCAGAAAGTAAACAATTAAGTTTCTTATCAAATTATGCACATTTAGAATAAATCATCCCACTTATATAAAATCCAAACCACAAAACTTAAAATCTAAAAAAAAAAAAAACCAAACAAACTTAAAATCTATTCAGGAGTAAACTTACTTCTCATGGACACATACTGTATGTTATTGTCCAAATTAATCCTTATTTTTGATGGCTAGAAAAAAAAAAGAGACAAAAATTTAACTTAGCAATTTAAAATAACAAAGCACACAAATATCTTTCTAATGGCTGGGATTAAGAATTTCCACCCTCCATTGGATAATAATTTGAGCAAATTATATTAACTTCAATCACATAGACAGTGTTCACAGATAGAAAGATTGCTAAGAATATACAACTAAAACACCTTCAAAATAAAGTATGGGCTTCAAAATGCTCCAAATCACTGGCAATAAGAGAGATGCAAATCAAAATCACAATGAGATACCATCTCATTTAGCAGTGGCAAAATTTAAAAGGACAGCAAGTAATAAATGTTGGCATGGATGTGGGGAGATAGGAACTCTTTTACATTGTTGGTGGGATTGTACAAAGGTACACCCACTCTGGAAGGCAGTTTGGTGCTACCTCAAAAAGCTGAACATAGAAATCCCATATGACCCAGCTATTCCATTGCTTGGAATATACTTCAAGAAAATGAGAACTGAGACTCAAATGGAAACTGGTACACCAATGTTTATAGCAGCATTATTCATCATTGCAAGAACATGGAAACAGACCAGCTGTCCAACCACAAACGAATAGATTGAGAAGTTGTGGTACATTCATACAATGGAATACTACGCAACACGTAAGAGCAATGATTTTGTAAATTACTACCGAACTTGGGTGGGACTGGAGAGCATAATGCTGAGCAAACTAACTCAGTCCCACAAGGACAAATACTGTATAAAACCATTGCTGTAGAATGAGTGTGAGGATCCAAGGTGGAAGGGAAGGTAGAACTAGAGGGGTGAGTATGGGGGGGTAGGGTGTTAATCACAGGGTTGCACAATTTGATGGGTGGGTGGGGTGAAGGAAATGGAAAGGATCTTTTATAAAAAACAATGTATTCAAACTTTGTAAATAAATCAGAATAAAATTTTTAAAAAGTGGATTAGAAAAAAAAAGTATGGGCTTCAAACAGTATCAAAGTATGTATACTCAGCTTTACCACAACATTATTCACAACAGCAAAGACATGGGAGCAGCCCAAATCCCCATCAACACACAAACAGAGAAACTATGGTCTATTAACACAATGGAGTATTATGAAGCATGAAAAATATGAACTTGACACCAGATGCTCTGCTGGAGGAGGGGCAATCTCCTCCTGTACCAGTCAGATCCAACTGACGATACACACACCAGAAAATAAAAATAAAATAAAAAAAATAGGAACTTGAGAAATGTTGCATAATATAGATGAAAGACATTATGCTGAGTGAAATATTTCAGTAACAACAGGACAAATACCATATAAAACCAGTTTTAAAAATAGCATTATTGTGCGTGTTGGAAGGAGAAAGGGGACCAGTGTAGGGAAAATAAATGGACAGATAATTCCTGAACCGGAAGAGATGAAGGGAAGTGGAATCTGAAATGAATGAATACACAATCAGATATATTACAATTAACATTCTGGAACAGGATCTACACTACAGATTAAATGGAGTAGAAGAGAAGGAAGAAAAGGGGGGGACCTTAAAAAAACCAGAGAATGTGTGTGAAGATATACAATAAAGGTTTGCATTAACACAATGAAAAGTAAACTGCAACAATCAATGGTAATTAATGCCTATGAATGATTTCTGAAAAAGTTAATGTGATCTTTAAACATTCACTTTTCACGGAAAAAAAAGTCTAGAAGTAGTAGTTACAGAGAAAATAGTACAGTAAAAGCACAAATATGAGATTTTACTGTTGATTTTGCTTATTCACTACATCAAGCAGGATAAAAAGGAATGTAAGAATTATTAAGTCACTGTCCTGACCCTAGAAAACTCAGTGGAAGTGAAAGATTGTCTAATTTCTTGCTTTTCCGAATCAATGATTCATTTTCTCCCCTCATAATTTGCTGTTCATTCCCACTGTAAGTATTATAAAAGATAACGACACTTCTAAAAATAAAAAGTAATCCATACTCTGTAATCTCTAGCTAGAAACTTTTGTCACTAGACTAATAAAAAAGTTTAATAAAATAAGAACATGTAGTAGCTCCATTATTAAGGCTCAAAACGACTACAGGACCTCCACAAGAAAAAAGACTGATAACCCAATAAGAAAATGGGCAAATCAAACAAACAAAAAAAAAACGAAAACAGGCAAAACACATAAAAAGACTTTTCACAAAGGAAGACGTTCAGATGGCCAAAAGATACATGAAGAAATGTTAACACTCACTGGCAATCAGAAAGATGCAAATCAGAACAACAATGAGTTACTATTTCACTACAGTAACAATAGCAAAGTTTAACAGGACAGCAGGCAATTGATGGTGGAGAGAATATGAAAACAATGGAACTCTCACGCACTGTTGGTGAGATTATAAAATGGTACAGTCACTCTGGAAGGTGGTTTGGTGTTTGCTCAAAACCTCAACATAGAAATCCCATATGACCTAGCTATTTCCTTGCTAGGAACAGACATTAAGGAAATGAAAACTGAGACATGGATGGAGATATGTATACCTATGTTCAAAGTACTATTCACAATAACAATAGAATGGAAACAGCCCAAATGCCCATAAACAAACAAATGGATTGAGAAACGGTGGTACATTCACACAGTGGAATACTATGCAGCACTAAGGAACAATGATTTCATAAAATACCATATAACATGGGAGAGTCTAGAGAGCATTATACTGAATGAACTCAGTCGCATCAGGACAAATACTGTATAAGACCATTATTATAAAAATAGAACTAGTGTATAAATGTACAAAAGGGGGTGGAGGCAGTTTTAAAGAGGGGAAAGAGCAGAAATTACTAGGATAACAGAATTTAGTGGGTAAATGGGGGGGAGGGTGTATGAACAAACAGGAATGATTCAATGAGGACTCAAAAATATGGTGTAATAACAGGCACAGATCAGTTGTTGTTGTTATGTGCCATCGACTCTATGTACAAGTGCCCTAAACGCTGTTCTATCCTGTGCCAACCTCGCCATCTCAAACACACTCATTCCCACCACCCCACTCACAGAATCGATCCATCTCATTGAGGGTCTTCCTATCCTGTGCCATCCCTCTGCTCTCCCAAACATGATGTCCCTCTCCAAGGACCAGTCCCTCCTTGCATCATGCCCAAAGTTTGTCAGATGAAGCTTCAGAATCCTTGACCACAAGGAGCATTCCCGCTTCATCCTCTCCAGGACAAACCTTTTTGTTCTCCTAGCAGTCCATGGTATATTCAACACTCTTCTCTAGCACCACAGCTCAAAGGCATCAATTCTCTTTCTATCATCCTTATTCACTGTCCAACTCTCTGATGCATAGCACGTAATTGCAAAGACTTTAGCCTGGATCAGGTGCACCTTAGCCTCTAGCCTGACATCGTTACTCTTCAGTACTCTTGAGAGGTCCCTCACAGCTGACTTTCCCAATGCAATTCATATCCTGATTTCCTGGCTGCTGTTACCAAGAGTGTTAACTGTGGAACCAAGTAAACTAAAACTGTTAACTATCTCAATCTCTTCACCATCCATGCTGATGCTGCCAATTGGCCCAGTGGTGAGAATCTTTGTTTTCTTGATGCTGAGCTCCAATCCATATTGAAGACTGCAGTGCTTCAGGTCCCCCTCAGTTTCAGCAAGCAGGGTTTTGTCATCTGCATAACACAGGTTGTTGAGGATTCTTCCACCAATCCTGATGCCACATTCCTCCTCATACAGCCCAGTGTCTCGGATGATCTGTTCTACATACAGATTGAAAGGGTATGGAGACAAAATACATCCCTGACAGACCCCTTTCTTGATTTTGAACCATCCAGTGTCTCCTTGCTCTGTTCTGACGACTGCCTCTTGGTCCAAGTATAGGTTTCGCATTAGCACAATCAAATGTAATTATATAAATTAAATGTGTATAAGTGAGTATATGAAATACAATGTAATGAGAGATTGTATAAAACATAATGTACATGAGTGAAATGTACAATGTAAATGAATTATTATATGCAAACCAATAAAAGTAAAAACTTTTTAAACAGCTTATGTAAGCTGGAACTTAACATTTGAAATACATTTAGAAATCATTTTTCACAAAAGAATAAAGCCGTGGCAGGTGGAGAGAAAAAGATAACTCTCAACAAGCTGGATTAACACAGTGACTTTTAACATGGATCAAGCATGGTGGTGTTCATGAGGAAGGCACAGAGCCAGATGGATAAAGCAAGATTTGGAGGTATTTGTTAATAGGGTCATTATGAGTAGTAGTTGACTCAAGAGAACCAAATACCATTTTATTCTATGGACTAAAATGTTAATTTGTCAATCAGCCATCTCCACTGGACCCACCTGGGAAAACACTTTGCAGTCCAGAGGGGAGCAAATGACAGGAAAATATCTTCTAACAGAGCAAGAAGGCAAGCAGTTTTAACCCAAGATCACCAGTAAGGAGATAAAGCATCCTCCCTTCCCCCCTTTACATCTACGCCCCTGTTCAGCATGAAG
>NW_006399759.1:34977547-34978653 GCF_000299155.1 Elephantulus edwardii | reverse complement strand
CTCCTTGTACCCCCAATATGTTTTTCCCAATAAAGAAAAAAAAAAGCCAAAAAACAATTCTATAAAAAAAAAATGTAAAAAATGTTAATTTGATGTTCCAACTGTCTCAGTTAAGGTCACCAGAAACATTTTAAAGTTAGCTTTTTGAAAGATATTCTTCAACCCTACGAAATGATCTGAACACTGTCTTATCCTGTGTGTGCCATCCTCTGAATCTCTGACACACTCAAACCCACTGCCGCAATTCACTTTGTCATTCACCTACTCAAGCATCTTCCTCTCTTTCACTGCCCCTCTGTCTTCCCAAGCATGGTATCAGTCCTTCACCAAGGAATAACCTCTCCTAGCAACATACCCAAAGCATGTGAGTCAAAGCTTCCTCATCTCTGCCTTCAAGGAGCACTCTGGCTGCACCTTCTCCAAGACATGTTTATTCTTTTGGCTGCCCGTGGGATGTTCAGCACTCTTCTCCCAACACCACAGCTCAAAGGCACCAATTCTTTTTTTAAAATTTTATTTTATTAACTTTAATGAACATTTACAGAGATTTTGGATTTCCATTCATTCACTGTTGCACTTTTCTCCCTTCATCAATTCTTCTGTCACCCTCTGTTAATATCCAGCTCTCAGATGAGAAACAAGTGACTGAAAAGACAAGGTGCACCTTTGTCCTCAAACTGACATCACTGCTCCTCAATAATTTGGGAAATTCCTTGACTACAGATTATCCCAGTGCAATCTGTCTGATCTGACTGCTGGTTCCAAGTGATTGTAGATCCAAGTAAGATGAAGTCATTGACAGTCTCAATCCTTTCTGTCCTTGATGTTGCTGCCTCTCTGTCCGATAATGAAGATTTTTCTTGATGTTAAAATGTAATCCATTGGAAGACTACAGTATTGAACTTCTGCAGAAAGTGCTTCATGTTCTCCTACCTTTCAGCATGCAAGGTTGTGTCATCGCACGTTGTTGTTGTTATCTGCCGTCGAGTCATTTGCGACTCATAGCGACCCTATGTACAACAGCCCTAAACCCTGCTCTATCCTGTGCCAATCACATTGCCTCTGACACACCCATCCCGATTACCCCAGTCACTGAATCAATCCAC
>NW_006399759.1:34975368-34975988 GCF_000299155.1 Elephantulus edwardii | reverse complement strand
AGGCAAGGATTCTGGGGCTTCGTCTGACATACTTTGGACATGTTGTAAGGAGGGACAGGTCCTTAGAGAGGGACATCATGCTTGGGAGGGTGGAGAGACGACGCAAGAGGTAAAGACCTCTATAAGATGGATTGATTCAGTGACTGGGTAATCGGGATGGGTATGTCAGAGGCAGTGAGACTGGGACAGGATAGAGCAGGGTTTAGGGCTGTTGTACCTAGGGTCGCTATGAGTCGCAAACAACTCCACGGCACATAATAACAACAACTATGTATTTAATTCCCCATCATTGCTACTTTGTGTGTGTCAGAACTGTGCTCCATTTTGTTGCTATTGTGTTCTGTACAGTCAGAACCAATCCATAAGTGACCCTCTGGCCGGTTTTCAGACAGTTAATCGCATGGAAGGACTTTGTCCATCCTTCCTGGTGGAGTGCCTGGTGGATTTGAACCACATGCCTTTGGGATTGCAGCACAGCTTCTTGCCACTAGGTGACCACCAGCGCTCCCTATGCTCCATGGAATTTTACTTTTTTTTTTTCTATAATTATATTTTATTAATTTTCATAAACATTTACAGAGATTTTGGGCTTCCACTCATTCATTGTTGCACTATTCTCT
>NW_006399759.1:34965897-34975268 GCF_000299155.1 Elephantulus edwardii | reverse complement strand
TGGCCTGTATCAGGTGGACCTTAGTCTCCAGAGAGACACCGTTGCTCTTGAGTACTTTAGAGAGGTCCCTAACAGCAGACTTTCCCATCGCAATATGTTTTTTTATTTCCTGGCTGCTGGTGCCAAGAGTGCTGACTGTGGAGCCAAGAAAACTGAAGCTGTCAACAATCTCAATCTCTCTGCCATCCATCCTGATGCTACCAATTGGTCCAGTGGTGAGAATCATACCAAAGGTTATTCATGAGTCTTCCTCCAATCCTGATGCCACATTTTTCTTCCTAGAGTATAGCTTCTCAAGAATCTGCTCAGCATAGACAGATTAGTAGGAGAAAGGTTACAATCTTGATGCACATCCTTCCTAATTTTAAACCATGCAGTGTTTCCCTGCTTTGTTTGTACAACAGTCGCATGGTCTAGGTATAGTTTCACATAAGCACAATTAAGCGTTCTGGAATTCCAGTTCTTCTCACTGTTAGCCATAATTTGTTAAATTGATACCAATGTCTTTACATCAATAAAGCACAAATAGACATTTTTCTGGTATATTCTTTTTTTAGCCATGATCCACCTGACATCACCAATATCCCGGGTGCCTCAGGCGCTTCTAAATCCAGCTTGAACATCTGGCAGTTCTCTATGTACTGTTCTAGCCAGTTTTGAATGATATGCAACAGTATTTTGCTTGCATGTGATATTAATGATACTACTCAGTAATTTCTATTTTGTTGGATCACTTTTCTTTGGAATGGGGAAAAACACTGATCTCTTCCAGTCAGTTGGCCCGGGAGTTGTCCTCCCTATTTCCTGGCAGATTCTTGAGCGTGTCCAGGGTTGCATATGTTATTTGAAATATGTCAACTGGTATTCCATAGATTCCTGGGGTCTTCTTTTTTTCTGTATCTTCAGTGCAACTTGAATTTCTTCTTCATTATCATTGGTTCTTTTTAAATTTTTTTAAAAATTTTATTATTTTTTTGTGTATGTGCCAGCAAATTGGATCCAACTGGTACAGGAAGAGATTGCCCCTGTTTCTCCAGTGGAGCACTGAATAGCACACCTTTGGGATTGCAGCACATCTTGCCACTAGGTGACCAGAGCTGCTATCATTGGCTCTTGATCATAAGGTACTTCCTGAAATATTCCAGTATTGGCTAATTCTTTTTGGTACAGTGACTCTGTGTATTCACACCTCCTTTAGCATCTTCCAAACAGTGGTCATTAGCATAACAATCTCCTAAATTTATATGCGTTAGCCTACCTATTTGCCAGCATACATGCTGGTGCTTCTAGTTCTGGTAATATACCCGGTAAACTCAATGTCAGCCTTCTATTGCATGTACAAATTAGACAATAAATAAAGATTGAAGAATTAACTGATGCCTTTGAATTATAGTGTTGGTGAAAAGAATGCAATGTACCCTGGACTGACAAAAGAACAAACAAATCTGTCTTGGCAGAAATGCAGTTAGGGTGTCTTGTATTAGAGGCAAGGACCTCACATACTTTGGACACGTTATCAGTAAGGGAAGACTCTCAACAAGATGGGTTAACACAATGACTGCAACAATGGACTTAAGCATAGCAAACTGTGAGGCACAGATCAGGTAGGGCTTCGTTCTACTGTTCACTAAGTCACCATGAGTTGGACCCAATTTGACAGTGATGTGGAAGAAGTAATAAAGAAAACTTTATAAATTCAGGATGACAGAAAATAAATCCAGGGTACCTGATTATTTCAGAAGGTCTACTTCAAAATGAGAACACTGGGGAACGGTAAATGATTCCTTAAACTTAACGGCATGAACAAAAACATCCTTTAAAAGAGCATTACAAAGGGACCTCTGGTGGCCTGGTGGCAAGAAGCTGTGCTGCAATCCTGAAGATGGTCAGTTTGAATCCACCAGATTCTCCACTGGAGGAGGAGGAGCAATCTCCTCCTGTGCCAGCTGGATCTGATTATAGACGATACACAACAAGAAAAAAAAATCCCACCATAAAACCCCACACAATAAAGAAAATTTAAATTTTTTTTTAAAAAGAGCATTACAGTTACTACGTGGAGAACATAAGGGAAAATAAAAAGCAAGACTGGAAAAAAGAAAATACAGTAATGACCTAAAAAGATCAATGATGGTTAGAAGTGATGTTAATGAATTATAATTGAACTGGGAGAATGAAGAGGTCAGTTTGAAAAAGGGAAAAGCTAAGGCATGACCCCGTTTTGGGCAATATAGTAGGAGGCTATGAGACACTTCATGGAAATCGTCTACAGCACTTTTGCACACTTCAATACATCACTTGTTTTCTTATCTGCTCTTTCCATAGGCACTGATTGTGGGTCTAAGTAAAATGAAATCCCTGTCTTCAATCTTTTCTGTTTTTCATGCTATTTATTGACCTAACTGTGCCGTTTTCTTCTGTTGGGGTGTAATCCATACTGAAGTAAATACTTCATCAGTAAATACTGTCAGTCCTAATTGTTTTCAACAAGCAAGAATGTGTCATCTCCATATTGCAGGTTAACAAGCAATTCTGATGCTGAATTCTAGTGCATATAGTCCAGCTACTCAGATTATTTACTAGCATACAAACTGTGTAAGTAGAGTGAGAGGAGACGGAATGACATACATCATTCCATATTTTAAAACCCCTTATCATCACATGATTGAAGGATATCGAATTGTGGCTGTGTAAATTACAGGCATGTAATGTGGGAGTCAAGTAATGAATTCTCTAAGATGTGGAGTGTAATGCTTTTTATCTTACAAAAGATAGAAGGAAGAAAAGTGAGCAGAGTTGGCAGGACCTCAGAGCCACCAAGAAAGAAGACCAGGAACAGAGTGCATATTTTGGATTTAGCTTCCTGTGCTGTGAAAATCCTTGAGAAAAAAAGAAGTGGAGATCTCCAAGAAATACCAGGTGATGAAAGGAGATAGGATCTTCTTATGGAACTAAAAGAAATTAAGTTCAGCTGCTCAGCTTACCGTTGTGGTTGTGTGTAGACAGAATTGATCCATAACTGACTCTCTAGTGGGTTTCAGAGAGAGTTAATTGCACGGGAAGAGACCCAACCTTCTTCCACAGAGCAACTGGTGGATTTGAGCCACAGCCCTTCTGGATTGCAGTGTAGCTTTTTGCCACTAGAGCTTACCAAGAATGCAAAATCTTATAAAGGTGTAAGTCAAGGTTTTATTCTTTCTATATATCTATTCAATTTGTATGCCAAGTAAATCATTCAAGAAGCTGGATTCTAGGATAGCATCAGGCTTTCTGATGTGGCATTGGACTAGAGGAAGACTCTCTGGTAAACTTCAGTATGCAGATGACAAAATCTTACTTGGTATAAGTGAGGAGGACTTGAAATATTGCAGCTTTCAATATGGACTGCATCTCAACATTAAGAAAACAAAAATTCTCACCACTGGACCATTAGGTAACATCATGATAGATGGAGAAAAGATTGAAACTGTCAAAAACTTCAATTTACTTTGCTCCACAATCAATACATTTGATATTAGCAGTCAAGAGATCAGGAGATGTAGACGCTGCACTGCAATCCCAGAGGTACATGGTTCAAATCCACCAGATGCTCTGCTGGAGAAGGAGGGGGCAATCTCCTCCTGTACCAGTCAGATCTGATTTGACGGTACACGTAAAAATAATACAATTTAAAAAAAAAAAGTCTGCATTCAGGGACTTTTTAAAATTACCGAGGAGCAAGGATGTTGTTTGAAGACTCAAGTGCTCCTGATTCAGAAAATGGCCATTTCAATCACTTACTGTGCTTCTGAGGGCTGGACAATGAATAAGGATGACACAATAAAAACAGATTTCTTTGAACTGTGGTGTTAGAGAAGAGTACTAAAGATCCCAAGAATGCCAAAAGAACAAACAGATATGTCTTGGAGAAGGTACAACTGAAGTGCTCCCTGGAGGTAAGGATGACACATACTTTGGGCAGGCTGCTAGAAAAGGCTGTTCATTGGAGAGGAACATTATGCTTAGAAAGGTGGGGGGATAGCAAAAGAGAGGAAGACCCCCAACAAGGTGGACTGACTGCAGCAACGGGCTTGAGTACGTGGGATATTGTGAGGATGGTTCAGAACTTCAGATCTGTTCACAAGGTCTCTGTGAATTGTACAGCTCCTAACAAAAACAACACAGAACCCAGTGAGAAAAAGTCTTCCCCTAGAGTCAGCACCTTAATCTGTACTGCTAGTCTCCTAAACAGTGAAGGATTAAATTTGTTAAAGGAAATAAAGGGTAAAAGAAAGCCCTAATACAAGTATTTTAGGAATGGGAAGTAGTGGGGTTAGTGAAGGAGCTTAAGAACGAGCTATGTAAGTAGATCGAGCACCAAGAATAAGTGTTATCACAGAAACTAAGTGTGAGAGTAGACTATTGTGCCAAAGGTATAGAAGGAGTGAAATATTGTCCAAATACAAATAACTGACATTAAACTTGTTTCAAATTACTTTAGGGGTGTGGTTAGGGCAGATGCCCCATAGCGGTGGGCTTCAGTGTTAATGAAGTTAGGACATGGACAAAGTAGGCGTAAACTATTTTAAGAGGTTTGGCTGGAAGGGAAAGAGATATAATAGATGAAAAGGGACAGAGGGAGGAATATTTTAAGAAAAAGAACAGCTAAATGAGCAAGAATTTATCAACTGGGGTCAGATATTCTGATTAGCTACAGTTTAACCTCAGAATGTCTGGCAGTGTATTCCATACGCACTGCTTATCTGAATCTGAAATTCTAAGGGGGGGCCAGTTCGAATTCAGTAGCTCTGTGTGCAAAATGACAGCCAATTTCTTCCCTTGCCATTCACAGCCTCTGAAAACCTCCAACTCTACAGCAATGAGTCTGAGTTCTGAGCTCTGTAACCTTGGGCAAATCACTTCTTATCCTCCATCTGATGAGTAGTCTAACCATGGTTGAGACATTTAGCATCTCCAAGTTTGTGTAAAATCAAGATAAGGTTCTCTGCTCTGGTGAGTCAATATTTAAGTGCTCTGTTACTAAGAGAAAGGTGAGGGGTGAATGTTCATAGCACTCATTTGCCCTGTAAGAGGAAAGACTAAGCGATTTACTTCTGTACAGATTACAATCCGGTTTATGTAAATGCTTTTAAAGTGTTCCTTTGAAAGTAAGTGATTACTTTTAACTCTGATGCGTGCTCAAACGAAAGACTATTTTGGGGTGGAGGCAGGTAGGGAAGATCTCCTCTCAATTCTATGGGGCTATAAATCTGAACTGACTCAACATTACACACCACCAAAATAATAATAACAATAATAATAATACCAACAACACTGTCAAGTTCTGAAGACTGCTGTGAGGACTTAAATGAAATATTCATAAACCATTTGTCATGAAAATGGAACAGAATTCTACCTACTTCATTACTGTTTAGATATTTCAAATTATAGAAAAAAGGCAGCAGAAAAGTTGAAAATGGGAAGTAAAATACAAAATAAAGAGTCTATCAAGTGCCCTGAGAATCAGACTATAACTATACAACACTAACAAGTGTTGTGGAGATAATCCTTTTACAGTTTGTAAAATAGAGAATGGGAGATAACTTACTGAATGGAGAGTTGCAGGGTGGGGTTGTACGGCCGCATTTAAGAGGGAGAAGGGAAGACAGGCAAAGAGGAATATAAAAGATAGGTTGCACAACGTACATTTTTATAAAGCCAGATTGTGTATTTTCTGAGAAGGTGCTCTGGAGCTTTAGATAAAAGCCAAGAAAGCTGACAACACATTTATGAGCAGATGGAGCGGGTCTGATTCACAGAAAGTTGCGGGTAGAGGGAGAGCAGGGCGCCCGGCGCTGCGAGCAGTGAGCGTCGGTCCTACCAGTTCCCCTCCCAGAGATCGAACACCCGCCGCCCGGGCGGTCAGGACTGAAGGCGCTCCGAGGCTTACCAGCAGGCTCTCCACATTGATGGGGTCTCGGCAGCGGCGGCGGACCCCCTCCTCTGCCGGGTCTACGAGGAGGCTGGGCAATTTCCTCGCTGGCCGCTGCTGATTCACGCCGCCGAGCCAAGTAGCCATTCCCTCCTCGCACCCCGAGCCCTCTTCCCGCCTTCTCGCAACCCCAGGCGAGTACCGCCTCCAACACGCGGGTCTGCGGGAGGGAAGCGCAAACTAGATGGCGGGAACTCCAGGAACGAGAGCCGGGGCTCCACACAGACTGCCCTGCGCACACAAGCGTCACCACCCTAGGAACCCGAGCGTTGCTAAATGCAGAGCGGAGAAGAAGAAGGTGACCTGCGGGAATTGAAGACGTCAGGCCGCCATCTTCCCGCATGCGCAGTGCACCGCCCCCTTTGCGCATGTCAGAGGCGGCAGGCGCTCGGGGCACCAACGTCCGGGCCGGGAGCGCGGGAAAATCGGGACCACGGAGTCTTTGGAGGGTAGTGAAGGCTAGTAAAAGGTGGAGGAGACAAGGGGCCGGGATGAGAGAAAAGGGGCTGGCTGCAAAACGCAACTGCGGTCTTGGAAATATTGACATTAAAGGTTAAGTTCTGAGTCTGCTAATTTGTTCAGGTCCGTCTCTCTGCACATTACAGGAATTTTCTCTTAAGTCGATGCTTAGTAAATGTTGGCAATCAAACCATTGTGGATGTGTTTTCTAGCACATATTTATCTCTCTTTCCTCTCTCCTTCCTTTTAAAAACAGAAATTGATTGTTGTTGTGTACCATCGAGTTGGAGCCGACCCATTGCTGATCTTCTAGCAGACTTTCAGAGGCAGTAAATCGCAAGGAAGGAGTTTATCCTTTTCCCGTGGAGCCACTGACGGATCCTAACCATGAGCCTTCAGGATTACGACGCAGATATCTACCAATAGAGTTCTAAATTATTGATTGTTACGTGCCGTAGAGTCACTTGCAACTCATAGCGACCCTATCTTTGTACAACAGCCCGGAAACTAGCTCTATCCTGTGCCATTTCCGTCTCTGACATACTTACCCCAAGTCACTGTGTCAATCCACCTCATCAATGGTCTCCTCTCTTCTCTCCGTTCCTCCACCCTCCCAAGCATGACGTCCCTCTCCAAGGACTGGTCCCTCCTTGCAGCATGTTCAAAGTATGTCAGACAAAGCCTCAGAATCCTTGCCTCCAAGGAGCAGCCTGGTTTAACCCTCTCCAGGCTGAACCTATTCATTCTGGCAGTCCATGGTATATTCAATACTCTTCTCCAACACCACAGCTCAAAGGCATCGATTCTTCTATCATCCCTAATCATTGTCCAGCTCTCTGCCACATAGCAAGCAATTGCGAAGACTATGGCCTGGATCAGGCACACCTTAGTTTCTAGTCTGACATCATTGCTCATTGCAGATTTTCCCAATGCAATTCGTCTCTTGATTTCTTGGCTGCTGGTACCAAGAGTGTTGCTTGTGGAGCCAAACAACTAAAGCTGTTAACAATCTCAGTCTCTTCAACGTCTATAATATGCTGCCAGTTAGCCCAGTGATGATAATCTTTGTATTCTTAATGTCAAGCTTCAATCAACATTGAAGGCTATAGCCTTTGACCTTCTGTAGTAAGTGTTTCAGGTCCTCAGTTTCAGAAAACAGTGTTGGGTCATCTGCATAATGCAGGTTGTTGATGGATCCTGATGCCACATTCCTCCTCATACATCCCAGATGATCTGTTCTGCATATAGATTGAAAAGGTATGGAGACAGAATATATCCCTGGCATACACACTTCCTGATTTTGAACCATGCAGTGTTTCCTTTCTTTGTTCTAGTATTTCTCTGCCTTCTGGTATTAAGTATAGGTTTCTCATAGCACAATCAAATGTTCTGGGATTTCCATTTTTCTCAGAATCAGCCACAGCTTGGTGTGGCATCGTCAAACACCCACAGATAGACATTCCTCTGGTACACTCTGCTTTCAGCCAAGATATATTTAACTTTAGCTATGATATCCCTAGTATCACTACCTCTTCTAAACCCACCCTGCACATCTGGCAGTTCTCTGTTGATGTACTGCTCCAGTCATTTTCGATAATTTTCAGCAAAATCCTGCTTGCATGTAATATAAATGATATTGTTTGATAATTTCTGCACTCTGTCAGATCACCTTTCTTTGGGATGGAAAGAAATATAGATCTCTTCCAGTCAGTTGGCCAAGTGGTTGTCCTTCAGTTTTCTAGGCACTACTTAGCACATCCAGGGCAGGGTCTGTTTCTTGAAATATGTCAATTAGAATGTCACTAACACCTGGAGTCTATTCTTTTTTTTTTTTTTGCCAATTCTTTCAGAGCAGTTTGAATATCTTCCTTCATCACCACAAACTCTTGCTCATAAATTTACCAAATGTTTCATGCAATTTTTCTATGTCAGCCAATTCCTTTTGGTACAGTGGCTGTATACTCCTTCCATCTTCTTTTAATGCTTCCTGGATCATTTAATATTCTGCCTAAAGCATCCTTAAGTATTGCAACTCATGGCTTGGGTTTGTTCTTTAGTTCCTCCAGCTTAATGCTGAGCGAGTTTTGCCCTTTTGATGTTCTGAATCTAGCTCTTTGCATATTTCATTATAATACTTTGCTTTGTCTTCCCAAGCTGCCCTTTGAAATCTTCTGTTTAGCTCCTTAATTTATTTCTTTCTTCACTTTGCTTTGGTGTCTTGGCATTCTAATGCAATAGTCAGAGTCTCATCTGACATCCATCTTGGTCTTTTCTTTTTCCTCTGTCTTTGTAATGACCTTTTTTATTATTATTGAATTATTGGTTACTTTAATAAATTTATTACATTCTGTTAGGTGCAGGAGGAACAGAGAAAGAGGGAGACCATAGATGAGATGGATTGATACAGTAACTGGTGTAATGAGGGTAGGTGTGTCAGAGACAGCAAAATTGGCACAGGATGGAACAGGTTTTAAAGCTGTTGTACACAGGGTTGCTATGTGTTGCAAGTGACTCACCAGCACATAACAAAAAGGTGTAGGAAGTAGACAGTTGAGTTTGTGGAATCAATATTTTCCCATCTTCTCTCATCCTACTGACTCAACTTAGTTGTCTCATTCTTTAGTTAACTTCTCTACTTCTCTTTCCCCGGCGACCTCATCTGTGTTTGATTTTCCTCATCTGCTATAACCCACACTATCCTGTGCATATTTTCTTAAAAAAAATCTGATTGCTGATTGGTGGAAAACCTATGAACAATCTGTGTTATGCAGATGACACAACCCTGCTTGCTGAAACTGAGGAGGACCTGAAACGCTTGCTGCAGAGGGTCAATGACTGTAGCCTTTAGTATGGATTGAGGCTCAATGTCAAGAAGACAAAGATTCTCACCACTGGACCAATTGGTAGCATCAGGATGGATGGTGAAGAGATTGAGATTGTT
>NW_006399759.1:34939752-34963897 GCF_000299155.1 Elephantulus edwardii | reverse complement strand
ATAGTTGTTTTAATTTGCATCTCTCTTAGGGCTAGGGATTTTGAGCATTTCTTCATGTGTTTGTTAGCCATCTGAATGTCGTCTTCGGTGAAGTTGGAATTTTACTTTTAATAGCTGTATTTTTGGAAGTAAATCACAAGATCTTTCTTGGTAGCCCATGCTACCAAGCTAAAGGTGGGTGACTCTAATCCGCGGCCCTAATGCCTGTCCTTAATTGTTTTTGGTGAAACATTCTTCTAGGTCGTATAGCCCTGGTACGTCTACTTGCCATACAGAGGTAACTTGTGGTCTCTGCGAAGCTGAACTCTGTGACACGGATGTGTCAAATGCGGTAACGGTTACCCATGGCGGACAGGGTTGGCTGGAGCTTCCCAACTAAATCAAGCCTGGAAGCAGGAGCGGCATCCACTTCCGAAATGGCTTTCCTCCGGAAAACCCTATGAACCTGAAGAAAGGATGAAAGTCATGCACACAAGCTTCGAGGACTCTTGTTCATTGGGTCATTATGAGTCGCCTTAGACTCGAGGGCACTCAACAACACAACAACAGCAGATCACCAGACCTTTCTTCCTAGGACCTTTGGGTAAACTCCACCCTCCAGTTTTTCAATTTGCAGTGAATTCTTAACTATTTCTCCTACCTAGAGATCCCATGCATAAATCTAACTGATCTCATTTCACAGTGTTCTCTAATTGTTTGATGGGACAACAGTTTTCAGACAAGATCAGATATGCTTAAGGTGGTATGGCCTTAGACTGGACAGCAGTTTTCATCTCTAACTTCAGACTGCAAGTCTTGGGGCCTTTTCTTCTCTGTAATTAGTACTTCAAGTCCATTATTCCAAGGGAGAGCTATCAGACTAGGGCCTGAGAACAAATAAAAAAAATAAAGCAAAACATGTTTAAACACAAAGACTTGTTGTTGTTGTTGTTGTTAAGTGCCGTCGAGTCACAGACGACTCATAGTGACCCTATGAAGGAGAGTCCTCAACACTAAACACAGACTAAGATTAAATAAAAAATAGATTTGGGATATTTCATGATTAGGCAGAATCAGTCTTCTTCATTCTTGCTGTTGTGTATGGTACAGTCGAAACCGACCCATAGCCGACCCTTTAATGGGTTTTCAGAGGCAGTTAATCAAATGAGAAGAAATTGCCTATCTTTTTCACTCGGAGCAACTAGTGACCTCAAATCGCTTGCCTCCAGGATTGCAATGGAGCTTTTAAGCCACCACAGATCCCTAGTCAACATGATCTGTTTTCTTAACTGGTGGTAAGAAAGAAGTTGGGAAAGGAAGTAAAAGAAATGTGAGAATGAAATTTGCTCCTGTGTACCTGGTCTTGTGGAAGTAGGTGCCAGCAAACAGGCTTGAGGACCTAGGTGACAGACGTCACAGGGAAGTTCCTGAACCACTGTGGCACAGACACCTGGTCAATGAAGTAGGAATTATAGTCTGGTGCTCAGGACAGGAAATGCCCAAAGACTAGAACAGTATTTCCTACAGCCCTTGATGAATCTTAGGTGCTGTCTTATATGAACAACAGCTATGTGAACAGCAGATAGGAGCCTTGTCCTACCCTGTGCTAGCTTCATAATTTCCACCATGCACCAAGCCCATTGTTATGGTCACTGTGACAGTCTGTCTCATTAAGGATTAAACATACTGTGACTTGGATCAGGCACATCTTGGTCTTTAAATTTGCTTTTTACCACATTAAAAAGGTACTTGATAGCAGACCTCCCCAGTACAACCTATTTTTTTATTTCTTGACTGCGGCTACCATGGGTGTTGATTGTGGATCCAAGTAAAATGAAATCACCAACAAACTCAATCTTTTCTCCTTCTTCTTCTTCTTTTTTTTTTTTTTTGTGGGAGAAAAACCATCTCCATTTATTTTGTTTCATATATATCCATAGTTGAATTTTAATACAAAAGAGAAAAATTAGAATATGACAAATGTTTACAAACAATATACCTTCAAATAAATTTTACTAATTTTAGCCTGGTACAGAGTAAATGACAAATTGTACTGTTAAATTCAGGGCAAGAGAGTCTGGACTCCAGGACTACTTAGCGCAACCTTTATGTAAGCTTCATTCTGATGTACCATGGACAATGAACTCATTGTTGATTCCCAGTTTTATGTGTGCACATGTGTACATAGCAGCTCCTTTCATAGAAAAAAAAAAAGACATCTAGAGGTCTTGTACTTTATCTACAGGAATCATGGTAAGATACAGGATAGATTACACGTAACCAGGGCTGGATTTTATAAGAAAAAATAATTAGCTGACAAATGACAGCAGCAATTTTTAAAAATGTTTTTTTTGCAACAATAAATACAGTCAAAAGTGTTCTGTGGGACTCTAAACCAGCTTCTTCACTGAAGAGCAGTCATGGCATTTCCATGGAGTTACACTTGACTTCTATATGATCTTTTTTTCCTTCTTTTCTCTCTTTCAATAAACAAAAGTTTTTCGCTTCTGCCACAAGAGTAAAACCATTTTGTCTTGACAAGATAATGGTGTGGGTAACTTTACTTTTACCTTGTCCATTGGACAAAATTGCCCAAGAATGTAACTGGACTGTTATGACCAATAAGAATGAAGTTTAGGTCAAGCCTTGTCAGGATAACCTGACTAAAAACATCTGGCTCCTTAATTTAAAATAGTTCAGACAACCAGATTCTTGCTGTGTTGTGTTAGATTAACATGCTGAACTTTAAGAAGCTGTAGACTGCAGTTTGTTATTATGAGACTTACAGAATACAGAAAAAAAGGAACAATTAAGCACTCTTCATTTTTTAACACAATGACGCTTTATTTGTATGCCAAGGCCAGTCAGGCCGGGGGAGGCAGCCATTTTTACATTCACTCTTGGCAAGCCAATATAAGAGAACAATTAAGAAAAATTCAACCTCTAATATTAAAAACTTTAACTATATACTAAACATGAAAATTCACTGTAAAAAGCCAATATTTGTGAGATATATATATTTCTAATAGAATACAACATTTTTAGCCAAAAGGGACAAATAGAAACATTCACAGAAGCATTCCCATTGTGGTAAAAGATAGAGTCTGTGTGTGAGCACACTCCTTACGAATAGGTTTATTTACATTAATTAGGGCGCTATAAGGAAAATGAATTTCGTTGAAAGAAGAGTAGTAGAATTATTAAAATCACATTTTTCTAGTAATGTCCAGGAAGTTTCTTTCCTAGTTTCACAGTTTTATTCATAACTTTTTGTTGTATGTCAAATTACTATACAGTTTTCAGGACCAAGCTGAAGTACTTTATGTTGCAATAGCAGATAAATACAGTGTTCCAGGAGTTTATAGTTTTTAAATACATTGTTCTACGTGGCTGTAAAAATAAACGGTTTGCCACTATACATCTTCTTTAACTTTTTTTTTTTAAATGATAGTAACTATTCTGAACATTTAGGGGACAGTATTTGAATTAGGTAACCATATGGTACAATAAATAGTGACCCCCCCCAACATCCAGTTCTGATTCCAGTTAAAAATTCAGACTAAAGATATCACAATCTGGTAGGCTTGAAGCCTTTTAATTTCTGCACAAAGAATGATTCAAGAACTTCTGCACACTGGTAGAAAGGGGAGTCACTAGGATTGTAGTAAAGGCAGTTATCAAAAAGTTTGGTCAAGATTTCCTAGGGGAGCTCTGGTGGCCTAGTGGCAAGGAGCTGCAACTACAATCCCAGAGGCAAACGGTTCAAATCCACCAGATGCTCTGCCGGGGAAGGAGGGACAATCTCCTCCTGTACCAGTCAGATCTGATTTGACGGTACATGCACACAAAAATAATAAAATTTAAAAAAAAATAAAAATATTTCCATCAGCCTTTCATAATGTCGTCTTGTACTCTTTCTTCCATAGTGGCAAGGTCCATAGGCTCCTTAATAACACCGTAATCTGGTGCATCACTAGAATCTACTGGTTCAAGGAAAGGCCAGGCCATTGTGTG
This sequence comes from Elephantulus edwardii, assembly GCF_000299155.1. Classification (NCBI taxonomy): domain Eukaryota; kingdom Metazoa; phylum Chordata; class Mammalia; order Macroscelidea; family Macroscelididae; genus Elephantulus; species Elephantulus edwardii. Next base: position 34,959,904 of record NW_006399759.1, on the reverse strand, counting down.
AGCCTGTAAGGAGCACTCTCTTCAACCCTTCCTAATCCTTCTCCGTTAGCGAAGTGAGCACAGCCATGGCATCTTCTGTGGACAGACATACTCATCAATGAGCTCTGCCTCACTTTGCAAGATGCCAACGCAGCGCCCACTTACTAATTCTGACAGTGGTCACAGCCAACATAAAATATGGATTCATCGTAAGGCGTTTTACAGATACAGTAAAGCTTCGTGTCCTTCTTCGTTTCCTTTGAGGTAGTAGAGATCATTTTCTTTTCCTTGGATTCGGAGCCTGAGGCTCTGTCCTCTTCCCGCGTCCTCTTCTGGGTAGGCGTGGGGAGTGCAGGTGTGGGCAAGAGGCTGTGGGGCAGGTAGAGTTGAAGGCTCAGGGGCTGGAGAGGCTACCGCCACTGCTGCTGCCTGCGCCAGGTCTTTGTCTTTCTTAAGTTTCAGATCTTTCTTTAGCTCTTCCTGACGCGTTTCCAGCACAGACCTGGCAACATGCGCGTTCCTCCCGCTCAATCTTTTCTCCTTCTACCATGATATTGCCTCTTGGCCCAGTGGTAAGGATTGATCCAAGAGTGATGATTGTTGTTGTTGTTGGGTGCCATTGAGTCACTTGTGACTCACAGCAACTGTGTGTGTAATAGCTCTAAGCCCTGCCCTATCTTGAGCCAGTCTCACTGACTCTGACATACTTACCCCCATTACCCCAGTTACGGTGTCAATTCATCTCATCTGGGGTCTTCTTTTCCACCCTTCCAAGCATAATGTCCTTCCCCAAGGACTGGTCCCTCCTGGCCACATACCCATAATAGTGAGATGGAGCTTTAAACGCCTTGCCTCCAAACAGAAATAAGGTTTCACTCTCTCCAAGACAGACCTGTTTGTTCTCTTGGAGGTCCATGGTGTGTTCAATAATCTTCTCCGCACCACAACGCAAACACATCTATTTTTCTTCTGTCATCTTTAGTCAAGATAAGTGTAGGAAGTGTTAACAGTGTAGTAATTGTTATGGGCTGGATAATGTACCCCTCTTTAGGATAAAGCCCTAAGCCCTGTACCTATGAATGTGACCATACTTGGAAAAAAGGTCTTCGGAGATTTTACTAGTTAGGTTAATATGAAGCCATACTGCAGAAGGGAGGATCTTGATATTAACTGGACAGTGTTATTAACTGGAAATTCCAGTGATTTCCAGTCGTATTAACTGGAAAGTGAAGCTGTACACAGAAAGACAGGGGAAGATGGTCATCTGATGCTGCAGTTGTGAGCTGAAGAATTCCAAGGAAGACTGTAGATTTCTAGGAACCACCAGAAGCTAGGAGAAAGACATGAAAAAGATCTCTCAGCCTTCAGGAAGAATCAACACTGCCAAAACTCTAATTTGTTTGCTTAAATGCTTGGTGAGAGGCTTAGTGAAGGCTTACAAATCATATTGGTTTTTCCAATCATCATTTGTAGACACTTTCTTTTATAACATTAATTACTGTTGATTAATGTAATTAAGGGAATCTGGTGGCATAGTTCACAGGGAGTTGGGGTGCCCCTCTGGCAGTACAAATTAATTCACCAGCAGCTCCAAGAATGAAAGATGAACAACAGCCTTCAAACACCCATTGAAGAATCAGCTGTGAGTCAGCTCCAACTTGATGGCAATGAGAGAGAGAATTAATGAATTAAATACAATATACACTCATGAATTAAATACAATATACACTCAACCTTTAGTGGAGGTCTGGTGGCCTAGTGGGTAAGGAGTTGTGCTGGCAACCCAAAGTCAGGTGGTTAGAATCCCCTCAACTGCTCTGAGTGGGAAATATGGGTAATCTCTGGTTTAATTTACAACCTCTGAAAAACCTGTTATGAGGGTCAGCTACGAGTCAGTTACAACTGCATGGCAATAAGAAAATCAGTCTCTCAGTGCCAATATCCTAACTAGACTTCTATCATCCAAAATTGTGAATTGATAGATTTATTTTTTAAAACCATTTCATTTGTTGTGCTTTGTTACAACAGCGTTAGGATCTTAACTCAGAGACAGCAGATGGGCCGCTTTGGACAGTCTCTCTGGGAATAGACGATGGTCAGGCCAGCTCATGAAAATGGCCAATATGGGCACACGTTCTCACGCGGCAGATGGATTGAGCTACAGGCATAAGACTATCTTAGTTCTGTGGAAGTGTTTTTGTTACCACTCTTTCTTCTGTCCAGGAACCTCTGGTGACTTAGTGGTAAGGAGTTGCACTGCCAACCCAAAGGAAGGTGGTTCAAATTCATCTTTCTCTGCTGGAGAAAGATAGGTGATCTCTTCCCATGTGAATGACAGCCTCTAAAAACCCACTGGAGGGGCAAGGACACACAACAACAGTAACTCCCTTCTGTCTTAGCATCAATCCTAGGGAAGCAGAAGGAAAGCTTCTAAAGTTGTTGTTGTTGTTGTTGTTTTTGTTATGTGCTGTCGAGTTGTTTGCGACTCATAGCGACCCTATGTACAACAGCCCTAAACCGTGCTCTATCCTGTGCCAATCTCATTGCCTCTGATACACCCATCCCTATTACCCCAGTTACTGAATCAATCCACCTCATAGAGGGTCTTCCCCTCCTGCGCTGTCCCTCTACTCTGCCCAGCATGATGTCCCTCTCTAAGGACCTGTCTCTCCTTACAACATGTCCAAAGTATGTCAGACGAAGCCCCAGAATCCTTGCTTCCAAGGAGTAGCCTGGTTTAACCCTCTCTAGGATGAATCTGTTTGTTTCCCCATCGCAATAAATTTTCCAATTCTCAGAAACTGCCATATATCGTTTCCAACTAGTAAGGAATATGAAATGTCTAGGAAGACAATTTCCACCTCATTTCCACATGTAGTGTTCTACCAGAGTTAATACAACATGCAATTCCACAGCCTGGTTGTCGTTGCAATTTTCATGTTTAAGCATGTAATTAGGGAGTTCAGAGGTGTTTTAGAATTCATTTCATAGGATTACTAATCCAGTTATATACTGAAGGTTTATGTTGGCAGGGTAAAACGATACAGAACAATATTGTAGGAAAAATTATATCTTAGTAAATTCTTAGAGCAATGTCTCGAATAGACCTTGACGTTTTTGCAGAAAGGATATTACATATTATCTTTTCATTCCATTATATTTATTAGTAGCAATCTTGTGCTGGCAAGATCTACCTTCTTACACTTAGCCTGACTCTTAATTGTTGTAATGTGTAATTTGCATTTAATTTTCTGTGAGAAGAGAGAAAAATTAATGCTCAACTTAATAGTAGTAATTGTTCAGTGCTATTGAGTCAACTCAACTCAGTGGTGACCTTATCTAACTGAGCAGAGCTGCTACTCCAGTTTTTGTTGGCAGTAATTTTATAGATTGATTACCAGATCCTTCTCCCAAAGAGTCACTGCCTGGGCTCAAACTGTCAACCTTTCTGATAGCAGCCAAGTGTGTAACCATTTTGCATAACTAAGTACTTAACCAATTCTCCCTGTAGCAGTAGTAGTAATGATAATGATAGTTGTTGTTGTTGTTAGGTACCATCAAGTTGATTGCAACTCAGATCTCAGAACAGATTTGAACCTTGTCCTAACCTGTGCCATCCTAATGATCTCTGATACACTTGAGCCCATTGCTGCAGTCACCATATCAGTCCATCTTGTTGAGGGTCTTTCTCTCTTTCTCTGACACTCCACCTTTCCAAGCGTGACATCCCTCTCCAAGGAATAGCCTATTCTAGCACAATGTCCAACGGATGAGAGGCAAAGCTTTTTCATTCTTACCTCCAAGGAGCACTCTAGCTGCACCTTTAAAAGACATACTGGGTATGCGGTTCAAATCCACCAGATGTTCTGCTGGAGAAAGAGGGGCAATCTCCTCCTGTACCAGTCAGATCTGATTTGACAGTTGTTGTTGTTGTTAAGTGCCGTCGGATTGTAGGTGACTCATAGCGACCCTATGAATGAAAGACCTGGACACCTGTATAACTTTCGTCCTTTCTCCAGGTTCATAGGTTTTCCAGAGGCAAGCTATTTTGGAAGTGGATGCCATACACAAAAAATAATAAAATTTTTTAAAAGATAATAACAATAAAAAGACATACTGGTTTGTTCTTTTGGCAATCTATGAGTGACTTTGTACTCTTCTCCAACACCACAAATCAAAGGCATTAATTCTTCTGTCATCCTTATTTATTGTCCAGCTCTCAGAGGCATAGGAAGTGATAAAAAAGACCATGGCCTGAATCAGGTACACTTTAATTTTCAACCTCATGTCTTTTCTTCTTAGTATTTTGGAGAGGTCCTTGAATGAACTTGCCCAAAGCAACACATCTCCTTACCTTTTGACTCCTGGTACCAAGGATGTTGGTTGTGGATCCAAGTAAGATGAAATCATTGACAATTTCAATCTTTCTCCATTTTATTATGATGTTGCCCATTGACCCACTGGTAAGGATATTTGTTTTCTTGGTGTTGAGTTGTAATCCATATTGAAGACTATAGCCTTTGATCTGCAGCAAGCTCTTCAGATCCTCCTCACTTTCACCAAGCAAAGTTGTGTCATCTATATAGTGCAAACTGCTGATAAGTCTTCCTTCGATCCTAATGTCATATTCTTCTTCAGAGTCTTGATTCAGAAATTATTTGCTCACCCTATATATTAAAAAGGTATCAATAAAGGACATACCCTCCTTATTTTAAACCATACCATGTTCTTCTCTTCTCCTGTTTGGACATCAGCTTCTTGGTCTAGGTGTAAATTTCATATGAGCATAATTAAATGTTCTAGGATTCCTATTCTTCTCAGTATTAGCCACAATTTGTTGTGATACATTCAGTCAAAGGCATTTGCATAATCAATAGAATACAGACATTCTTCTGGTAGTTCCTGCTTTTTATTTGTCATCTCCTACACGGTGACACTGAGGTATTAAATGTGTTAATGGTTGGTTACTCATGGCGAACAGTGTTTGGTGGAGCTCCCTGATTTAAACAAGCTTGGAAGCAGGAGTGGCATCCACTTCCATAAATAGCTTGCCTCCAGAAACCCTATGAACCTAGAGCAAGGATGAAAGTCACACAAGTATTGTGGACTTTCATTTATAGGATCACTGTGAGACACCTACATGTCGACAGCACTTACCAACAATAACAACAACCACCTCATGTAGCAGTAGTAGTAATGATAATAATAGTAATAGATACTTAGTTGGTATCTTCTACATGTTTGGCATTTGATAAATATTATGAATGCACTTTCTTCTACAAATCTCATATAATAACTAAAAGATAGATGTCTTTCTACCCAGAAAAATGAGGATTAATAAGGTCCTCATTTTGAGTGGTACCCTAATGAGTAATAAGTTATGCTTCCAACTGAAAGGCAGCAAGTTTGAATCCACCAGCTGTTCTATGGGAGAAAGATGGCCAGTCTCACCCTCTGTGACTTATAGCCTCAGAAAAACCCACCGGAGGTAAGCTATGAGTCAGTTCCGACTTTACCACAATGAGTGAGCGAGTTGCAATAGCCAGAATTTGAACTCCACAGCTCACTTACTCATTTGGTGTTCTGAGTCTTCAGCAAATTCTTAAAGGGTGACTCGATTTTTTTTCTTTTTTCACTAAGCAGTGGGGTCAGGTGAGCCCTGGCGGCACAATGATTAAGCACTTGGCTGCTACTCCAAAGGTTGGTGGTATAAGCTCACCAGATGTTCCATGGAAGAAGGATGGGACATTCAGCTTCTGTAAAGATTTACAGCCTTGGAAACCCTCTAGGGATGTTGGACTCTGTCATCTAGGGTTGCCGGTTTGGCTCTGACTCAGTGGTGGTTGGTTTGGTTTCAGGGAGGTTTCTACAGACAGATATGAGACCAGTGGAGTGAGATGTGTGTGGGTCAGGATGGGGGTGACACACCCCTCCAGGCTGAACAAATAGTATGAGCACAATGTTGGAGAGGAGGCTCCAGTGGCTTTAGTGGTCAAGAGGTGTGCTGCCAGCCAAAGGCACCCAGTTCGAATCCACTAGCTGCTCCATGGCAGAAGGACAGGCAGTCTCCTCCTGTGATTTAAAGCCTCTGAAAACTCACTGAAGGGTCAGCTTTGAGTTGATTCTGACTTGATAGGACATAAGAACCACAATGTTGAAGAGTCAGGGCCTAGGGACATCTCCAGACACTTGCAACACCTTTTATTTTGCTTTACCCTGACACTTAATCAGTTTGAGATTAACATCTTTCATTTCCCTGACAATAGATTACACACTGAGATGGAACTAAATCTGACCAAAATCTTACCTTGTGTTCCAGGGTTTCCCACTGGTGGAGGTGTAAGAACTGAATTAGGACATATATAACATGTTATAAGGAGTGTTGGTGGCCTAGTGGCAAAGAAGCTGCGCTGCAATCTCCAAAGTATGCAGTTTGAATCCACCAGCTGCTCCATGGGAAAAGGATGGGCATTCTTCTCCAGTGTGATTAACGCCTCTGATAACCCACCAGAGGGCCAGCTATGGTTCATTTCCAACTCAACGGTACACAACACCATAACATGCTATGGGACCAGAGCGAAGAAAAAAAACAGCAACAACAAGGACTGAATTTTCTATGGTCTACAAATGCCTTCTCATACAACTCTCTGTGAAGTAACTCTTCTTACAAAAACATGGAGTTATGACTGTTGAATTGGAATCAACCTATAGGTTTCTGGGGCTGTATATCGCACGGAAGGAGATTCCAACCTTTCTCCTGTGGAGCCAACAGTGGATTTGAACTGCCAGAGAGCCTTTGGGTTAGCAGTACAACTCCTCCTGGCCTGTGCCACCAGAGCACTGAATACCGCGGACTGCAGAAAGAACAGAGATACTGCCTGCATTGGAGGAAGTGCAGACAGTGCACTTTAGAAGCAAGGATGGTGAGATTTTCCCCTCACACACACACATAGTTTAGACAAGCTATATTAGGAGAGGCCTGACCCTGGAGAAGAACAGCATGCATGGAAAAGTGGAGGGTCAACGAAAGCGAGGAAGACCGTCAAGAGGATGGCCTGACACACTGATCACAACAACAGATTTACAGACGTTGGACATTGTGGCAATGGCGCAGGATCAGGAGGTTTTTGTCCGCTTGTGCATAGGGTCGCTGTGTAAGTCAGATCTGACTCAATGGCATCTAATAACAACAACAAGAACCTTGGTGACTTCGTGGGTTAACAGCTTAAAAAAGGTTAAATAAAGGTTAGCAGCCTGAACCCCTCAGCCACTCGGTGGGAGAAAGATGCACAGTCTCCTCCCATTGAGATTTACAACCTCGGAAATGCAATGTTGTCATAAGTTGGAATTGACACGATAGTAAGGGGTTCGATTTTCACTAACCTAAAGGTTAGGACCTTGAACTGGCTCATGACTCGAAAGAAAAAAGGCTGGTGGTTTGCCCTCCTCACGGCTGCTGTTGTTGCTGCTGCTGTTAGCCACGTGAAGTCCAGGTTCTAGCTAAGAAAACCCTGTGGAGCAGTTCTACTCTGTAACAGGGTTGCTGTGAGCTGAAAGAGATGCCATAGCTTAGTTTAGTTTAGCCTTATAGATGAGGAAACAGAGGTTTAGAGAAATTAGGTCACTTGTTCAAGGCCATTAGGAACTCCAACACAGGATGTCAGGCACCAAATCCGTGGCTTTGTCCACCATGGCCCTTCAGTGGTATGTAAACACACACACACACACACACACACACACACACACACACACACACACACACAATCCCCAGCACAGAAAAGCTGTTAATCCCATCCCAAGTCCCACTATAATATATGTTTCCTGAAACAATTCAGGGACAGAACACAGGAACGTTGAAAGGTATTTACCTGCCAATTTTACCTCCCTTCCTACTTTATAATTTTCTCCCCAAAGATCTATGAGGAAATGTCTGTGTCTAATAGAACTTTTTGCGAAAACAGAAACATTCTGTGCTGTGCTTTCAATATAGAAGCTGATAACCTCAAGCTCCGTTTGACATACTTTGAGCATGTTGCAAGAAAGGACCAGTCCTTGTATAGACACGTCATGCTTGGAAGGGTTGAGGGACAGCGCAGGAGAGGAAGACCCTCGATGAGATGGATTAACTCAGTGACTGGGCTAACGAGGGTAGGTGTGTCAGAGACAATGAAATTGGTTCAAGATAGAGCAGCAATCAGAACTGTCACTGTGAGTCAGAGGCGACTTGATAGCACATAACAACAACAACAACACAATCTCATTGGATTGTGGAGCATTTGAAGTGTGGCCAGTGTACCTGGAAAAATAATTTTGCATTTAATTTAAATAATTAGGTGTGGATGCTGTATTGACAGGGAGACTGTGAGAAAAGGGGAACATGAGTATCATATAGCAATGCCAGTTAAGCCAATTCCAACCCATGGGAATATATGTGTGTAACAGAGTAGAACTATGCTCCAAGGGATTTTCAGGGGCTGATTTTTGTGAAATAAATCAATGGCTTTTCCCACAAGGCATCTCTGGAAGTTCCTATCTTTTCATTAGCAGCCAAGTATTTTTTTTTATTAATTTCAATGAACATCTACAGAGATTTTGGATCTCCATTCATTCATTGTTGCACTTTTCTCCCTTCCCACCCCACCCCCACCCCCAGTTCGCTCTTCTCCTTGAAAAGTAAAACTCCTTCATTGGTACACAATCCCACCCCCCACACCCCTACCCCCATCCCGTCCCCGAGTATATTCCACTCTGCAACCCTCTTTCCAGACTCTTATGATAACTATAATGCCCTAAAATATATTACTTTTAAATTATTCTCTCCCTCATCAGCTTCAATGCAGTAAACACAATTTATCCAGTTTTTCTCAGTCTTACCCCCACCCTGATGTCAGCCTCATTCTACAACAGTGACACCATATAGTATTTGTCCTTTTGTGACTGAGATATTTCACTCAGCATAATGTCCTCCAGGGTCACCCATTTTTAATAATATTGCATGAGGTCCTTGTTTTTTAATGCAGCATAGTATTCCATTGTGTGAATATACCACAGCTTCTCTACCCATTCATTTGTTGAGGGGCACCTGGGTTGTTTCCAACTCCTTGGTATTGTGAACAGAGCTGCGATAAACATGGGTGTGCATATATCTGCTTGGATGTCAGTTATGGTCTCTTTGGGACATATTCCCAGTAGTGGAATTGCTGGGTCAAAAGGTATCTCTATTTGCAGCTTTTTGAGAAAGCGTCATACTGCCTTCCACAGTGGTTGCACCATTTTACCTCCCACCAACAGTGAATAAGGGTTCCGGTCTCTCCACAACCTCGCCAGCATTTGTTGATTGCAGTAGCCAAGTATGTTAACTATTTCACAACCTGGGAGCTTGTGAGTATCATCTGGTTCAATGCTATTACAACCATCAATAAAGTGGTAGAAAACGAATACCTTATAACACGTCAGTGAAAGCTCTGGTGGCCTGGTGGTGAGAAGCTGCACTGCAATCCCAAAAGCATGCTGTTCAAATCCACCAGCTGCTTTGTGGGAGAAGGATGGGCAACCTCCTCCTACGTGATTTACTGCCTCTGAAAACCTGTTGGAGGGTCAGCTATGAATTGATTCCAATTTGATGGCACACACAACAACATATCGCCTCAGCAGCAGGAAACTAGGGAGCTCTAATGACCTAGTGGCAAGAAGCTGCACTGCAATCCCGAAGGCATACAGATATCCCAAAGGCATGAGCTTTCCTGGTGACATATCTAAAATAATCAAGTCAAAGTCTTCCTATTCTCGCTTCTAAGGAGCATTCTGACAGTACATCCTCCAAGGATGATTTGTTCAACCTTCTAACAGTTCAATATTTTCCGCCAACACCATAACTGAAGTGTGTCAATGATTTGTTTTTCCTTTTTCATTGTCCACCTTTTGGTAACACAAAATTTGTATTATCCCATTTACATAAAATGTCCAGAATAGAAAACTATACTTAGACAGGAATAAGATTAGCAGTTACCAGGATCCAAGAAGACAGAAGAAGTTACTGAAAATCGGGTACAGAAATTCTGTACTGGCTGAATATAAAGTTCTGGAAACATAATGGTGATTGTTTCATAATGTGTGAATATGATTTCTACTATTGGATTGTACATTTGAAAGATGGTTTAAATAATAAACTTTCCATGTGTGTAAAAAAAATTCATCACAACCAGGTTGGATTCATAAGAGGTATGCAAGGATCGTTCAATTAATGTAACCCAGAATTAACAAAACAAATAACAAGAACCACGTGACTCAATCATTTGGTGCAGAAAATGCTTTTGACAAAATCCAACACCCCTTCCTAATTTAAAACACTCAGCAAAATAGGAATAGGAGGGAATTTCTTCAACATAGTGAAAAGTATATGTGAAAAACCAAGAGCCATTATCATTCTTGATGGAGAAAGTTTAGAAAGCATTCTCCTTGTGAACAGGGACCAGACAAGGATCCCCACTTCCACTACTCCTGTTCAATGTTGTATTAGAAATATTTTCCAGGCTATACAACAAAAGAAGGAAATAAGATACATTCAGATTGGCAAAGAGATGGTTGAACTGTCACTATATGCAGATGTTATGATAGAGAACATAGAAAATGCCAAAGACTCAACAAAAAACCTGTTAGCGCTTGTAGAGCAATTTAGTAGAATGACCTCTTTCTATCATCCCTAGTAACTGTCCAGCTCTACAATACATGACTATGGGCCCGATCAGGTGTACCTTAGTCTCCAGCTTGATGTCATTGCTCCTCAGTACTCTGAAGAGGTCCCTGACAGCCAACTTTCCCAATGCAATTTGTCTTTTGATTTCCTGGCTGCTGGTACCAAGAGTGTTGGTTGTACAACCAAGCAAACTAAAACTGTTAACTATCTCAATCTCTTCACCATCCATAATGATGCTGCCAATAGCCAGCCACAATTTGCGATGCTTAGGAATAAGCCTAACTAGAGACACAAAGAACTTTTACAAAGAAAACTACAAAATACTTCTATGAGAAACAATAATAACTCTAAATAAATGGGGAAATATTCCCTGTTTATGGATAGAAAGACTCCATATAATGAAAATGACAATTCTTCCACAAGAAATCTATGTGATTCATGCAATCCCAAAACAGATACCAAATTCATTTTTTAAAGAGATGGAAAAGGCAGCTGGACAAAACAACTATGAGATATCATCTCACCCCAGTCAGAATAGCAAAATTTAACAGAACAGCAAGCAACAAATGCTGGCGAGGTTGTGGAGAAACTGGAACCCTGATTCACTGTTGGTGGGAGGTAAAATGGTGCAACCACTGTGGAAGGCGGTATGGCGCTTTCTCAAAAAGTTGCAAATAGAGATACCTTTTGACCCAGCAATTCTACTACTGGGCATATATCCCAAAGAGACCATAACTGACATCCAAGCAGATATATGCACACCCATGTTTATCGCAGCTCTGTTCACAATACCAAGGAGTTGGAAACAACCCAGGTGCCCCTCAACAAATGAATGGGTAGAGAAGCTGTGGTATATTCACACAATGGAATACTATGCTGCATTGAAAAACAAGGAACTCATTCAATATTATTCAAAATGGGTGACCCTGGAGGGCATTATGCTGAGTGAAATATCTCAGTCGCAAAAGGGCAAATATTGCATGGTGCCACTGCTGTAAAATGGGACTGATATCAGTGTTGGGGTAAGACTGAGAAAAACTGGATAAATTGTGTATACTGCACTGAAACAGATGAGGAACTGAATAATTTAAAAGCGATGTATGATAGGTATTATGGTTATCACAAGAGTCCACAATTAGGGTTTCATAGTGGAGTGTGCTTGGGGCGGTGGGAGGAGTGCGGGGGGATTGTGTACCAGGGAGGGAGTCTTTCTTTTACTTTTGAAAGAGAGGAGAGAACTGTGGGGCGGGGCGAGAGGGCTGGGCGGGGAGAGAAGTGCAGCAATGAATGAATGGAAATCCAAATTCTCTGTAAATGTTCATTAAAATTATTTAAAAAAATTAAATTAAAAAAAGGCAGCTGGCAAGTTTATTTGGAGAAGAAAGAGACCTCATATAAGCAAAGAACTTCTCAAACAAACAAACAAACACCTAACTAAAACTCAAAAACACAACCAAAAATGAAGTGGGAGGCAAGGCACTCCCTGATTTCAAAACTTACTAAACAACTGTAATTACCAAAACAGAATCGTACTGGTATAATGAGAGACACATGGACCAATGGAACAATATTGAAAACCTAGACATGAACTCTCTATCTATGATCAATTGATAATCAAGGAGGAAATAAAATCTGTCAAATGGGGAATGACAAAAGTTCATACCTCTTCAACAAATGGTGCTGGCAAAACTGGACTACTGTCTGCAGAAAGCTGAAGCAGTACCCATACTTCTTACCATACACAAAAATCAATTCAATGTGGATCAGAGAGGAAACTTAGGTGGTCTAGCCTCTGGTATAAATAGGCTGACAAATATAGCCAGAAATGCACAACAAGGAGAGGATGAATGGGACTTTCTAAAGATTAAATCCCTGTGTATCTCAAAAATCTTTTCCAGTAGGGTGAAAAGAAAATCTACTGGCTGGGGAAAAAAACATTTGGCAATGCCATTTCAGACAAGGGGTCTCGTAACAAAAGTTTACAGAATACTACAGGGTCAACACAAGAAAAAGACTGATAACCCAAATACAAAATGGACAAAAGACAACGGTGATAGAGTTTATAAAACACGATGTATGGGAATGATTGTATGAAACACAGCATGAATGAGGCAAAGTGTGAAACACAGTATATACGAATTTTGTATGTGAGCCATTATAAAATGAAAATTATTTTAAAAGAGTCTTGTGCAGCAGATTTGCCCTGTGCAGTACATTGCTTGACTTACTGACTGCTGCTTCCATCCATATACATTCGTTGTTCATCTAAGTATAATGAAGTTGTTAATGATTTTACTTTTTTCTTTCATCTACATTTAATGTAATGTAAAATCCCTGTGGCACACTGGTCAACATTGTCAGTTGCTAACGGAAGGGAGGCTTAGACTCCCCATCTCTGTCCATAGAAAGATAAGTCATCGTCCATAAGAATATCACCTAGGAAATCCTAGAGAATCAACTTGACCACAATAGGCTTGGGCTTTTGCTCTTGAGTGTAATGGATTGATGCAATGAATGTAATGTAATGCTTGTCAAGATTGTCCAAAACACCATCTAATAATGTACTCAATCAGTTGAGTACATGCAGGTGTATCCTTAACTTACATTTGAAAAATTTAAAAAATCGCAAACTCATAGTCATTGAGTCAGAGTCAACTCATAGCTGACCCTCCAAGGGGTCTTCAGGAAGCGGTAAATCCCCCGGAAGGAAATGACTCATCTTTCCCCCTTGGAGCCACCAGAGAGCTATTGCCTTTGAGTTAACAGTGTGACTTTTTATGGTGTACACCACCAGAGCTGTCTCAAACCTAATAAATACCTCTGAGTTATAAAATGACCGGAACAGACAGAGTGCTGTACACGTAGGGGAGGAGAGCTGGCAAGTGAGGGTTACCTACAAGCAATGGAAAGGTATAGATTGCCAGCAGATATGGGGACTTATTTAGAATGAGCTTCATAGAGGAAACCAACACAGCTGAGGGCCCTGACTTGAACTCTGTCTTTCTGCACTGTGTGAGTATGAACATTAGCAGTCCACTTGTGGTATTTACGTTATAGCAGAATTAGATAATTTAGACAAAGACCTCTCAGTACAATCCTTTTAGTTTACCCGTGTGAGACTTGAGAACAGAGCAGTCAAGTGACTTGCCTAAGCTCAGGAAGACAGTCTCTGTCAGAGCTGGGACTGAAATCCCTGCCATTTACTTTCCATATCATTCTGATTTCTTGTAAAAGGAGACAAAGGTGACAGAATCCAGAGCAAACACTCGCAGGAAAGGAGATAAACTTGAATTATCAACCCTTTATTATTACCTCTTACCAGCAAGTGACTTAACCTCTAGGAGCCTCAGTTTCTTTATTTGTAAATTGAGGAAAGGAATCACTGAAATACTTTTGTATTAGATAATTGCTGTTGTTATCGCTATGTGCCATTGAGTCGACTCTGACTCACAGTGACCCTGTGAACAACCCATCTGAACCTTGCTCTAGCCTGCGGCATCCTTACAATCTCTGGTAAGCTTGAGCCCATTGTTAGAGTTACTGTGTCAATCTATCTTGTTGCGGGTCTTCCCCTCTTTTTCTGACCCTCCACCTTTCCCAGCACGTTGCCTTTTTCCAAGGACTGGACCCTCCTGACAACATGTGCGGAGTGTGTAAGAGGGAGTTTCACCATCCTTGCCTCTAAGGAGGGCCCTAGAGGGACACTTCCTCCAAGACAGCTTTATTTGTTCTTTCAGAAGTCCGTGCAATTTTCAGTACTCTTTTACCATCACCACAATTCAAAAGCATTGATTAAATACTGTCTTTGACTCGGTGTTCGTCTTCAAAGATAAACAGACTTCATAATTTCTAATCATCTCAAGCCTCCTTCACACATAACAAAAACTGATCCTCAAATGACATCAAATGGAACGAAGCACAGTTAACTCTTTGTTATGAGATTTTGTTCAGGATTTGACAAGAACAGAGTCTCTAAGAAGATGGTATCCCACATAGGTTTTCATGGGTGCAGATGCAAGATTCAGTCTCCCTGCTTAGCAACAGTATCTATCTCCTGCTTCTGAAAGGAAAGAAAAAGGCAAGCCTACAGTCAAATACACCCACAAGGACAAATCCCCAAGAAAGCCTGTCAGAAAAAGGGATGTGGGAAAGATGAACTATTGCCTCACGCCTCAGTGAACTCCAATGTGAAAGTAACAAAGGGGAGGAAGAGGTAGGCAGAGGGTCTTGTCAGTCCAATCTTCAAAAAGCATTTTCAGCTTCTTGCCTCCTCCTCCTGATCCCTCTGCCCCAAGCCTGCCCTCTCATCTTTGTTCCTGGGCTATTATAATTGTGTCCTAATTCATCTCCCTTTCTTTAGCCTCCCCACCTACAACTGACCCAGCCTGCATGCTATTGCATGCATATATAAACCACTGCTGCCTTCTTACAACTAGAGGCTCTGGATTACCAGAGACACCTTTCTGAAGCACGATCTGATCAGAGCACTCCTCCACTTAAAAGCTGTCTTTGTACTTTGCTTGTATCATATACCCCTTTTGGTACTTTCCCTGACTAACTGATAACTTGACTGTGTGTCCATCTCTTGTATCCATCATGGGTCATTCTCTGCATGGCTCTTTCTGGTCCAGTTCTATTCTCTTACTTCCTCAAAAGCTTTCTCTCACTTCTGAGTCTTCTCACCTTTGTTTGGTTTGGGGTGAGGTTTTTTTCCCCTTTCCCTAGAACATTATCCCATTGATGATTTCGCTTACACAGCCTTGTTAGACATTTTTACCTCCAGAGAGCAAACAAAAATCAAACCATTGTCATAGAACTAATACTCATCCCACGTGTTACAGAGGGGAACTGTGTTCACAGGGGTTTTCTTGGATGCAAGCTTTAGCAGATTGCCGGGCGTTTCTTGGGCCCACCACTCAGTAGAGCACAAATCTCTTGTGCCACCCAGGGCCTGTCCCTCAGAGAGGCCTTCCCTAAACCCACCAGAATGTGCACAGCTGCAGTTTGATAAACTTTGCATCCTGGACACTCATTGCTGTCAAGTTGGAACCAATTCCTTGCTGACCGTCCATTGGGTTTCCAAGGCAATATACTGAATAGAAACAGATGGCCTAACAAGGCAGTATACTGAACAGAAATAGATGGCCTATCTTTCTCCCTCAGTGGTGCATTTGAACCGCCAGCAAGGTGTGGCCTTGGATTAGCAAGGCAGTTTGTAGGGGCCACTCGACCAGAGCTTCCCATACCCTAGATCTCTAATAAATGGGCCTCTAACAAATGCTTCTGTATTTTTTTTTTTTTTAATGCTTCTGTATTGGCAAACACATTGCACAATAACTAACATAATAGGGGGTGGTTTATTTATTTTTATTTTTTAAAAATCCTACTATCTTAAGCCACTGTTGTTGTGGTTGTTATGTGTCATCGAGTCACCTGAGATTCATAGCAACCCTATGTACAACAGCCCTAAACCCTGTTCTATCCTTTGTCAATCTCACTGTCTCTGACACACCAACACCCATTACCCCAGTTACTGAATCAATCCATCTCATCGAGGGTCTTCCCCTCTGCGCTGTCCCTCCACCCTCCCAAGCATGACATTTCTCTCCAAGGACTGGTCCCTCCTTGCAACATGCCCAAAGTATGTCAGATGAAACTTCAGAATCCTTGCCTCCAAGGAGCAGCCTGGTTTTACCCTCTTCAGGGCGAACCTGTTTGTTCTCTTAGCAGTCCAGGGTATATTCAATACTCTTCTCCAACACCATAGCTCAAAGGCATCAATTCTCCTTCTATCCTCCCTAGTCATTATCTAGCTGTCTGATAAATAGCAAGTGATTGCAAAGACCATGGCCTCTATCAGGCACACCGTAGTCTCCAGACTGACATCATTGCTCTTCAGTACTTTGGAGAGGTCTCTGACAGCAGACTTTCCCAATGCAATATGTCTTTTTAAAAAAAATAGTTTTATTAATTTTAATGAACATTTATAGATATTTTGGATTTCCATTCATTCATTGTTGCAGTTTTCTCCCTGCCCAGCTCTTCCCCTCCCCCAGTTTGCTCCTCTCTTTGAAAAGCAAAAGAAAAATTCCTTCTTTGTTATACAATCCCCCTGTACCCCTCCCATACCCTGAGTACACTCCACTATGCAGCCTTAATTCTGGACTCTTGTGATAACCATAATACCCTATCATACATTGCTTTTAAATTATTCTCTCCCTCACCTGTTTCAATGCAGTATACATAATTTATCCAGTTTTCCTCAGTCTTACCCCAACCCTGATGTCAATCCCATTCTATAACAGTTGCACCATGCAGTATTTGTCCTTTTGTGACTGAGATACTTCAGTCGGCATAATGTCCTCCAGAGTCACCCATTTTGAACAATACTGCATGAGTTCCTTGTTTTTCAATGCAGCATAGTATTCCGTTTTGTGAATGTACCACAGCTTCTCTATCCATTTGTTTGTTGATGGGCACCTGGGTTGTTTTCAACTCCTTGCTATTGTGAACAAAGCTGCGATAAACATGGGTGTGCATATATCTGCTTGGATGCCAGTTCTGGTCTCTTTAGGGTATATTCCCAGTAGTGGAATTGCTGGGTCAAATGGTATCTCTATATGCAACTTTTTGAGAAAGTGCCACCCCACTTTCCACAGTGGTTGCACCATTTTACACTTCCACCAATAGTGAATAAGGGTTCCAGTTTCTCCACAACCTCGACAGCATTTGTTGCTAGCTGTTCTTTTAAATTTTGCTATTCTTACTGGGGTGAGATGGTGGTATCTCATAGCTGTTTTGAGTAATATGTCTTTTAATTTCCTGACTGCTGATACTTGTTGATTGTTGATTGTGAAGCCATGCAAACTAAAGCTGTTAACAATCTCAATCTCTTCACCATCTGTCATGATGCTGCCAATTGGTCCAGTGGTGAGAATCTTTTCCTTGATATTGAAAAGCCAATATGATTGGCATGACAAGAGTCCAGAATAAGAGTTGCATAGTAAAGTGGTCCAGGGTGGGGGACGATTGTATAACAATAAAAGAGCTTTTTTCCCCAAAGAAAAAAAGCAAACGGGGGGCAGGGGGACAGTGAAGAAAATGTGTAACAATGAATGAATGGAAATGAAAAAAAAAAAAGAATATGCTCAAACCTGTTAATACCAAATAAAGTAGACATTTTCTCAAAAAAAAAGAAAAGCCAAAAACAAAAGGTTGTTGTCATCTGTATAATCCAGATTGTATAATTCATCCTCTGCATCCTCCAATTATGATACCGCATTCTTCTTCATAGATCCAGCCTCTCAAATGATTTTCTTAACATATACACATTGAATAAGTACAGAAAAAGAATATAACCTTGACTCATACCTTTCTTGAATTTTAACTCTGGACTTTTTAACCACTTCTTGTTCTAGGTATAGGTTTCACATAAGCACCATTAAGTGTCTAGGATTCCCCTTCTCCTCAGTGTTAGCCACAATACTTTGTTATTATCCATATAGTCAGATGTCTCTGCATAGTCAATAAAACATAAAGAGAGTTCCTTCTGGAATTCTCTACTTTCAGCCAAGATCCATCTGACATCAGCAATCATATCCCTCATACCATGGTTTCTTTAAGCTCAGCTTGAATTTCTGGCTGATTACTGTTACTGTTCCAGTCACTTTTGGATAATCTTAAGCAAGATTCTACTTTCATGTGGTGCTGTTTGGTAATTTCTGCGTTCTGTGGAACACCTTTCCTGGAAAATGAGATTAGATGACACAGCCCTGCTTGTCGAAAGTGAAAAGACTTGAAGCACTTGCTGCAGAAGATCAAAGACTATAGTCTTCAATATGAATTACATCTCAGCATCAAGAAAACAAAAATCCTCACCATTGGGCCAATAGGCAATATCAGAATAGATGAAGAAAGGTTTGAAATTCTGAACAATTTCATCTTGCTTGCATCAATAATCAACACCTTTGGTAACAGCAGTCAAGAAATCAAAAGACGGCTCTCTGCTCCTCATTGATGAACAGTTTGCCCTGTTTTCTCATGCAGCCTCAGCTACATCCCTGAGACACGATGGTGAAGATCGGAGTAAACAAATTTTGCTGTATTGGATGCCTGGTCACCAGGGCTGCCTTAACTCTGGCAAAGTGGATGTTGTTGCCATCAATGACCACTTCATTGACCTCAACTACATGACCTATATGTTGCAGTGATTCCACCCATGGCAAGTACGACGGCACTGTCAGGGCTGAGAATGGGAAGCTGGTCATCAATGGAAAAGCCATCACTATGTTCCAAAAGTGAGATCCTGCCAACATCAAGTTGAGTGTTGCTGGTGCTAAGCATGTTGTGGAGTTCACTGGTGTCTTCACAACCTTGGGGAAGGCTGGGGCTCACTTGATTACCCAAATGGGTAATCACCTCTGCTCTTCTGCCAATGCCTCCATGTTTGTGATGGGCGTGAACCATGAAAAGTATGACAACTATCTCAAGATTTTAAGCAATGTCTCTTTGTACCACCAAGTGCTTGCCCCCTGTCCCCTGCCAAGGTTATCCAAGACAACTTCAGCATCATAGAGGGACTCATGACCACAGTGCATGCCATCACTGCCACCCAGAAGACTGTGGATGGCTCCTCTGCAAAGCTGTGGCATAATGGCCGTGGAGCTGCCCAGAACTTCATCCCTACATCTACTGGCACTGCCAAGGCCGTGGGCAAGGTCATCCCCAAGCTGAATGAGAAACTTACTGGCATGGCTTTCCATGTCCCCACCCCCAGGGTGTCAGTTGTGGACATGACCTGCCGTCTGGAGAAAGCTGCCAAATATTATGACATCAAGAAAGTAGTCAAGCAGGCATCAGAAGGGCCCCTCAAGGGCATCCTGGGATACACTGAAGACCAGATTGTCTGCAATGACTTTAATAGTGACACCCACTCTTCCACCTTTGATGCTGAGGCTGGCATTGCCCTGAATGACCACTTTGTCAAACTTATTTCCTGATATGACAGTGAATTTGGCTACAGGAACCGGGCGGTCGACCTGATGGTTCACATGGCCTCCAAAGAATAAGAGTCTCTTGGACCACCAGCCCCAGCAACAGCACTATGGGTGGGGGGAGGGATGGAAGGAAGGAGGGAAGGAGGGGGGGAGAGAGACCCTCAGTTGCTGGAGAGTCCTTGCCCCAACTCGGTTCACACACACACACACACACACACACACACACACACACTGACAATCTCAAATCCTTGAGACGGTTTCCATCCAGACCCCTTGAGAAAAGGAGGAGGAGCTTGGAGAGCCCATCTTGTCATGTGCCATCAATAAAGTACTCTCTACTCAGCCAAAAAAGAAAAAGAAATCAAAAGACATGTTGCACTAGGAAAATGTGCTGTCAAAAATGTTGTTGTTGTTGTTGTTATGTGCCGTCAAGTCGTTTTCGACTCATAGCGACCCTATGCACAACAGCCCTAAACCCTGC
>NW_006399759.1:34937081-34939062 GCF_000299155.1 Elephantulus edwardii | reverse complement strand
ACGCAGATTGTTAATAGATCTTCCACCAAGCCTGATGCCACAATTCTCCTCATAGAGTCCAGCTTCTCGGATAATCTGCTCTGCATACATGTTGAAAAAGTATGGAGACAGGATGCATCCCTGGCATACACCCTTCCCAATTTTGAACCATATCTCCAATATATGTTAAGGAGTGATAATGTTAGTTTAAAGAGTAAGGTGCACCTAATACAAGCCATGGTCTTTTAAATTACTTGAAAAGTAATTTAAAGTACATTAAAAGTTGGACAATGAATAAGGATGACAGAAAAAAACCCACTACCTTTAAGTTGTGGTGATGGAGAAAGATACTGAATATCCCATGGAGTGCTAAAAAACCAAACAAGTATGTCTTGAAGAACATTCAACCAGGGTGTTCCTTAGAAGCAAGGATGATGAAATTTTGTCTCACATATTTTAGGCATGTTGTTAGGAGAGGCTATTGCTGGGAAAGGGCGATCATGCTTGGGAAGGTGAAGGGTCAATGAGAGGAAGGAAGACCTTCAATGAAATAGATTGACACAGTGACTGTAATACTTTTGTTGTTATATGCTGTTGAGTTGTCTGAAACTCATAGAGATCCTATGTACAGCACCTCTGAAGCCTGCCCTGTCCTGAGCCAGTCTCACCGACTCTGACACACCTACTGTCATTGCCCTAGTTACTGTATCAATCAATCTCATCCAGGGTCTTCCTTTTCTGCACTGTCCATACAGGCCTCCAAACATGATGTCCTTCTTGAAGGACCAGAACCTCCTGGCCATGTGCCCAAATTATGTGAGATGAAGCTTCAAAATCCTAGACTCCTGTAATGCTAGTCATATCAGAGAAGAAAATAATTGCAAAGGATAAGCCAAGGTTCAGATATGATGTTCATAGGGTCACTATAGGTCATAATTAACTCCATGGCACCTAGAACCCAACCACAAATATTCTTAGTATTTTTTTAAAACTATAGATTAATTTTCATTTGGAAAAGGAATACTATATGGTATTGAGAATTCTCAAAACAACTCAATTAACAAAGAACACATATCAGGAAAATTTGCTTTGTATTTTAATGCCTTGCACAAATTTATGTAGTTCAAATATAAGTTACAACTTTTTTTTAAACCAAAGCACAGTCCCACGGGTAATAATTCAGAGTAATCATCTGACTTTTTCCATCTGTTTTTGTCGTGAGTGATAAAATTCTATTTTAATTAGCTTTGTTGAAGAAATAATACAGTCAGTAAATTAAAAAAAGATCTTGTGTGGAGCTACTTACATTGTGAAAAAAATAAACTCCAGTTGTTGGAGTTGTTTTCAATGTCGTTGAGTGTGAGTCATAATGACCCTATGACCTGAACCCTGTCCTATCCTGTGCCATTGTCCATCTTTGACATACTTGAGCCCATTGGTGTAGTCATTGTATCAATCCATCTCATTTCTTCTAAAACAAAACAAAATGCCGTTCAAAGTACAATTGGTTCCTAGTCACTTGCAATGGAGGAAGGAGAATCAGGAATCAGAAGAGGAACTGAAAACATGATAATTGCCTCCTGAACAATTGCCTCCTTTGCCATGAAAGCAAGAAGTAAATAGCGCATGTTGTTGTTGTTGTTATATACCATCAGGTGGCCAGTGACTCATAGCGACCCTATGTACCACAGCCCTAAACCTTGCTCTATCCTGTGCCAACCTCACTGTCTTCGACACACCTACCCTGATTACACCAGTCACTAAATCAATCCACCACATAGAGGGTCTTCCTCTCCTGCACTGTCCCTCTACTCCCGCCCCTAAGCATGACATCCTTCTCCAAGGACTGGTCCCTCCTTGTAACATGCCCAAAGTATGTCTGTCAGGTGAAGCTTGAGAATCCTTGCCTAGAAGGAGCAGCCTGGCTTCACCCTCTCCAGGACTAACCTGTTCATTTTCTTAGCAGTCCATCCTATATTCAATACTCTTCTCCAACACCATA
>NW_006399759.1:34916526-34936481 GCF_000299155.1 Elephantulus edwardii | reverse complement strand
CAGAGTCAGACACAGTTTGTTGTGATCCACACATCAGAGATCAATGAAACACAGACATTCCTCTGGTACTCCCTGCTTTCAGCCAAGATCTATCTAACATTAGCTACAATATCCCTTCTAAACTCAGCCTACACATTTGGCAGTTCTCTGTTGATGTGCTGTTCCAGTAATTTTTGGATAATCTGCAGCAAAATCTTGCTTGCATGTGAAATCAATGATGTTGTTTGATAATTTCCACACTCTGTTGTATCACCCTTTTTTTGGAATGGGAACAAATATAGATCTCTTCCAGTCAGTTGGTCAAGTGGTTGTCCTCCAGATTTCTTGACACAACTTGGTGAGCACATCTAGGGCTGCATCTGTTAGTTGAAATACGTCAATTGGTATACCATCAATTCTAGTGGCCTTATTTTTTGCCAATTCCTTCAAACCAGCTTGAACTTCTTCCTTCATTATCATATTTTGCTAATATGTTGTTTCATGAAATTCTTCTGTGTATGCCAATTCCTTTCGGTAATATGACTCTGTATACTCTTTCCATCTTCTTTTAATACTTCATTCCTGGATCATTAAATATTCTGTCCAAAGCATCCTTAAGTATAGAAACTCGAGGTTTCAATCTGTTCTTCAGTTCCTTGAGCTTAAGAAATGCTGAGAAAGTTCAGCCCTTTTGATTTTCTGACTCCAGCTCCTGGCACATTTCATTGTAGTATTTTACTTTGTCTTTCCACATTGCCTTTTGAAATTGTCTGTTCAGCTCTTTAATACCTTGAATTCTTCCCTCTGCTTTGGTTTCTCGGTGCTCTAGTGCAATATTCAGAGTCTCTGCTGACATTCTTCCTCTTCTGTCTTTGTAATGCCCTTTTGCATGCTTCCTGGATGATACTCTTGATATCCTCCCACAGCTCATCTGGTCTTCACTCATTGGTGTTCAAGGCCTCAAACCTGTTCCTCAGATGGTTTTGAAATGCAGGTGAGATAGACTCAAGGTCGTATTTTGGTTCCCGTGGATTTAATTTTCCTTGGCTTCAGCTTGAACTTGCATATGAGTAGTTGGTGGGCTGTTCCACAATCAGCACCTGGCCTAATTTTCACAGCTTGTATTGAGCTTTTCCAGTGCATAGTGTAAATAGTGCATAGCTACCATTATTTGAATATTTGGATCATAGATTCTATATATGAATCCTGATCAAAAGGGGTGAAATGTGAAACACCAACAAAAATATCAAACTCACTATCATAAGCTCTGAAAACCCTATGTACAACAGAATACATGTAGAATAACAGAAAGGGCATCAGAGGTTGAGCTTTCAAGTATAGAAATACAAAGGAAGTGGAACAGTTGTAAGCAGACACTAGTGACTGGAACATGGAATGTGAGAACCATGAATGTAGGAAAATTAGATATTGTTAAGGAAGAGATGGAATGCATAAATATTGACATACTAGGCATTGGTGAGATGAGATGGACTGGCATGGGGCATTTTGAGTCGGATGATCATATGAGACATTACTCTGGAGATGAAAAGGTGAGGAAAAATGGAGTTACTTTCATAGTTAAGAAAGTAATTTCTAGATCCATCTTGAAGTACAATATTGTGAGTGACAGGATAATATCCATATGCATACAAGGAAGTCCAGTGAATACCACTATCATTCAGATAGAGCCAAGGAAGAGGAAATAGAAGATTTTTACCAACTTTTACAGTCAGAGATCGATCGAACATGCAATCAAGATGCACTGATAATACTGGGTGACCAGAATGTAAAAGTTGGAAAGAGAGAAGAAGATTCAGTAGTTGGAAAACATAGACTCAGTGACAGAAATGGAGCTGGAGAGAGAATGATTGAAATTTGCACAATCAATGACTTATTCATTGCAAATACATTTTTTAAGGGACATAAACGCAGGTTATATACATGGATTTAACCTGATGATATGCATAGGAATCAGATCGATTACATCTGTGGAAAAAAACCATTGGAGAAGCTCAATATCAGTTGTGAAAACTAGGCCAGGAGCTAACTCTGGGACAGACCAACAACTACTCCTATGCAAGTTCAAGCTGAAGCTGAGGAAAATTAAATCAAATCCACGGGAACCAAAATATGACTTTAGTCTATCCCACTTGAATTTCAGAACCATCTCAGACACAGGTCCGAGGCCTTGAACACTAATGAGCAAAGACCAGGCAAGTTGTGGGACGATATCAAGGGTATCATCCAGGAAGACTGCAAATGGTCATTGCAAAGACAGAAGAGGAAGAGAAGACCAAAATGGATGTCAGAGGAGACTCTGAAAATTGCACTGGAGCGTAGAGAAGCCAAAGCACAAGGAAGAATTCAAGATACTAAAGAGTTGAATAGAAGATTTCAAAAGGCAGCATGGGATGACAAAGTGAAATATTACAATGAAATGTGCAAGGAGTTGGAGTCAGAAAATCAAAAGGGCCGAACTCACTCAGCATTTCCTTTTTTTTGGGGGTGCATGTACCATCAAATCAGATCTGACTGGTACAGGAGGAAATTGTCCCTCCTTCTCTGGCAGAGCATCTGGTGGATTCCAACCATATAACTTTGGAATTGCAGTACAGCTTCTTGCCACTAGGCCACCAGAGCTCCCCTCACTCAGCATTTCTTAAGCTCAAGGAACTGAAGAACAAATTCAAACCTCGAGTTGCTATAATCAAGGATGCTTTAGGCAGAATATTAAATGATCCAAGAAGTATTAAAAGAAGATGGAAAGAATATAATGAGTCACTGTATCGAAAGGACTTGGCAGACACAGAAGAATTTCATGAAACAACATATAAGCAAGAACCTATGGTGATGAAGGAAAAAGTTCAGGCTTTGAAGGAAATAGCAAAAAATAAGGCCCAGGAATAGATGGTATACCAATTGACGTATTTCTGCTAACAGATGCTGCCCTGGACGTGCTCACCAAGTTGTGCCTAGAAATCTGGAGAATAACCACTTGGCCAACTGACTGGAAGAGATCTATATTTGTTCCCATTCCAAAGAAGGGTGACCACAGAGTGTGGAAACTACAGAACAATATCATTGATTTCACATGCAAGCAAGATTGTGCTGAAGATTATCCAAAAACGATTAGAACAGCACATCAGCAGAGAACTGTCAGAAGTCCAGGCAGGGTTTAGAAGGGGTTGTGGTACTAGGGATATTGTAGCTAATGTTAGATGGATCTTGGCTGAAAGCTTGGAATACCGGAAGAATGTATATCTGTGTTTCATTGACTATGCAAAGGCTTTTGACTGTGTGGATCATAATACACTGTGGCTGACTCTGAAAAGAATGGGAATCCCAGAACACCTGATCGTGCTAATGAGAAAACTATACTTGGACCAAGAGGCAGTCATCAGAACAGAGCAAGGAAACACTGCATGGTTCAAAATTGGAAAGGGAGTACGCCAGGGAAGTATCTTATCTCCATACCTTTTCATCCTGTATGCAGAAAAGATTATCCATGAGGCTGGGCTCTATGAGGAGAAATGTGGGGTCAAGATTGGTGGAAGATCTATCAACAATTTGCATTATGCAGATGACACAACCCTGATTGTGAAACTGAGGAGGACCTGAAGCGCTTGCTGCAGAGGGTCAAGGACTGCAGCCTTCAGTATGGATTGAGGCTCAATGTCAAGACAAAGGTTCTTACCACTGGACTAATTGGCAACATCAGGATGCATGATGAAGAGATTGAGCTTGTTCACATCTTTAGTTTGCTGGGCTCCACAGTCAACACTGTTGGCAGCAGTAGCCAGGAAATGAAAATGTGTATTGCCATGGGAAAGTCTGCTGTTAGGGACCTCTCCAAAGTACTGAAGAACAATGGTGTCTCTTTGGAGACTAAGGTGCATCTGATACAGGTCACGGTCTTGGCTATCACTTGTTATGCATCAGAGAGTTGGACAATGACTAAAGAGGATAGAAGGAGAATTGATGCCTTTGAGCTGTCATGTGGGAGAAGAGTTTTGAGGGTACCATGGGCTGCTAGGAAAACAAACAGATTCATCCTGGAAAGGGTTAAACCGGGAGGCTCCTTGGAGGCAAGGGTTCTGAGGCTCCGTCTGACATACTTTCACTATGTTATAAGGAGTGACAGGTCCTTGGAGAGGGAGGTAGGGTTGAGTGACAACGCAGGAGTGGAAGGCCCTCTATAAGGTGGTTTAAGTGACTAGGGTAATTGGGATGGGAATGTCAGAGACAGTGCAATTGGCACAGGACAGAGCAGAGTTTCGGGCTGTTGTACATAGCGTCGCTATGAGTCACAAGCAACTCGTCGGCACATAACAACAACAACAACAACAACAATAATCATAAAGTTGATTCCAACTAATAGTGAGGAGTTAGATTAAACTGATGCCTGAGACTTTTAAGGCTGTAACTGTTATTGAGAAGCAGATTGCTTTGCTTCATCTTTCCCCTCAGAGCAGCTGGTGGGTTTGAACAGCTAAAATTACCATAGCAGCCAGTCTCTTTAACTGTTACACCTCAAGAGCTCCTAAATGCAGAGCAGAATTTCTGGTTGTCCTGGAGTCTAGACTGGTGCCAGAGACTGGATGGCCCTTCTGAAATAGTGCCCTGAGGGACTCTTGAACTGAAACCTCCCCTGATGTCATCAATTTAGCTTAATTCATGCAGATTGAGTGGATCTTTTAGTTCTTTTCAAGAAACTAAGTGCTCAGAATGACAACAGCTTCCTGACAGGTTAAATGACAAGCTTCAGAAGAGGACACGTGTGACTTAAAGAATATAAGTGTGTGGTTCTATGACTTCGAGAATGTAAGTGCCATCTCTGAGTTTCACATGTAGAATTAGTTTTGTATTTTGCTGTGTATGTTAGGGAGCTCTGGTGGCCTAGTTAGTCAGAAGTTGCACTGAAAACCCAAGATCAGGTCTTTCTAATCCACCAGCTGCTCCAGGGGCAGAAGATAAACAATCTCCTTTGTAATTACAGCCTTTGGAAACCCTGGAGGGTCAACTGAGTCCATGCCAACTTGACAGCAATGAGAAGGTTTTTAAATTTTTTTTCCTGTGGCAACTAACAGTAATAACAAATGTTGTCTGTAGTGTTCCAATAGGTTTATCTAAAGGTTGACATCAGACCTTTGACAAACTAGTCATATTTTGATGTTGTTTTTGTTGTTAGGTGCCATCGAGTCGAGTACGACTGACAGAGATCCTATAAACAACAGATCTGAACGGTGTCCTATCCTGAGCCATCCTCACACGATGTTGAGAGGATGTGAGGATGGATATTTTTTATATATTATGTTAATTCTGGCATGTTTTTCATCATTACATATATCCGTGGAGGAATAAACTTCAAAGATGTAATCTTCAGGTATAGGAATGAGCCGATGTGTGCTGAGTATAGATATCTATAAGGATACTGTTTACACCTGCACATTTTCTCTATTCCTATGTAGTGATCTGATCAGACATCAGGAGTGATTGCAGAGTCAGAACGATTCAAAGTTGACTCTCCAGAAGTTTTTGGAGGCTGTAAACTACACAGGAAATTGCTCATCTTTTTCTAGCACAGCTGCTGGTAGATTCAAACTGGAGTGCTGTTGGGTTAGCCTCGCAACCCACTGTGTGTTACACCACCAGATTTCCCTGAAATTAGAAGTTGTTGTTACATACCATCAAGTCAGAACTGACTCACAGCTGACCCCTCTGGAGGCTGTACATCACACAGGAGGAGATGGTCCATCTTTCTCCTATGGAGACCTGGTGGGTTTGAACCACTTGCCTTTGGGTTGGCAGTGTAACTCCTTACACACTAGGCCACCAGAGCTTCCTCAAATTAGCAGTTGTTGTCATTGTGTGCTGTTGAATCAGAACTGACCCATTAGCTGATCCTCTACTGGGTTGCTTGGAAGGGTGGAGGGACAGCAGGAGAGGAAGACCATGGATGAGATGGATTGACATGGTAACTGGGGCAATGGGATTAGCTGTACTGGAGTCACTGAGACTGGCTCAGGATAAGGCAGGGTTCAGAGGTTTTGCACATAGGTCGCTATGAGTCACGGGCAACTCAATGACACATAACAACAGCAACAAATCTCATGGATCTTTTTTTCCCATGGAGCAGCTGTTGAATTTGAACCAAGAAGCTTTGGGATTGCAGCACAGTTTCTTACCAGTAGGCCACCAGAGCTCACTCCCTCAAAAGTTGCTGCACAACTGACTGAATGACTGACATCTGTACATGTTGCTGGATGGGACACCCTTTCCCTTAAATCATTGTATCATCTATTGTTGCTGTTATGAAGGTTCAGTGCCAAAACAAAAGTACAGCTAGAGTTTGAAATAGAGTTCCATTGAAATTCAATGCTTGTTTTCTCTTTTATATAAATTTATCCAAGTATAAGTTGGTTTGATAACTAAGTCATGAAATGCCAAGTTAGTTTTACCCCTCTCACTTCCTACCATTGTTTTCGGTCTAATATTTGATACCAAGCAAGCTGACTCAAGTTTAATATTATAAGATGGTTTGCCTCCAGCTGTTGTTATGTGCTGTCAGGTCGACCATAACTCACAGTGACCATATGAACAAAGGATCTGAACCCTGTGCTGTCTTTCCTCGTTATTTCTGATATACTTGAGCTCATTGTTAAAGTCACTGTGACAATCTTGTTGAGGATCTTCCTCTTTTATGCTGACCATCCAGCTTCCAAACACGATATCTTTTTTCAAAGAATGGTCTCTTCTAACAACATGCCTGGAATATGTGAGAAGGTCAGCATCCTTGTCTCCAGGAAGCACTTTGGTAGGGAGCTCTGGTGGCCTAGTGTCAAGAAGCTGCACTGCAATCCCAAAGGCATATGGTTTGAATTCACAATATGTTCTGCTGGAGGAGGAGGGGCAATCTCCTCCTGTACCAGTCAATCTGATTTGACAGCATACAACAAGAAAAAGAAGCACCATGGTTGCACTTTATCTAAAATGTATGTTTTTGTTCTTTCTGGCAATCCATGGAATATTAAGATCTCTTCTCTAACACCACAACTCAAAGGTCTTGATTCTTCTGTTATCCTTAGACATTGCCCAATTTTCAGATGCACAGCAAGTAATTGAAAAGAAAAGGCTGGTACCAGGAGCACCTTTGTCTTCAAAGTGACATCAATGCTTTTTGGCACTTTGGTTTCTTGATTGCTGGTAGCAAGGGTGTTGATTTAAGCAAGATGAAAATACTTTCAATCCCTCCACATCTAGGTTGTCTATTTACCAAGCAGTGAAGATTTTTTCTTAATGTTGAGATGTAATCCATGTGAGATTGGAAATAGAATGTTTTAAATTTCTTAAAGAGCAAACCAACTGCTGAGATGTCCAACAAAGTATGGGGAAATTCCTTAATTGCCCACTAGGTGGCAGGTGTGTCACCGTATCAAAATCCCAACGTGCATCATATGTGTAGACTCAGGACCATGGCAAGGGTTTCAGATTTCCTATTTAGGGAGAAGCCGTGTACTGTAGATAACTGTGCACCACAGGGTTTTCAAGGCTGTGACCACTCAGAAGCAAAACACCAGTCCTTACTTCCAAGGTGCCTTTAGGTTTAACCTGCTAACCTTTTGGCTAGCAGTCAAGCATTCCAACCATTTGTATCACCCAAGACCTCTTAATTTCACCTTTGTTATTCGTAATTAGTTGCCCTGAAGTAAGTTCTAACTTGTACAGGATTAAAAAAAAACAACAAACCTTGTTGTTGTTAGGTGCCGTCGAGTTGGTTGCAACTCATAGCAACCCTATGTAGACAGCCCTGAAGCCTGCTTTATCCAGAGCCAATCTCACTGTCTCTGACACACCTACCCCCATTACCCCAGTCCCTGAGTCAATCCATCTTATCCAGAGTCTTCATCTCTTGTGCGGTCCCTCCACCCTTCCAAACAAGTTGTTTTTCTCCAAGGACTGGTCTTCCCTTGAACAAGCCCAAAGTATGTGAGATGTTGTTGTTTTGTTTTTATGTGCCGTCGAGTCGCTTGCGACTCATAGCGACCCCTATGTACAACAGCCCTAAACTCCGCTCTGTCTTGTGCCAATCGCACTGTCTCTGACACTCCCATCCCAATTATCCCAGTCACTGAATCAATCCACCTCATAGAGGGCCTTCCTCTCCTGCACTGTCTCTGCACCCTCCCAAGCATGATGTCCTTCTCCAAGGACCTGTCTCTCCTCACTACATGTTCAAAGTATGTTAGACGGAGCCTCAGAATCCTTGCCTCCAAGGAGCCACCCGGTTTAACCCTTTCCAGGACAAATCTGTTTGTTTTCCTAGCAGTCCATGGTATTCTCAATACTCTTCTCCAGCACCACAGCTCAAAGGCATCAATTCTCCTTCTATCCTCCTTGGTCATTGTCCAACTCTCTGATGCAGAACAAGTGATTGTGAAGACCATAGCCTGTATCAGATGCACCTTAGTCTCCAGAGAGACACCATTGCTCTTCAGTACTTTGGAGAGGTCCCTAACAGCAGACTTTCCCATGGCAATGCGCCTTTTGATTTCCTGGCTGCTGGTGCCAAGACTGTTGACTATGGAGCCAAGCAAACTAAAGCAGTGTACAATCTCAATCTCTTCACCATCCATCCTGATGCTGCCAATTGCTCCAGCTCTCTGGTGGCCTAGTGGCAATAAGCTGTACTGCAATCCAAAGGCACACTGTTCAAGGCCATAAACTGCTCCGCGGGAAAAGTATGTGAGATAGAGCTTCAAAATCCTTGCCTCCAAGGAGCAGCCTGGTTTCACCCTCTTCAGGACAGACTTCTTTGTAGAATGACCAATTTCCCTGGTAAGTCTAGGTAAAGTGGGTGCTGTTGGATTTGAGCTAAATGAGACAGGGCCATACCCTGACCTCAGCAGACCTAGGAGGATTATTCTGCAAGGTGGCATGGATTTAGTATATTTGATCTAAATAAAATTGGAGAAGGTACAGTAGTTAAGTATGGGGCTGCAAACTGAAAGATCAATAATTTGAACTCACAAATGTTTCAACTTTTAACTTCCTAAATGGTAAGAGAATGATGAATCCTGTTTGTTAAAGTTACCTACTTAACGGTATCTCTGCTATAGCAGCACTGGATAACTAAGACACCCTGCATCTGGCTTTGGTGATGAGGAAATAAGCTTACAGTAGGAAAAAAAAGCATGACAAGAATTGGGTCTACAGGAATTGGAAACCTGGGTCCAAGGAGAATGTATATACCAAGGGGAGAAATGCTGTGTGAGAAAGCATGAGAGAGGGAGAGAAATATTTGATGTCTGTGGAAAGAAATGCATGTGTGGGAGACATGTAGAAACTGTATGGGGGAAATGAGTGCTGTAGATGCTCAAAGAATGTGGGTTGTGTGAATTTAAGGAAGTGGGTAAGTATGTAAGGTTTGAACATGCATGGTTCACGTATAGATACGGAAGGAGGGAATGTGTGAAGAGGTGGGTGTGCATGAAAGACTGAATGTGTACGTGTAGCGTGAGGGTGTATGCGAACAGGAAATGTATGTGTGCTGATTCTGTAGGACAATACTATGCAAGGAACAAATGTGCCCAGAAGCCCTGTCTAATTGCCTTCCTGACCCCAGGCCCCCTGGGGAACGCCTCTGCTTTTATTGAAGGGCTTGGAGATTGACGGATCATTTTTAAGTTTCACTTTGGCCACCAAAGGTTTTCAGTGTGACCCTCTTCTTGTCTACAATGTTTTAATCCCGTTGTATTCTGCTCATTTAAGAAAATTTTTCGAAAAACACTTTTCCAAGTTTTAGTTCCGTTTTAAAAAAGGCATGGAACAAAAAGGCTCAGGCTCAGTTTCAGGAAAAATGAACCTAATCATTTGTATTTGTGTCTTGGCATTTAAATCAGTTAGATAGTATTTTCTTTCTTTTCTATATAATTTTTACTTGGTAGAAATCTGTGCATTACTAAAATTCATAGTTGATCTTCAAAGATAGAATGAGATAGCCTTCCTAAATTCTTTGTGTTTACTAAGGAATGGGCCATCTCTCTAAGACTTCCCCCTAACAACATCATAGTATTCACTTTCATTGTTTAGTTGAGCCAACTAATATTTTTCTGTGTTTGTAGAAACTAATTGTCTAAGTTCATTCAATTGCCTGTTTAGTTTTTTATTTGTTTGGTGTCCTCCCTCCATGATCCATGAGCTAAGAATACCCTTTTACATGTTAAAAAGGGGACATTTAAAATAGTTATGTAAGTCTGAAAGATTATGAAAAATTCTACTCCTAAATCTATTTTTTAGGTCAGATTTATAAGTTGGAAAAATTAGGTAGGATTCTAACATTGGTTAGTATTTGTTTTAGTATCTAGTATATAATGTACCTTTTTCTTGAGTGAGTTTACAATGCAAATTAATTTTTTCAACCATTCATACACATTTTGATAATATGTATTACAAGATCTACAACATAATTACACTTTACCTACTTCCTTCCTGTAATTCTCATTTCCATTAATCCTTCCTTCCCCTTCTCCTTTCTGCTTACAAAACTTTGTCCTTGAGCAAGTGCTGTTCTTCTGACTTTGTAAAATTAAGAAGTGAGCATCTCCTTCACATTATAGGTCACCTGATAGGCCTATCTATTGTTTAATGAAAAATTGAGCCACAGAGTGTTTTGTTCTAGGTTCAAAGGATTAGTAAGGACCACAATCCTGGGCATTCTACCTGTTCCTATTGGACCACTAAACTTGGTCTTTACATTTTTGAGTTCCATATTTCCTCTACTCTATCCAAGATCTTCTACTGTAATCTTTTCTAGAGAGGTGGGCAGTGGTGGCTGGGCATTATCTAGTTGTTCTGGTTTCAGGGTTTTAGAAGTTAAGGTTCTAGTAGTTCATTAGAGCATCAGCAACGGACTACTGAGGAGGACCTGAGGCATTTGCTGCAGAAGGTCAAGGACCACAGCATTCAATATGAACTGAAGCTCAGCATCAATAAAAGAAAGATTCTCACCACTGAGTCAACTGGCAGCATCATGATAGACGGTGAAGAGATTAAGATTATTAACAGTTTCACTTTGCTGGGCTCCACAATCAACATGTTTGGTACCAGCAGCCAAGAAATCAGAAGCTGAATTGCATTTAGAAAATCTGCTGTCAAAGTACTGAGAAGCAACGATATCAGTCTAGAGACTAAGGTGCATCTGATCGAGGCCATGGTCTTTGTAATTACTTGCTTTGCATCAGAAAGCTGGATGATAACTAATGATGATATAAAAGGAGAATTGATATCTTTGAGTTGTGGTGCTGGAGAAGAACACTGACTATACCCTGGACTGCTAGGAGAACAAACTGGTTCATCCTGGAGAGGGTGAAGCCAGGCTGCTCCTTGGAGGCAAGGATTCTGAAGCTTCGTCTGACATACTTTGGGCATGTTGCAAGGAGGAGCCAGTCCTTGGAGAGGGACATCATGCTTGGGAGGGTGGAGGGACAGCGCAAGAGAGGAAGACCCTGGACGAGATGGATTAATTCAGTGACTGGGGTAATGGGAATCAGTGTGTCAGAGACAGTGAAATTGGCATAGGGCTGTTGTACAATGCATATGGATTTTGTTGGCAAAAAGTATCGAATATACCCTGGACTGCTAAAATAACAACATCATGCTTGGGAGGGTGGCGGGACAGTGCAAGAGAGGAAGACCCTGAATGAGATGGATTAATTCAGTGACTGGGGTAATGGGGGTATGTGTGTCAGAGACTATGAAGGTGGCTCAGGATAGAGCAGCGTTCAGCGCTGTTTTATGTACATAGGGCACTATGAGTTTATTGTATATAACAACAATTGTTTTAGTACATTTTCATTCTTTCTCTCTCCTCCCTGTTCCAGACAGGGACAGGCCAATAGTTGCACCTTAGATGGTTACTTGCCTGATTTTATGATCCAGCTACCCACTAAAGTAGGCTGTAGAACAGTGTCCTTATGGATTGTGTTATGCCATTTGAATGTGATGCCACACCCCAGAACTATATAGTCTCAAGGGCCCAGAATCAGCATCTCATTTCCTTAAGGTATTTGGTTATAATTAAAAAGTTCACAAAGTATTTTCCCCTGTTGGCTTAACTATAATCATGGATGTATTTCCAGTAGGGACTGCCTACACTTGACTTTACCTATTGGCCCACATTGTCTCAAATGTTTAGATCTTAGTTATCTAGTGCTATTGTGACAGAAATGCTACTAGTGGGTGACATCATTGAAAAGAAATTGGGAGGCTAGAAGTTGAAATCCAAGTTGCTGTATCTGGGGAATAGAAGTTGAAATCCAAGTTGCTGTATCTGGGGAAAGCTCTCTGTACCCCCTTAGGAAGAAATTCTTGTCTCTTTTCAGATTCTATTTCTTGGTTCCTTAGCAGTCATGTAACATGCACCTTCCCTTGTGTTTGTGCTTGCTTAATCTGCTCTCTAAAATCTCCAAAGAGATTGATTTAAAGCACACTCTAAATCAATACTGTTTCCTCAATGTTGTTGTCATGTGCCATTGAGTCACCTGCGACTCATAGAGACCCTATGTTCAACAGCTCTGAACCCAGCCCTGTCCAGAGCCAGTCTCACAGACTCTGACATACCAAATCCAATTGCCCCTGTTACTGTGTCAATCCATCTCATCTGGGTCTTCCTCTCCTGCACTATCCCTCTAGACTTCAGAGCATGATGTCCTTCGCCAAGGACTGGTCCCTTCTGGCCACGTGTCTGAAGTATGTGAGATGGAGCTTCAAAATCCTAGCCTCCAAGGAGAAACTTGGTTTTTCCCTCTCCAAGACAGACCTATTTGTTTTCTTGAAAGTCCATGGTATGTTCAAGACTCTTCTCCAGCACCACAACTCAAA
This sequence comes from Elephantulus edwardii, assembly GCF_000299155.1. Lineage (NCBI taxonomy): Eukaryota > Metazoa > Chordata > Mammalia > Macroscelidea > Macroscelididae > Elephantulus > Elephantulus edwardii. The sequence goes on along the minus strand of NW_006399759.1, from coordinate 34,923,623 downwards.
GGCATCAATAGAACAAAGGCAATTAATTCCTAAATGAGATTAAAACCACAGGTACAGGGGTCAGGAGTTAAAATGTATTTTTTGAGGATACATTCAATTGATAACAATTTATTCTGACCCCTTAAGAAAATGTTTGCTCACCTTCTTCCATAGAATTTTATTTGCTTCATAAAATAGAAGTGAAAAATATCTAAGGGTATGTCTTATAGTAATTATTGGATTAACAATTGTAGGAACCAAATCATAGAGGAAATATATAGGTTAACAGTAATTCAACATTGTTATTCTGTATGCTTTTACTGGAGTGATCAAAATGGGAGGTTGGCTGTACATAGCTCATTAGCATAGGGAGTTTTGTTTCTTTTTGTTCATTCACATATAGTCTGTGGCACCACAGCTGCACAGACATACCCCAAATGTGTGTAACGTATTCGCCTTAATTTGTTTTTGGGCTTTATATTTTCTGGTTCTTGGATCATTTTACATCTTTATTTACATATCTTCTTCTTTATATATCTATATATCTATCATCTCTATCTCTGTATCTTTTTTGTTGTTGTTTTTTGTTTGGTTGGTTTTTTAAATGCTCCCCCCCGCCACCTTGTTGTGTACCATTGAATTGGATTCAACTGGCACAGGAGGAGATTGCTCCTCCTTCTCCAGCTGAGCATTTGGTGGATTCAAACCACACACCTTTGGGATTACAGTGCAGCAGCCACTAGGCCACCAGAGCTCCCTTTTATATACCTTCCCGATAAATCAAGTTTGTAATTTTCAGCTTGCACTTAGGGTTTGTCCTTGAATATTCTGTCTCTGACTTTCTATTTCATGCCTCACACACCAAATGATGCCTTAAAGGTATTTGAAATATCTTTAATCTTAGAGATAGCGATAAGATAAGAGAAGGAAATAAGAGGTATCCAAATTTGCAAAGAGGAGGTAAAATTATCTCTATATGTGGATTATATAATAGTATACTTAGGAAACCCCAACGACTCAGCGAGAAAACTAAGGGACAGAGTTGACCAAGTCAGCAAAGTGGCAGGATACAAGATTAACAGACAAAAAATAAATTGGATTTCTCTACAGTGACAAAGAGAATACAGAGCTGGAGCTAAAAAAACCAAAACCCATCACAATACCTAATCACAAGATTAAATACTTGGGAGAAATTCTAACCAGAAGCATAAAGGATCTATTAAAAGAAAATTACAAAATATTACTGTTGTTATTATGTGCCATCGAGCTATTTGCGACTCATAGCAACCCTATGTACAACAGCCCTAAACCATGCTCTATCCTGTGCCAATCGCATTGACTCTGACACACCCATCCCGATTACCCCAGTCACTGAATCAACGCACCTCATAGAGGGTCTTCCCCTCCTGCGCTGTCCCTCTACTCTACCCAGCATGATGTCCCTCTCTAAAGACCTGTCTCTCCTTACAACATGTCCAAAGTATGTCAGACGAAGCCCCAGAATCCTTGCCTCCAAGGAGTAGCCTGGTTTAACCCTCTCTAGGATGAATCTGTTTGTTTTCCTGGCAGTCCATGGTACATTCAATACTCTTCTCCAACACCACAGCTCAAAGACGTTAATTCTCCTTCTATCCTCCCTAGTCATTGTCCAACTCTCTGATGCATAACAAGTGATTGCAAAAACCATGGCCTGTATCAGGCGAACCTTAGTCTCCAGAGAGACACTGTTGCTCTTGAGTACTTTAGAGAGGTCCCTAACAGCAGACTTTCCCATCACAATACGTTTTTTGATTTCCTGGCTGCTGGTGCCAAGAGTGTTGACCATGGAGCCGAGCAAACTGAAGCTGTGAACAATCTCAATCTCCTACAAGAAAAAAAAGAGACCTGGAGAAATGGAAACATATACCATGCTCTTGGATAGGAAGACTCCATATTGTGAAAATGACAATACTACTAAAAGCAATTTACATGTTCAATGCAATCCCAATACAGATGCCAATTCCACTCTACAACAAGATGGAAAAGGCAATCTCCAACTTCATTTGGAATGGAAAGAGACCCCTAATAAGCAAAGCACTCCTTAAAAAGAGAAACAAGGTAGGAGGCATCTCACTCTCTGGTTTTAAATCCTATTACACTGCTATGGTGGTCAACACAGCATGGTACCGGTACAATGACAGACACATAGATCAATGGAATAGAACTGAGAACCTGGAAATCAGCCCATCTACCTATGGTCAACTGAATTTTGACAAGGAGATGAAATCAGTTAAGTGGGGAAACGACAGCCTTTTAAACAAATGCTGCTGGCAAAATTGGAAAACTATCTTTAGAAAACTCAAGCAAGATCTACACCACACTCCATACACAGAAATCAACTCAAAGTGAATCAAGGACCTAGGACTAAAACCAAAGACTATAAACCTCATTAGAGAAAATCTTGGAAGTACTCTAGAAGTCCTAATTCACAATACAAACTGTTTTCCAAGCATCCTGAAAAACCTACAGCCAGGAGAGGATAAAAGAGATGAATGGGACCTTGTAAGAATCTAATCCCTATGAACATCCAAAACTTCTCCAACAGGGTAAAAAAGAGACTGGGGAAAAATATTTGGTAAAGACATGTCTGATAAGGGACTTATATCTAGAAATTATAATATACTCAAGCACCATAACAAGATAAAGGTAAACAATCCAATTGAAAATTAGACACAGGATATGAACAGACACTTCACCAGAGAAGACGTTCAGATGGCAAACATATACATGAAGAAAATCCTTAGCTCTAAGAGAGAGGCTAATCAAAACAACTGAGATATCATCTCGCCGCAGTAAGAATAGCAAAATGTAACAGAGCAGCAAACATCAAATGCTGGCGAGGTTGTGGAGAAACTGGAACCCTTATTTACTGTTGGTGGCAGTGTAGAATGGTGCTACCACTCTGGAGGGCAGTATGGCTCTTTCTCAGAAAGTTGCAAATAGAAATACCATTTGACCCAGCAATTCCACTACTGGGAATAAACCCTAAAGAAACCAGAACTGCCACCCAAGCAGATATATGCTCAACTATGTTTACTGCAGCTTTGTTCACAATAATAAAAAGGTGGAATCAACCCAAGTGCCCATCAAATATGAATAGATAGAGAAGCTGTGATATATTCACACGATGGAATACTAGCCTGCATGGAAAAAACAAGGAACTCATGAAATATTATACAAAATGGGTGACCCTGGAAGACATTATGCTGAGTGAAATATCTCTGTCACAAAGGACAAATACTGCACAGTGCCACTGTTGTAAAGTGGGACTGACATCGGGGTTGGAGGAAACTAAGAGGGGATAAATAATATATACTGCATTGAAACAGATGAGGGAGAGAACTGTTTAGGAGAAATATATGATTAGGTATTATTATCATGATAAGAGTCCAGATAGTGGAGTGGGCTGGGGGTGGTGGTGGTATTATATAACAATGAAATAATTTTTTTGTTTTACTTTTCAAAGAGAAAAGCGAACTGGGGGAAGGTGTGGGCATGAAGGAAAGTATGCAACAATGAATGAATGGAAATACAAAGTCTCTGTAAACGTTCATGAAAAGAAATTTAAAAAATGATTAAAAAATAAAGAAATGTGTTCCTTTGCTTCTGAACTGAACTCACACATCTCCGCTTAATCTGGAATGGCTTTTTCTCTCTACTCATCTCCCTTTACCAATCTTACACATTCTTCAGTAGTCGATGTAAATACTGCCTCTTCCTAGAAGCCTGCTGCAGCCCCTTAGTAAGAATTGTTCATATCACCCAAAACGCTATAGGTATCTCTCTCTCTCTCTCACACAGAGGAAAGGATGCTACTAACTTGCAAATTTGTTTCTTTTTTTTTACATCAATAATAAAGTTCAAACCATATTTGACTGCATAGTTAGCAAAAAAACTATATGAAAATGAGTCTACCCTTAAAACAAACATATACTCCCTGTAGGATCTTAACACATTTTCATGTATATAGTAATTCATTTAACAAATGAATTGAGTGGGTGTATTGACCACCTACATTTGCCAGATGTTTACAGTACAAAGTGGATGACGTGGAGACCCCTGCTGTTAGGGAGCTCATGGTCAAGTGCAGGACACTGACAAGTAAACAAGATATAATTGTGTGAGAAGCTTTGTGATACAAGAGAGTTTAAGTTTTTGTAGATACCCAGGGCAGGAACTCTCAATCTGTGTGGAGAAACCAGGGTTACACCTTGTGCTTTCACTATTGTATTTGTGCAACTCCCACCTTCCTCTTACTAGACCAGGTCTCTCTTGTTTGGTTTTTTTTTTAAAGAACTTATGGTGAAACTATACATAAGAATACACATACTATCTCAAGGGAGTTCTGGTGACTTACTGGTAAGGAAGTGCACTGCCAACCCAAAAGCATGTGGTTCGAAGTAACAGCTTATCTTCCAGAGAAAGATTGGTTATCTACTCCGGTGTGATTTACTGCCTCTGAAAACCTGCTAGAGAGTCAGATATGAGTCGGTTCTGACTTGACAGTACAGGACAACATACCATCTCAACAATTTTTACCTGTACAATTCAGTGACAACGTTGATATTTTGAAAGTTGTGTAACTTTACTCACTCCCCCTTTCCAAATCATTCTTCATTCTACCACCTCATTCTACAAGGTCCTCTAAGCAAAAGCCTCAATAGTGTTTCTTATATACGCCTATTTATCTATATCTGTGAATACACATGAGCTCATACAGCATTTGCCCTATGCCATTGTCTTATTTCATTCAGCATTCCTTCAGGGTTCATCCATGTTGTGGCATACATCGAGGGTTCCAGCTGAGTAGAGTCCATTGTTAATAAAGGGATTAAATAAAGTACTTTGCTGCTAGTCAATACATTGATGTCAGCCACTCTCAGGTAGAAGAGATGGCAGTTTGCTTCCATGCAGATTGCAGCCCCGGAAAGCTTTGTAGTCCAATTCTGTGCTATGGCATCATTAAGTGTCTGAATCAACTGGAAGGCATGAATTAGTTTGCTTAGGGACTCCATTAATGTGTGTATCGCACTTTTGTTTATTTATTTTGTGTTGATTGAGAAAAGTGCTGCAATGAATACTGGTATACAGGTTTCTCTGTGCATTCCTGCCGTCACTTCTGGGTTTATTTATGTAGGATCGGGATAGCTGCTCATGTGGTAGCTCTCTGGCCCATGTTTTCAGGAAGCACCAGACTGTTTTGCACAGTGGTTGAACCATTTCCCATTCTCTCCAGCAACTGATGAATGTTCCAGTTTCATAACTTCACCACCACCTATTGTTCTGCATTTTAAAAGATCACCAGCATTCTAATAGGGGTGAAGTGGTATTTTATTCAATGAATGAAACTCTTTGTTGAAGGTGGTGCCAGTTAAGGGTGGTGCCTGAGACTGCAAGAGTCTACTTATAATGCAGGAACAATGGGAACTCATATACAACAGTTTGGAGGTCTCTTAAAAGGTTACATACAGAACCACCTTATCATCAGCAATTCTATTATTAGATGTCAGCAAGTTGACTTTATGTACAACAGGTTGACACCTTGTCTGATCTTATACCATTCTCATGATCTCCACTGTGCTTAAGCCCATTGGAGTAGTCACCATGTCAGTTCATTGAGTTGAGGGTCTTGCTCTTTTTCTAGGACCCACTGCCTTTCCAAATATGATGCCCAAGGACTGGCCATCCTGATAACATATGCAAAGTAAGTGAGACAATGCTTCTTCATTTTAACTTCTTAGGAGCATTCTGTCTACATTTTCTCCAAAATGGATTTGTTTGCTCTCTTGGCAGCCCATGATATATCCATGGTATTCATAAATGGCACCATAATTCAAGGGTATTATTCTTCTTTGGTCTTCTTTATTCACTCTCCAACTGGCTTGAGTGAGGCACACCTTAGTCTTTAAATGTACATCATTGCTCCTTAACACTTCAAAAAAGTTCTCAACAGCAGATTTGTCCAATGCAACACATTGTTTGATTTAATTTTTCTCTTAGGTATATACAGTACTCAAAAGAACAGAAAGCTGGAACACAATCAGCTGTATGTACACCAATGTTCACATACAATAATCAAAAGATGAAAACAACCTGCATGTCAAACAAATTAGTAAATAAACAGGATATGGAATATATATACAATGCAGTATTACTAAGCCATAATGGGAAATGAGGGTCTGATGCCTGTTATAGAATGAATGAACCTTGAAAATAGTATACTGAATTGAATAAACCAATTACAAAATGCAAATATTATGTGATCTCACTAATATGAAACATCTAGAATAGGCAGGTATGTTGTAGTTATGTGCATTGAGCTGAATACAACTCATAGTGACCATATGAACAGCTCTGATGATTGCCTTATCCTCAGCCAACTTCACCATCTCTGACATACCTGACTCCATTGCCACGGTGTCAACCCATCTCATCCAGAGTCTTCTCTTAAAATGACCTTCTACCCTTCCAAGCATGATGTCCTTCTGCAAGGACTGGCCTCTCCTGACCACATGCCTAAAGTAAGTGAGATGGAGTTTCCAAATCCTTTTTTCAAGGAGCAAGCTGGTTTTATTTTTTCCAGGACAGATGTGTTTCTCTTGGGAGTCCATGCATGTTCAGTACTCTTCTTCAGAACCACAACTGAAATACATAGATTCTTCTGTCATCCTTAATCACTGTCCAGCTTTTGGATGCATAGCAAGCAATTGAGAATTCCATGGCTTAGATCAGGCACATCTCTAGACTAGACATAATAGTCTCCCCATCTATTATGAAACTGTCTATTAACCGAGTGGTGAGGATTTTTCTTTTCTTGATGTTGAGATGCAATCCACACTTAAAGGCTGAAGTCCTTGATCTTCTATAGCAAGATAACCTCTGGGCCTGGCCTTGAGGCCTTGTGCTCTTCTTGCCTTGATATGGAAGCTCCTAAAATTTGTACCATTTTATCTGAATTTGGTTGTCCTTATGGTTTGCTCTTGTTGTTGTGAAGTGCCATCTAGTTGAGTACAACTCATAGTGAACCTATGAACAAAAGATCTGAACCTTGTTTTTTTTTCCTATAATTATATTTTATT
>NW_006399759.1:34869672-34914641 GCF_000299155.1 Elephantulus edwardii | reverse complement strand
GGGAGTGAGATACCTCCTACCGTTCTTCTATTCTTAAGGAGTGCTTTGCTTATTCGGGGCTTTTTTCCATTCCATACGAAATGGGAGATTGCCTTTTCCATCTCGTTGAAGAATGGGGTTGGTATTTGTATTGGGATTGCATTAAATGTGTAAATTGCTTTTGTGAACCTTGTTATTTGTTAACCTCACAATCTGACTCAATTGAGCCCACTGCTTTAGTCACTGTATCAATCCCTTGGTTGAGGATCTTCCTCTCCTTCACCATCCCTCCACTTTTCCAAGTATGATGTCCCCCAAGGAATAGCCTCTCCTAGCAACATGCCCAAAGTATGTGAGTCAAAGCTTTGCCATCCTTGCTTCCAAATAGCAATCTGACTTCACTTTATGGTATTGGTGAATATTGACTGTACAATGAACTGTCAGAAGAATGATCAAATCTCTCTTGGAAAAAGTAGAATGCCCCTTAGGTATTTGCTTGGTAAAGTGGTTGCTTAGTGAAGTGGAGGTTCAATGAAAAACAGGAAGACCTTCAAAGAGGCGAATGGACAAGGTGAAGGCATAATGAACTTAAACATAGCACTGGCCGTGAGGCTAACAAACACTGGACAGTGTTTTGTTCTGTCGTACATGGTGTCGTTGTGAGTTCAGATTGATTCAATACCACCTAACAATAACTTTGTCGGACGTTTCCTATACTTTTATTTCTCTTGCCCTGTGCTCAGGAGTCCTGGTGGTGCAGTGGGTAAGCTCTTGGCTGCTAACCAGGATGTAGTGTGAACTCTGCTACTTTAAATACTGTCAGCCTTAACCCTTTGGGATCTATATAGCCTACAGGATTGCTGTGAGTCACACTAGAGAGTAAAATGGCTTTGGCTCCATGCTTATTGTTCTTGGCCACCTTGTGCTCCAGTTCACAGTGATCTCTGTAAAGACTATTTAGGGTTAGAGCCGCCTTTCCTCGTGATGGGCAGACTCCAGAACCCTGGAAAGTTGGCTAGGTTCCTCCTGAAGGTTCAGGTCCTCTAGCTGCCTCAGTTCGCAAACCTCACCGGTTAAGAATTCGGTACCCTTGCCCCACCCTGAGCCCCAAGGCTGCCTGAGCGCCCCTCCCCACTCTCAATGCAGCTGGAGCCAGACCCCGGTGGGACTGCAGTGGGCGCAGGAACCGTGTTTCACCTTCTGCCCAGGTCGACACTAGGTGGCGTCTCCGAGAGATTCCACCGGATGGCGAGAAAGCGAGCAGGGAAGGAGGTGGCAGTTGGGATGGGAGATTGATGTGCGACGCCATCCCCTCCTGGGACTTTGGGGCAGAGTCACAGAGCAAGCTTCAATCTATGTCTCCCCGATCCACTATGTCCCCTCAAGGCGCACAGCTGTAAATGACCTGGGTTCTCCAAAGGCTCATCCTGTGCAGACGCTAAGAAGCCGCCTGTGCCCTCGACTTGTGGCCCTCTAGAAACTTCGGGGTGGGCAGCGTGTATACTGAGGTGGGACAGGGGTGGGGGTGATTTGCTGGAAGGAACCTCCAACAGAAAACCGAAGAAAGTGGTATCTACCCAGTGGACACGGCGCACCTGGACCAGCCCTGTGCTTCTTGGCTCCTGAGGGGCGGGGTTTCCTGCATTCCCCGAGAGTTCTACCAAGTCGGGCGCAGGGACCCGTCCAGTGCACAGCGAGGGATCGGGTGGCTCCACCGCTGATCAAGCTTCACTGGGGAGGCGGGGACCTGGGGTCGTGGGGCACGGCTGGGTCCTCGTCCTTGGTGGCTGAGTAAAAGCCGGGCGCAGCGGAGAGGGGGCGCTGGCGGCGATCCCAAACTGGAAGGAGTGGGGCTGGTGGCGGCCTTCGACAGCTCCCTGTGTTGGGGCGAAGGTACGCCGCTCGCCTTTGGCCGGGCTGCCTCGTGGGTCTGGGCGGGCTCTGCGCTCCACCTCCTACCGCGCGCTGCGGACCCTTCCCCAGCCGCCGTCGGCCCGCGGCGCAGCCCACCGCCCGGCCCTTCTCTGCGGCCGCCCGGAAGACCCGGAGAAGTGGACTCCTGGGGGCGGCGTGTGTCAGAGGTCGAATCCTCCTCCAGCACCCTCACTCCGCGCGCTCCAGGCTTTGTTAAGCACCCTCGACTCCGGCCCAAACCCGGGGAGTTGTGAGCCTCTTGGCTTGGAGATCGTACTCGCCCCCCGACGGCGGCTGCGGTGTTCGGGTAGTCGGAGGACACTCTCCGCGAGAGGACAAAGGGGGCCGAGGTAAGACTGGGTCTCAGGACTGGTCACCTGGCGGAGTGCAGAGGGCACTGGGGCTACGGGAGTGCATCTGGACCCCCATCCGGGCGGCCAGGCCCGCGCGCGGCTGCTCGGGCCGGTTCCAGCGCCGCGGGTGGTGGCGGCGCTACACCGCGCGGCACTGTGCAGGCTGCCGGCTCCGACCCGGCTCCCGGGCACGTGAGCTTGCGGCGCAGCCGGTGCAGGGGACGCCGCTGGTGCACTCGCGTCCCAGCGCGCGCACTTCCCGAGCACTCTTAACTTTTTGAGCCTGGCTCCCGGGAGTGAGGTTCGGACTTTCCTGAGTGTAGCTCCCTCCCCTGTGAGGGTCCTGGGGTGCTGCTGGTCCTAGATGTGCAAGGGTGTGTTTGTGTGTGTCGGGCTAGAGTGGTGGTGGTGAGAGCAAGCGTGCAAACGTGCAAACGAGGGCGCACGAGCGAGCTCGGGAGAGTATGGGAATTAGAACGCGGACTTAATTCTGTGCTTCGCACATGATAAGCTCTTAATAATTTAAGTGCTATTAAAAATTACAATGATGGTACAATGGTATAATAATCATTATATGGAGGTTATGTGAGTGTATTTGTGTTTAGGAAGGTTGTTTGGAGCCTGAGGTGGGAGCCACGTAGCTTGCAGCTCTTGGAACAGCGTGTGGATTTTGGGGGAAATGGGGCTTTTTTCCAGAACCGTCTTAGCTTGGGCTTTGGAGGGGCGCTTATTTGTACAAAGGCTAATTTCAAGGGGAAGTGGGGGCTTAGGAAATGATTTCAGATTTGGGTTTAATTGCTGCTTTAAGTCACAGAAGTGTGTGTATGTGTGTGACTTCGTCCCCACCAGGATGCCACAGGGGAGTCTGATAAGGGGTGTGGAGGCCCAGGAGACCGCCATTCAAGGAGAAGGAGGCTGGGCCATTTTGCTGTCAAGCCGCTTTTGATCCTTGGTCAAGAGGACCACCAGAAAAGGGAACTGCTTAATTTGTATACTGAAGCATGTCTTTAAAAACTTTTATTATAGAGTTAAGTGTTACTTCGGGGCTTGAAAGGTTTTTTTATTATGCCTTTAAAACAATAAACGTGTAAATGTAACTTGGATAAAAACTTTTCTTCCTAGCCAGAGTATTTTAACTTCTGCTTTTAACATTGAGTGCTGGACAGGGGGAAAGGTGGAGGTTTTGGAGGGAAATCGGACTATCATTTTATGCAAAAATTGTACAAATGCAATTGTGCTTTTAGTTTGCAGCACTTTAGGCATGGAGATCTTAAAGGAAATTAGATCTCTGTTTTCTTAGGGTTTTTTAAATCTCTGGACAGATTTAAATTTTTTCTTATAACCAATATCTTGATTCCATAGTGTTGTTTTTAGACATTTTTTAATGAAAATGAAATTTCTAGGGAACAAAAGCCAAATTTAGAGTGGCAGCAGTCACATGAAACATAGTTGAGATGTTCCCACAAGTCTTTCACTGTGAACATCTGCTTCATTTAAAGTGTGCTGTACAAGCTGTGACATTTTAATTCCTCAACAACAGTGGGTGTTGTGTTTTGCAGCTCATCTCAGGATGCGAGTCTTTTATAGAATAAGAAGTAAATATATTCAGTTTTACCTTTCATTTTTAGACATTTTCAATAAATGGCTCAAAATGTTCTTAATTAAGGAAAATAGCGAGTTTGAATGGTATTTGTCATCTCTTACTGGTTAGGTAATTTGAAGATACAATTTAAATATCTGTATTTTTATTTTGCAATTTTAAAAATAGGGGTATTTATAATGTCATAGAGTCAGCCTAAAGATTTCTGTGCCTAACTGATTGCCCTTTAATTTATTTAGTGAGCAAGTTACTAAACTTTTCTTGTGTTTCAGATGATCATTCAATTACTGCTGTTTTATTTGACATTAAAAACTTTGTTTTTAACAATACTGTGGCTGGTTCAAGGGATTCAGTATCTGATTTCATTTTTAAATTCCAAGAGTGTTTAGAATCGAACACAAAGTGAAGCTGGCAAAAGGTTAGGATGATAGGAAAAAGATGGAATAGAACATTAAAAAGAGAGCAAACTACCCACACTTGAAAGGATGAGATACAGACAGAGTACATGAGGGCACAGTGATCACATGAGTTAAAAGGGACCATGACATTTAAAAGCCAAATGTGATATGAATTTACCACCCAGTAAGTGGGCGAAGGCAGCTGGCTTTTAATAAATTTACCTTTCTCTATCCAGCATACTTCAGTGGTTCTGTTCAAGACTTGGAATAGAAGCCTGCAGGCTTTGTGATGGTTGGGAGTGAGAAAACTGACCATTAGGGGTGACTTAGAGCAACTCCTGGAACTTCGGATGTTCTGTGGACTCTACTTTCCTTAAAGCATTCCAGGCTGTTCATCTTCTCAGTGCATGTGCTGAGTTTTGAGCACTCTTGGGTTTGATTTCTGGATACATAGGTAAATGATAATAATTGAAAGTTAATTGTACCACAAGCAAATAAAACAGGGCAGGCTACCGTAAATTTAACATATGCTTGTTGACACATGATTTAAGAACATAGAGAAAAGTGTATATTTTTTTTAGAGTGCCTCATAGTTTATGATCCAGATAGAATTCCTCTGAGTAAATGGTATTTTTTTAATATAAAACTGAAATTATAAAAGCTACTAAAAATAAGTGAAGCTTATATATATGACATATTTTTTGTCATTTTGTATATTTTTCATGTAATAATCGTGACTGTGCCATTTCATGATTTCTCTGATAATTCCATCTCAAGTATCCATTTTGAGTTACATAGATTCCTTAGAATTCATTTACTTATCATTGTACCGGATATTTTGAGCTTTTTCTATCAATTGTACTTTTCACGTTCTTTCTGTTTTGATCAACTATCACTGATTGCTGGTAATATACATCTCTAAACTTAGACTGGTTTTAGGAAGTGACAGTAAATATTTTTTTTTTTAAATTTATTTTATTTCATTACTTTTTGTGTGTATTGTCAAATCAGATCTGACTGGTACAGGAGGAAATTGTTCCTCCTTCTCCAGCAGAGCATCTGGTGGATTTGAACCATGCACCTCTGAGACTGTAGTTGCAGCTTCTTGCCACTAAGCCACCAGAGCTCGCCTGACAGTAAATCTTAAACTTCAGGGACATGAAATGGGAAATGGTAAAATTTTGTTTCAGTCCTCTTAATTTCAGGCAAGTATACTCCCCCCTCCTGCCCAGTCCCTGATGTTTTTGCTAAATTTATCTCAGAATCCAACGAGAAGGGCCTGGCTTTCGTGGGTTTAGTGGAAAGAATGGGTTGGCTGGAAGGCTGTGCAGCAGAAAAGGCCAGTGGTCTGAGAGGATATTCACCTCACTTCCTTAAACTTGAACTTGATAGTGTTGGTTCACCTCTCTGGGCTCAGGTCTTTTGCTACCACCCAGACTCACCATAAGTTTTCTTGTAATCCTGATTTTTTATTTTTTTTAATCCTGATTTTTAAAAAAATTAATTTTAATGAACATTTACAGAGACTTGGGGTTTCCAGTAAGTCACTGTTGCACTTTTTCCCTCCTCCTACCCCCCCCCCCCCATTAACTCTTCTCCTTGAAAAGAAAAACTCTTTCATTGTTATGCAACCTCTCCTCCCAAGCCCACTCCACTATGCAGCCTTCACTCTGGATTTCTGTAATGACAAGAATACCCACTCATATGTCCCTTTTAGACAGTTCTCTCTCTCATCTGTTACAATGCAATCTACATCATTCCTCCCCTCCTCCCCTCCTTTTCCTTCTTCACTCAACTCTGATGTCAATCCCGTTTTACAACAGTGGCTCTGTGCAATATTTGTCCTTTTGTGACTGAGTTATTTCACTCAGCATAATATCCTCCAGGGTCATACATTTTGCATAATATTGCATGAGTTCCTTGTTCTTCAATGCTGCATAGTGTTCCATTGTGTGAATATAGCACAGCTTCTCTATCCATTTGTTTGTTGATGGGCACTTAGGTTGTTTCCAGCTCTTTGCTATTAAATGTGGGTGTGGTAATCCTGATTTTATTTATGCACAAGCATTCCTTCTAGTCTAAGCTGGTGGTTCTTAGTTATATTCCATTCAACATCTGCATCACCATCACCTGGAAGGTTGTTGAGAAATGCAAATACTTAGTTACCTACCTTGATTTCTGTGGTACATCTGACAGTGGGGGGTCCAACAATCTCTGTCTTAACAAGTCCTCCAGGTGATTCAGATGAATGGTCAAGCTTGCTAACAACTAGTACCTGAAGATAGAGGCCCAGGAGCTCTTAAGAAACCAAAAGTAAACACCTCTTGGAAAGCATACATTTTCTATCTACCCAGCTCTGAAAACAGTATTAGACTTGTTTATGTGCAGAATGATACTACCCATATTTTGCTCACCAGGAGCTCTAATTTGTCCTTAATTCATAAAGATGTAGCAAAGAAGGCATTAGTTAAAATCTTCATTGACTAGAGTCTCTGCAATCAATTTTTATTAAAAAAAGTTGGAAATAATTGTGACATGTTGACATTTACATGTTTCTTTTTTTGCTGTTTGTTCTCCCATTACACGGTGGTGCTGTGAAGAATCAAATCTCCTTTGCTTACTGTTGTGTGCTGCACCAAGGTATAGCACCTTGCCCGCAGTAGCTGCTCAGTAAATATTTTCTGAAAGAATGAACTCTGCTATGTGTTGTTGGATTGACTCAATTCATAGTGACCTTATGAACAACAAATCTGAACCTCGCCGTCTCCCGCATGCTTGAGCCCCTTGTTCCAGTCACTATGTCAGTCCATCTTGGTGAGGCTCTTCCTCTCTCTGACCCTACACCTTTCCCAGCAGGATGTCTTTTTGCAAGGACTTGTCCCTCCTGACAGCATGCCCAAGAAGTTTCACCGTCCTTGCCTCTGAGGAGCACTTTTTCCAACACATATTTGGTTTTTTGGTAGTCCATAGAATATTCAGTACTCTTCTCCAGTGCCAAAATTCAAAGACGTTGATTCTTCTCTCATCCTTATGTATTGTTTCACCTTCAGATGTATAGGAAGCAATTAAAAAAAATCATGACTTGGATCAAGCACCTTTTTACTCTTTGCTCTTTAAAGGAAAGACATCCTTGCTCTTTAACATTTGATAGCAATACTTTACAAGAGATTTTCCCAGTGCAACACATCTTGTAATTTCTTGACTATTGCTGTCATGCAATGGGGTGTTGATTATGGATTCAAGTAAAATGAAATAATTTACAACTTAAGTCTTTTATCTATCATGATGTTGACTGTATGTCTAGTGGGAGAATTTTTGTTTTCTTGATGTTGAGATGTAAACTTTTGCAGTAAGTGCTTCAAATCTTTGTCACTTTCAGCCAGGAACTTATGTCATTTACATCATGCATGTTGTTGATGATTCTTCCTTCAGTCCTGATACCACATTTTTCTTCGCATTGTCTTAAATTATTTTATTAACATGCAGGCTGAATAGGTATGGAGAAGGGGTACAACCCTGACACACATTTTTCTTGATTTTAAACCATGCAGTGTTCCCTTGCTCTGTTCCCACGACAGCTTCTTGGTCTAGGTACAGGTTTCACATGAGCACAATGAAGTGGTCTGGGATTCCCATTATTCTTAGTATTTCCATAACTTGTTACGGTCTAAACAGTTAAATGTCTTTTTCATTGTTGATAAAACACACGCAGACATCTTTCTGGTATGCTCTGCTTTAGGGCAAGATCTGTTAAATATCAGCAGTTACCCCTCAGACTGTGACCTCTTCCGAATCCAGTGTGTATTTATTTCTAGCAGATCTCTGTTGATGTGCAGTTCCAGTGTTTTTGAATAATCTTCAGCAAGATTTTACTTACTTTTTTGGTGAAACCTAGTCTGGTCGAGATCCAACCTTACCACTTGGACAATTACAGAAAAAGTTCAATTTTTATAAGGTCTTGCCTCCGAAAACTTGAAAATGTGCCTCCAAAAGCTTTTTTCAAGAAAACTTGACCTAATAGCCTGTTTTACTTTGTTTAATCAAATGTTATTGTCTATTATGTGCTCAGTAATGCCTTAGATTGTAGAGAGAAATATAATACTCAATACTAGAGGAGTATAAGTAAGAACTCCTCAGGATTGGAGGGTTTTAATTATTCATAGCTATTGTTAATCTGTTTCCTTTACACTCATACAATATCAGTGATTAAAGCTAACATTCTTGGACAACTACCTTGTAAAAGTATTTTATGTAACATCACTCTTTTTCAACCTTGTCAAATTGATTGCACACATTTTCTTATATGATGAAATAGGCTCTAAACTGACTTGTTGAGGTTGAATAGTATATAAATGTCAGTAGCAGGAGAAAGACGGACAGTTTTCTCCCATGATTGACTGTCTCTGAAAACTCTCATGGGTCAGCTATGGGTTGGTTCTGACACAACAGCACGCAACAGCCTTTCAGGAACGAAAATTATCTGCTGTAGTGTAGTGGGTCTGTTGCTTAAATAGCTTGTTGTTGTTGTTATGTGCCGTCGAGTCGCCTGCAACTCGTAGCGACCCTATGTACAACAGCCCTAAACTCCGCTCTGTCTTGTGCCAATTGCACTGTCTCTGACACTCCCATCCCAATTATCCCAGTCACTGAATCAATCCACCTCATAGAGGGCCTTCCCCTCCTGCACTGTCCCTCCACCCTCCTAAGCATGATATCTCTCTCCAGGGACCGGTCCCTCCTCACAACATGTCCAAAGTATGTTAGACGGAGCCTCAGAATCCTTGCCTCCAAGGAGCCACCCGGTTTAATCCTTTCCAGGACAAGTCTGTTTGTTTTCCTAGCAGTCCATGGTATTCTCAATACTCTTCTTCAGCACCACAGCTCAAAGGCATCAATTCTCCTTCTATCCTCCCTGGTCATTGTCCAACTCTCTGATGCATAACAAGTGATTGCGAAGACCATAGCCTGTATCAGATGCACCTTAGTCTCCAGAGAGACACCATTGCTCTTCAGTACTTTGGAGAGGTCCCTAACAGCAGACTTTCCCATGGCAATGCGCCTTTTGATTTCCTGGCTGCTGGTGCCAAGACTGTTGACTATGGAGCCAAGCAAACTAAAGCTGTGTACAATCTCAATCTCTTCACCATCCATCCTGATGCTGCCAATTGGTCCAGTGGTGAGAATCTTTGTCTTCTTGACATTGAGCCTCAATCCATATTGTAGGCTGCAGTCCTTGACACTCTGCAGCAGGCGCTTCAGGTCCTCTTCAGTTTCAGCAAGCAAGGTTGTGTCATCCGCATAACGCAGGTTGTTGATAAATCGTCCACCAATCTTGACCCCACATTTCTCCTCATAGAGCCCAGCCTCCCGATTATCTGTTCTGCATATAGGTTGAAAAGGTATGGAGACAGGATGCATCCCTGGCGTACGCCCTTCCCAATTTTGAACCATGCAGTGTTCCCTTGCTCTGTTCTGACGACTGCCTCCTGGTCCAAGTATAAGTTTCGCATTAGAACGATCAAGTGTTCTGGGATTCCCATTCTTCTCAGAGTCAGCCATAGTTTGTTATGATCTACACAGTCAAAGGCCTTTGCATAGTCAATGAAACACAGATAGACATTCCTCTGGTATTCCCTGCTTTCAGCCAAGATCCATCTAACATCAGCTACAATATCTCTAGTACCACGGCCCCTTCTAAACCGAGCCTGGACTTCTGGTAGTTCTCTGCTGATGTGCTGTTGCAGTCGTTTTTGGATAATCTTCAGTAAAATCTTGCTTGCATGTGAAATCAGTGAGATTGTTCTGTAGTTTCCACATTCTGTTGGGTCACCTTTCTTTGGAATAGGAACAAATATCGATCTCTTCCAGTCAGTTGGCCAAGTGGTCGTTCTCCAGATTTCTTGGCACTACTTGGTGAGCACGTCCAGGGCAGCATCTGTTAACTGAAATATGTCAATTGGTATACCATCTATTATTAGACCATTATTTAACCAGCTGCCTCAACTCTGGTCTGCAGGCATGTTAATCTGATTGAGCTGCCTCAGCTCTGCCTGATGTGGTCCACGTACGTCATCAACAGCTGCATGAGCCCCAGTCTTAGTTGAGGAGGGTCTGACCAATACGAGAGCAGCATCATCACTTGCTGACTTAACCAAGCTTGCTCGATGAGAAGTAGTTGTCTAGACTGAGAAGCACCATGACACTGGTCTTATTTGAGACTGCTACAGGTTTACTTTCATGTATCTGACTTGGGACTGCTGTTCCACAGAACCAGACCCCTTCACCCAAGCTTGCATGAGGGTTGAGGGATTGCATGGTTGGTTGTATCCTGTTGCTTGTGGCAGTCTTGAATTATGGCCTATTGACTTCCCTTATAAACCCCACAATCATGAGTATGAGTCTGACAAGTCTGCATTGTCACTGCAGTGAATTTCAGACCTGGTTACTAGTGACACTGGTGTTGGAATTAGTCAAGTAGGTGCAGGAGCATTGGAAACCATGCCTGATACTGTAGCTATTTGGTGCTAGGGATATTGTTGATGGTGTGGAGTTAGTAGAAAACAGACTCAGCCTTCCCATGCTGCCTTCACTCTTAATAAACCTGTCACCTGAACACCACTGGTATTGTTATCTTGTCAGAATATGCTACGCCAAGGTTTTTCCCCCCTAGGACATTTAAAAAATAGTGTTTTAAATTGGGATGTAGTTTGTATTCAATAGAATCTATTCTCTATAAGAGATGCGTTTAGTGTTTATATTCACAAAATTGTATAGCTGTAGTTGTTAGATGCTGTCAAGACGATTGTGTCTCGAAAAGAAACGTGCCCTATCCCATGCCATCCTCACAATTTCTGATATGTTTGAGCCCATTGTTACAGCCATTATGTCATCAGTGGTCTAATTCCAGAACGTTTACCTTATCCTGAAAAAACCTCCATAGCTGTTAGCACTCACTCCTTAATTCCTTTTGCCTAGACACTGTCAACAACTTATCTGTCTTCTGTGCTTATGGATTTGCCTTCATTTTATGTATATATATTTTACACCATGTACTACATGTTTGTCCTTAATGTCCTCAATAAACTCCACAAAGCGGATATTCTGTGATTTGGACGTTGTGTGAACACAATATTAAATGTCAGATCACATGAAATCTGAAGTCACGCAGCCTGTGTGGGGCTGTGGGCCTGAGCCTGCTGGCTCCTGCTCTCCACAGCAGTACTTTCCACATTTGGACCAATCACATCCTTTTCCTTGGGCTGAGTGCTCCCAGCTGGGAAGAGTGGGTGGTGGAATGTGTGCTCCTGATTGCTGTTGCAAAGACTGGAATCTAAACTCAGAGCGAGGGTCTGCAGTCCTATGAGCTGAAGAGAACTCTATTCAAAACTCCCCGTTTCTCATCAGATGGTGAGGATGGGGTCCCTGCACACCATCAGCCACTGCAGGGACAATGGCTGATCGGGAGACCTCTCCTACCCTGCCTCCTGTTAGTCTCTCATCGGGGACACCTTCTGGAGTCTGCTAGCTCCTGAGTGTCTGCTTCGCCTCCTGGTCATCAACACAGCAGTCCCTGTGGTGTTCTCCCTATCAGAGATGGAGCTGTCTGACTTGAGTCTTCAATTCAGGAAATCAGGAGTGGGAGAAACACCTCTTGGCTCTAATCTGGAAACAGGTTTAGAAGGGACTTGTTGAGTTTGAATAGTTTGTAAATGTCATTAGGTTTCAGGAAAGAAAATTCCTTACCATCTAGAGGCCATTGGTGTTTAACATGTTACCACATCAGAATATATTGTTTTGGCCTTCCCCCCCACTTTTCTCTCTCTAGCCAGATATTTCTGAGGTGAGAGTGGGCCAAGATGCCAGGGTGTTAAAGAGCCTGCTGAGGGCCTCAAAGTGTGGGGACAACTTTTAGCCAGAGACGGTTTGGGAGGAGCCCATGGGCCAGGCAGTGGAATAGGGACACCTGGCATGCGATGATGCCCTTCTTGCTGTGGGGAACTCTAGGGACTGGTGGTAACCTTGAGTGGACCAAGCTGGGCAGTTGGGTGTGGGCTGTGGGGATGTCAGGGCAGCTTATGGACACATGAGGTTATGGGGCACCTGAGGCAAGAGCTGTAAGTACTGTACTTATCAGTTGCCGCATGAGCAGGGTACTGTGTGCCTTTCATGAACATGGAAAGCACGTCTGCAGCTGGCCTTGTGCCCTCCGGCACTGCAGTATCCACGTGGACGAGAAGGTGTGCACCTGCAGCAGTGTGGCAGGACTTTCCTTCATCTGGAGCTGCATGCTCACTGAACTTGTAGGCGAGAAGCCCTCCGGGTGCCCTGAGTGCAACAAGGACGTTCACAGCTGTTCCAGTTTCTTCTAGAACCTGATAGATCAGTGCAGGGCTAGTGAGAGACACTGGCATACAGTACAGCTCCGTACAGAAGGACTCCTGCCTGCTCACCCACATATCGGCTGCTCAGTTCTGCATGCCAGGTGTCCCCAGTAAATCCTTGTGGTTGCTGGGGAAAGGAGAGGAACCTCTTTCTAGGCACACTGATGTGTATGTGAAACAACATTATAGAATACATACCCTTATATGACCTTTTGTGTTTGGCTTCTTTTACTTAGCATAATGTTTTCAAGGTTTATCCATATTATAGCATGTAACAGTACTTCATACCTTTCTATGGCTGAATGATTAATATTCCATTCTCAAGAGTACTGAAGTGCAACAACATCAGGCTGGAGACTAAGATGCACCTGATCCAGGCTATAGTCTTTGCAGTTATGTGCTATGCATCGGAGAATTGGACAGTGAATAGGGATGATAGAAAGAGAATTGATGCCTTTGAGTTGTGGTGCTGGAGAAGAGTGTTGAATATACCATGGACTGGTAGGAGAACAAACAGGTTTGTCCTGGAGAGGGTGAAGCCAGAATGTTCCCTGGAGTCAAGGATTCTGAAGCTTTGTCTAACATATGTTGGGCATGTTGCAAGGAGGGACTGGTCCTTGGAGAGGGACATCATGTTTGGGAGAGTGGAGGGACGGTGCAGGAGCGGAAGACCCTTGATGAGATGGATCGATTCTGTGAGTGGAGTGGCGGGAATGAATGTGTTTGAGACAGTGAGGTTGGCACAGGCTAGAACGGCGTTTAGGGCTCTTGTACATAGGGTCACTATGAGTCGCTAATGACTCGATGGCACATAACAACAACAACATGGATATACCATTGCATGAATTTAGTTGATGGCTGGCTTGTTTCTTTTTTGGTTACTTTGGATAATGCTGCTATGAAGAACCATGTACAGATTTGTGTATGCTATGTGTATTTGTTTCTTTAGTTGCCGTAACCATAACCACAGGCTGGATGGCTTGTTCTTTAGAACAGAAATGCTTTTTCCAGCCAAAAACTTAAAACAGTATTTGCTTTCTGATTTTGTTGACTCTGGTGGTGTTTTTATTTTTTTTATTGTATTTATCTTCATTGTTTTCTTGTTTCTGGTAATTTTAACTTGGCTTATTCTTCAGGTTGTATAGGTAGTAGCTTGCTGCTATAAATGTCACTGAGCACTGCCTGGACTACCTGAAGATTTTGGAATGTTGTGCTTTTCATTATAATTGATGTGAATGAAATTGTGATTTCTTCATTTACTCATAGATTAGTTAAGTGTCTTGTTTAATATCTGAGTTCTTGTGTATTTCATAGTTTTTATTCTTTTGTTGAATTCTGTGTTTTATAGTTTCCTTTCTGGTTTCATCCCATAGTGGTTGGAGAAGATATTTTTTTTTCCTTTTTTAAATTAACTTTAATGCAAGTTTACAGATACTTAGGATTTCTATTCATTCATTGTTATACTTTTCTCCCTGCCCAGCTCTCCCCCCCCTCCCCAATTCACTCTTCTCCTTGAAAAGTAAAAGAAAAGCTCTTCCATTGTTATACATTCCCTCCTCCCAAGTCCACTCCACTGTGCAGCCTTCATTCTGGACTTGTGTCATGACAGTAATACGTAATCATGTATCCCTTTTAAACAGTTCTCTTCCTCATCTGTTGCAATGCAGTATACATCATTCATCCCCTCCTCTGTAGAAGATATTTTACATGATATCAGTCTTTGAAAAATATACTAAGACTTGGTTTGTGACCTTGTGTGTGGTCTTTTCTGGGAAGTGATCCATGTGCACTGGAGAAGAACATGTGATGTTGTGTTGTTGTTGTGTACCATAGAGTCTGAACTGACCCATAGCTGACCTTCCAGTAGGTTTTCAGAGCTGCTAAATTGCACAGGAGGAGATTGCCCATCCTTCTGCCGCAGAGTAGCTCATGGCCTTGAACCGCATGCTTTTGGGATTGCAGCACAGCTTCTTGCCACTAGACCACCAGAGCTCTGTACTTGCTTCATATTGCTGTTCAAACTCTTATTTCCTTATTGATTTTCTTTTCAATAGTTTTATTGTTAGATGCTTTACTATTATAGAACTTTTAATTCTACTTGTGTTTGTTTCATAAATTTTGGTGCTTTGATCTCAAACCCAAGCTCATTTTGTTGAGTTGATTCCAAATCACATTGACCCTATAGGATAGAGTGGGACTCCTTTGTAGGGTTTCTGAGACTGTAAATCTTTATGAAAGCAGACTGCCATATCTTTTAATGGATTAGAACTTCAGACCTTCCTGTTCGCAGTCAAACACTTTACTGTCCCACCAGGACTCTCTTTGCTCATGTTAGGTATATATGTGTGTGCAAATAATATGCACTCCCTTACATGTGTGTATGTGTCTCTCTGTGTGTGTATATATATAAACACACACATTTATACACAAATATATATATACACACACACATACATAAATACATATATTTGACAGTGGGTTTTTTGGTGTTATGTAATGAGGCATTTTAGTCATGTTAAGTCAGTCTCTTTTGACTTATACAAGAACAAACTGAATGAGTGGGCAAGGAAACACAAAATTGAAAGGAAGATATATGCCACATGATCACCATAAAAGCTCGGAATGAATAGAAGTAGAAAAGGTCCTCAGAAGGACCTTTTCCAAGAACAAACAGAGAGACAGAGTCTTCCTCTAAAGCTGGCAACCTGAATTCAGACTTCTGGCATCCTACAAGCTCTGGGGACCCAGCACACTGGGAATTACACTACTTACCCCCAAAAGGGAGCTCTGGTTGCCTAGTGGTTAGAAGCTGTGTTGCAATCTCAACGGCGTGTGTTTCAAATCCACCAGCTGTTCCTGGGGAGAAGGATGGGCAGTCGCCTTCCATATGATTAACTGCTTCTGAAAACCCACTGGAGGGTCAGCTATGGGTCAGTTCTGACTCAGCAGTACATAAAAACAACCCAAAAGCTGAGTCTTTCTGGTTATTTGAATACACCAGCTCCCCTCTCATGCAATTTACAGCCTTGGGGATCCCACTGGAGGCTCAGCTGTGAGTCATTTCTGATTGGATGGCAGTCAGCTTGAGTTTATGTTTTTGAGCGTCCTAGATAGGAGAAGCAAGAGCCTATGGTGATGAAGGAATAAGTTCAAGCTGCTTTGAAGGAAAGAGCAAAAAATAAGACCCCAGGAATAGATGGTATACCAATTGGCATATTTCAGCTAACAGATGCTGCCCTGCACTTGCTCACCAAGTTGTGCCAAGAAATCTGGAGAACAACCACTTGGCCAACTGACTGGAAGAGATCTATATTTGTTCCCATTCCAAAGAAAGGTGACCCAACAGAGTGTGGAAACCATAGAACAATATCGTTGATTTCACATGCAAGCAAGATTCTGCTGAAGATTATCCAAAAACGACTGGAACAGCACATCAGCAGAGACCTGCCAGAAGTCGAGGCTGGGTTTAGAAGGGGTTGTGGTACTAGGGATATTGTAGCTAATGTTAGATGGATCTTGGCTGAAAGCAGAGAGTACAGGAGGAATATATATCTGTGTTTCGTTGACTATGCAAATGCGTTTGACTGTGTGGATCATAACACACTGTGGTTGACTAAGAAGAATGGGAATACCAGAACACTTGATGGTGCTAATGTGAAACCTATACTTGGACCAAGAGGCAGTTGTCAGAACAGAGCAAGGAAACACTGCATTGTTCAAAATAGGGAAGGGCGTACGCCAGGGATGCAGGAATCCTGTCTCCATACCTTTTCAACCTGTATGCAGAACAGATTACCCAGGAGGCTGGACTCTATGAGGAGAAGTGTGGTGTCAGGATTGGTGGAAGATCTATCAACAGTCTGCATTATGCAGATGACAGAACCCTGCTTGCTGAAACTGAGGAGGGCCTGAAGCGCTTGCTGCAGAGGGTCAAGGACTGCAGCCTTCAGTATGGATTGAGGCTCAGTGTCAAGAAGACAAAGATTCTCACTACTGGACCAATTGGCAGCATCAGGATGGTTGGTGAAGAGATTGAGATTGTTCACAGCTTTAGTCCGTTTGGCTCCACAGTCAACACTCATGGCACCAGCAGCCAGGAAAATAAAAGACGCATTGCGATGGGAAAGTCTGCTGTTAGGGACCTCTCTAAAGTACTGAAGAGCAATGGTGTCTTTCTGGAGACTAAGGTGCGTCTGATACAGGCCATGGTCTTTGCAATCACTTGTTATGCATCAGAGAATTGGACAGTGACTAGGGAGGACAGAAGGAGAATTGATGCCTTTGAGCTTTGGTGTTGGAGAAGAGTATTGAGGGTACCATGGACTGCTAAGAAAACAACCAGATTCATCCTTGAGAAGGTTAAACTTGGCTGCTCCTTGGAGGAAAGGATTCTGAGGCTTTGTCTGACGTACTTTGGTCATGTTGTTAGGTGAGACTGGTCTTTGAAGAAGGACATCATGCTTGGCAGGGTGGAGGGCAGGCATAGGAGGGGAAGGCCCACTAGGAAGTGGATTGATTTGGTGACTGGGGTAATCAGGATGGGTGTGTCAGAGATAGTGTGATTGGTACAGGACAGAGCAGAGTTTAGGACTTGTACATAGGGTCCCTATGAGTCACAGTGACTCGACAACATATAACAACAACAACAACAGATAGGAGAAGATTAATTTGCTCATTAAAGGCACATTTTTATTTATTACCACTAGATGATTACACCACTGCTCTTCTAAACTTTTTTTCGAGAGTTTAAGCTATTTATATTCAAGGTATTATAAATGAAGAAAGATTTAATTTTGTTCAGTTGCCTGTTTGGGTTTGTGTGTGTGTGTTTGTGTGTGATTTAAATATACCAATAATAGGAATAAAATGGACTGTCACCTCCTGTTAAGAAATAATTGTCTAAGAAGCCTTATTGGAGACTATGAACCAACTTTATGAGGGATGCGTATGTGTGTGTGTATGCGAGTGCATGCTTGTGTGGCGCCTTTCTGGTTTCTCATCTCTTTTTTTTTCATGATTTGTATTTTATTGGTTGTTTTAAGGGCCAGTACAGAGACATGAAAAACCTGTACACAATTCTTAATGCACGTACCAAAAATCTAAAAAGCCATGTAGTTATAAATATTTTCTAAATTCCAGTGACCTTCCAGCTTTAAGTTTGGAGGAAAGTTTTCATAAAGAAGAAAATAAGTACCAATATCTTCAATTTTTGATAAGCTGTCACATCATTAAGTCCCACTAATTCACAATTTACTATCACACACACTACACATTCAAATTTTTAACCGTTCACAGCACATAACAAAGTTATTAGGAAAACTGGACTACCAAGACCAAAGATGTTACAGAATCCACATAGTTCTGACAGTGAGAAAGCAGGGAGTGGTTATGTTTAAGAAGAAATTTTACTAAACAGTGTTCTAATTTATGTATCTAAAAAACATGGAAAATAGACTTAATTTAAAATGTTTAAGTCATAAATGCATGACTGACTCCAAATTGTCATTCAATATACTATGTATTATGGGATATAAAAACTGTCCCCTTTCCCCATGGAATGTTACTTTAACATCCCACATTTTCTGGTTGTACCAAAAAATAAACAACCAGCAAATGATCTCACCTCTTAAAAAAAAGCATTTACACTTAAAAATGGGATGAGGTGGGATTTTCTTCTTCTTAAAAATGTTTCTAGAGCTACTAAAAACCTTGCATTTACAAAATAGTTGGTAAAAATATTCTTCTAGATTGTATAAGAAAGGAGATACAGGGACCGCTGATAAGACATGGTAGACAAATATTAATCAGACTTGGCTTCTTTTTCTTGTGCTTCATCAGAGGCTGGACTCTTCATTTTTAGTTTCTCCATTTTCTGCAGGTAAATCTTGTTTAGTTTCTTGGTTAGCCACTTCAGCCTGTTTTCCCTTTGCTCCCCTTTTCCCTTTTGTTTGCTCTTTTTTGTCAGAAGACTTCTCCTTTCCTGCTCCCTTTTTGGGCTTCGTTTCCACTTTTGCAGAGGGCTTAGCTGACAGCCTGGCTGATCTCCTTTTGGGCTCCTCCTTCACCACACCCTCGGCTGAGCTGACCCGGGGCCCGCAGCTCAAACCCGGTCCAGAATAGGTGATGCGGCCAGTCTTTCGACCACTACGTCCCGCCCTCTCCCGTGTCTCGCCCCCATCCTTTCCCGCCTCTAGAGGGGCTGCAGTCCCAGGGAATGGGGGGCGGGCACCCCCAGAGGCCTTGCTCACTGATGGTCGTTTCTCATCTCTTGTGTACCACCGGAACTGCTGTCATATGAGTTTTGTTAATTTTTCTTTTTTTTTTAAGTCAGAAACCCCCTCAAGTTGGACCCGACTCCTCACTGACCAGCATGAGAGAGGATTGCTCATGTTTCTTCTTCGGAGCAGCTGGTAGATTTGAACTACCTGTCTTTCATTTGGCAGCACAACTCCCTATCTAGTAGGCCACCAGAGCTCCGTAATTGTTTTTGGTAGTTAGTAATTTTATTTTGTTCATTCCCCCCTTTTGTTTGTATTTTAAAGAGGGTTTTTTGGTAGTTACGTAGAGGGAGGGATTACATTTAACAACTTTATAACACATTTATAACAATTTTATAACAAATTACATTTAACAATTTTATAGCAAATTTATAACAACTTATAACAAATTACATTTAACAACACTATAACAAATTTATAACAAACTAGCTTATCAGTGGTGTAACAGAAAACCCAACTATGCTTATATCCTCTCCCCATGTTATTGCTTTTGTAAAGAAAGGTGGTCAACTATCACATGCAAGCGAGATTCTGCTGAAGATTATATTTTAAAAAAGTGACTGGAACAGCACATCAGCAGAGAATTGCCAGATATGCAGGATGGGTTTAGAAGGGATCGTGGTACTAGGGCTATTATAGCTAATGTTAGGTGGATCTTGGCTGAAAGCAGAAAGTACCAGAGGAATGTCTATCTGTGTTTCACTGACTATGTAAAGATATTTGAATATGTGGACCACAACAGACTATGGCTAATTCTAAGAAGAATCAGAATCCTAGAAAACTTAATTGTGCTTATGTGAAACCTATACTTGGACCAGGAGGCAGTTGTCAGAACAGAGCAAGGAGACACTGCATGGTTCAAAATGGGGAAGAGTGTACACCAGGGATGTGTCCTATCTCCATATCTTTTCAATTTATATCCAGAACAGATTATCTGGGTGGCTGGACTCCATGAGGAGAGGAGTTATATGGCATCAAGATTGGAGGAAGACTCATCAACACTCTACGTTATGCAGATGACACAATACTGATTGCTGAAACTGAAGAGGACTTGAGGTGCTTGCTGCAGAAGGTCAAGGACTGCAGCCTTCAATATGGATTAAAGCTCATTATCAAGAAAACAAGGATTCTCACCACTGGGCCGATTGGCAACATCTTGATAAATAGTGAAGAGATTGAGATTGTAAACAGCTTTAGTTTTCTTGGCGCCACTTGGCATCAGCAGCCAGGAAATGAAAAGATGAACTGTACTGGGAAAGTCTGCTGTCAGAGATCTTTCCAGAGTACTGAAGAGCAATAATGTCAGTTTGGAGACTAAGGTGCACCTGCTACACACCATGATCTTTGAAGTCACTTGCTATGCATCAGAGAGCTGGACAATGACTAGGGATAATAGAAGGAGAATTGATGCCTTTGAACTGTGGTGCTGGAGAAGAGTATTGAATATACCATAGACTGCTAGGAGAAAAACAAGTTCATCCTGGGGAGGGTGAAGCCAGGCTCCTCCTTGGAGGCAAGTATTCTGAAGCTTTGTCTGACATGCTTTGGGCATGTTGCAAGGAGGGACAGTCCTGGGAGAGGGACATCATGCTTGGGAGGGTGAAAGGACAGTGCAGGAGAGGAAGGCCCTCAATGAGATAGATTGATTCAGTGACTGGAGTAATGGGGCTAGATGTGTCAGAGACAATGAGTTTGGCACAGGAAGGAGTGGAGTTTAGGGCTGTTGTACATAGGATCATTGTGAGTCACAGGCGATTTGACAGCACATAACAATAATAATAAATTACATTTATGTGTCAATCACAAATTTAAAATTATATTGTAAACATTTCTCTTTTTGAATCCTGAAGGACATAACTATTAGTGTTCAATCCAAAACTACCTAAAACTGTCCCTTTTACTTGTCCATAAGGAATTTATCTTTTAATGCTAGAATTCTTGCCTGCTGTTTAGGAGAACTGGATTCAATTATTGGACGGTAAACTTTATTTCTACGTAGTGCCTGTTGGTGGAGGTTAGCATATTGATAGGCTACATGGGTTTCAGCAGAGCTTTCCGTCTAAGTCAAGGAAGAAAGGTTTGATAATCTGTTTCTTAAAATCCACCAGTGAAAACACTCATCATGGTATTGGATCATCCCATGGTGCAGGACCTGGCAGCGTTTTGTTTGGTTGTACATGGGTCACTGTGACAGGTAACAGTGTATTTGCCAGTAAAGTTACCTTGTTGAAGATCTCTATTTTCTGTGTTTGTCTTTTAGTTACTCTCTGGTATCATTTCAGTTCTATATAAAGAACTCTTAATTTTTTTTAATAGTTAAATTTTTATTTTGAATTGTGGGAAGGTTTACAGATTTGTTTTCCATTCAACAATTCAAACATTTTGGGTGAAAGATTACATTAAAATTGGTTTTCTTTTTAAAAACAACTTTTCAAACTGTGCTTTGAAAGCTTACAGAGCAAAAGGGTTTTAGGTTCAAGAATGCACACACACGTTTCCTAAGAGATTGAAATCCCCCTCAAGGGGACATCACTCATCCCATTTCCTTCCAGTTTCCCATTCCCAACTTTCTGCCTTTTAAGACAAATGCTACCTTTTATATGTCAACTGGATTATTACTCTGAGAGTACCGAGGGTGGGGGGGGAGGGTTTGCACTTACAAACCACTATATTATTGGGCTGACAACTGAACCATACATAGGGGTTAGTCCAGTTTCAGACCTGAAGGGAGACTAAGGACCATTGTCTTGCGGGTTCTTTTCTCTCTCTGGCCAGCAAGCCTGGTCTCTTGGATGATTTTGAATTTTGCCCCATGTTCTTTCTTTCACTCTGTTCAGGAGCTCCTAATATAACCCTTTCAGAGAGGTTAGTGTTAACCATGCACCATATGGTTCTGGTCTTCAGGTCATGAGGATGAAGCTTGTCCTTTGGACTCTTTGCTCCTGATGAGGAAGAGACCAGTATAGTTGCACCTCAGATGGCTGCACACAAGCTTTTAAGACCTGCCACTGCTCAACAAAGTAGAATGCTGCAGTGTTGTTCAAAATGGCTTTCCTAGACCCTTGACTGCCACATGGCTGGGCAGGAACCCAAGAGAGGATTGGTTAGTTTTGCTATTTTCTCTTTAATTTTTTTATAGGACAGGTTTCATTATCACAGACCCCCTCAGCTTTTTTTTTTTTTTTGTTTGTTTTTTTATCTGGGAATTTCTGAATTTTGTTCTCCTTCTTGAAAGGCAGTTTTGTTAAATTTAGGATTCTTAGTTGACAATTAACTTTTTTTTTAACACTTTAAATATATATCATCCCTTTTGCATTCTATCCTCTCAGATTTCTGAGGAAAAAGTGACACATAATCTTCCTGAAGGTCTTGTGCTTGTGGCAATTTGTATCTCTTGCTACTTTCAAATTTTTTATTTTATCTTTCATGTCTGAAAGTTTAAATATGGTTAGATTTTGTTGAGTTTGAATTTTTAAATTCATGGCCTTTGTCAGATTTTGAAAGTTTTTTGTCATAATTTCTTTAAGCATCTCCTGCCCCACCACCCGCCTTCTCGCTTTATCTCATCTCCTTTTAGGATTTTCATGTTGAATATATTGGTTATCTTGATAGCATAGTATTCCGCAATTCCATTAGGCATTGCTCCATTCCTTGATAGTGATTTTTGCTCTTCAAATACAATCGGTTTTTGCTTGTTTCTTTGTTTAATTTTGAAGATTTCTTTATTCAGAATAGTTCTATGCTGATTTTGTAAACAGTCATAAACGTGATAATTGATGCTGCATGTTTTAGAGTGGTAGAATTGTTTGAGTCGCTAAAATAAAAAATGACAATATATCAATTCCAGCAGCACAGTTGCTTGTGGTCGGGATTCTTATTTCTTGTTATCTCATGCTCTATTTATGCCATTGTTTTGGCAGGTAGTCATTTGTAATTTATACCTGGTTCATGTAATTACAGTATACAGCTTTCCTCTGATCACAATTTATCTACCAAAAATATTATTGTCTTTATAGATGCTTGAATAGGTTAATTAGGCCAACAGACATAGTAAATTGCATTATAAATATGTCCATATACTAAAAAGGTTCTAGCAGAAAACATGGTGAGCATTTGTATGGAAAACATCTTTAAATTATATGAAATCCATGAATGCTATAATTATGTTTGGTAGATTTGAACATATTTAAATTTCATACACAATGCACACCCAGGCTATTCAGTCAAATTGTTGTGCTCTAATAATAATTTGTGCTTTTGAGAAAACAAATTTCAAAATTTGAGCTATCTTGCCTTTCTGTTAATTTTATAATGGATTAATCTTTGGATAGCGCTCCATGAATGGCTGCCTGGATTTTCTTTTTTCTTTCAATTCACTCATTAATACTTTCCACTTTATTTTATCTAAAAGATAATCATGATGTGTTCTTTATCATTTTTATATTCAGTTTCTTTGTTGTTTTTGCCGTTATGCTCCCTGGCTTGTCCCTTCTTCATAATCTTTGCTGTGTGTGAGACCATCAGTTTCAATGACTAGGATGATAGAAGGAGAATTGAATATACCATGGACTGCTGGGAGAACAAATAGGTTCATCCTGGAGAGGGTGAGACCAAGTGGCTTCTTGGAGGAACATCCTCCTGAGGTTTTATCTGACATACTTTGGACATGTTGCAAGGACGGACCAGTCCTTGGAGACAGACATTATGCTTGGGAGGGCAGAAGGACAGCACAGGAGGGGAAGACCCTTGGTGAGATGGGTTCAGTCAGTGACTGGAGTAATGGGGGTAAGTGTGTCAGAGACAATAAGGTTGGCTCAGGATAGAACAGGGTTTAGAGCTGTTGTGCATAGGGTCACTGTGAGTCGTAAGTGACTTGATGGCAAGTAACAACAACAATTGGTGTTTTGTGTTTTCCTTTACTTCTCTGACCATGCTTAGTACTATTTTGCATCTTCAGGAAAGGTGTGCATCAGTGATGCATATTATCTATTTCCATACCTTTTCAATCTATGTGCAGAAAAGATCATTCGGGAGGCTGGACTTCATGAGAAATCATGAGGTGGCATCATGATTGGAGGAAGACTCATTAACAATTTACATTATGCAGATGACATAACCTTGCTTACTGAAACTGAGGAGGACCTGAAGCACTTGCTGGGGAAGGTCAAGGGCTGCAATCTTCAATCTGGATTGAAGCTCAACATCAAGAAAACAAAGATTTTTATGCTGGGTCTATTGGCAGCTTCATGATAGATGGTGAAGATTGAGATATTTTTTTCAATTTCAATGAACATCTACAGAGATTTTGGAATTCCGTTTATTCATTGTTGCACTTTTCTCCCCCCCTACCCGTTCGCTCCTCTACTTGAAAAGCAAAAGAAAAACTTCTTTATTGGTACACAATCCCCCTGCATACCCCCCACCCCAAATATAATTCACTCTGCAACCCTCATTCCGTACTCTTATGATAAACATAATGCCCTAAAATATAATACTTTTAAACTATTCTCTCCCTCATAGACTTCAATGCAGTAAACATAATTGATCCAGTTTTTCTCAGTCTTACCCCCACCTCGATGTCAGCCTCATTCTACAACAGTGGCACCATATAGCATTTGTCCCTTTGTGACTGAGATACCTCATCAGCATTATGTCCTCCAGGGTCACCCATTTTGAATAATATTGCATGAGTTCCTTGTTTTTCAATGCAGCGTAGGATTCCACGGTGTGAATATACTACAGCTTCTCTACCCATTCATTTGTTGATGGGCACTTAGGTTGTTTCCAACTGAAGATTGAGATTTTTTAACCACTTCAGCTTGCTTTGGTTCCACAATCAGCAACATTCTTGGCTCAAGCAGTCAGGAAATCAAAAGATGAATTGCATTGGGGAACTCTGCTTTCAGGGACCTCTCTAGAGTACAGAAGAGCAGCGATGTCAGTCTGGAGATGAAGGCACCTAATCCAGTCCATAGTCTTCACAGTTTGGTGCTATGCATCAGAGTCAGACAGTAACTAAGGATGATAGAAGAAGGATTGATGCCTTTGAGTTGTGGTGCTGGAGAAGAGTGTTGAATATAACATGGGCTTTCAAGAGAAAAACAAATCTGTCCTTGAGAGGGTGAAACCTAGCTGCTCCCTGGAGGCAAGGATTTTGAAGCTCTATCTCACATACTTTGCGCACGTGACCAGGAGGGACCAATCCCTGGAGAGGGACATCTTGCTTGGAAGGTGGAGGGACAGCACAGGAGGGGAAGATCCTAGATGAGATGGACTAACTCAGTGACTGGAGAAATGGTGTTAAGTCTGTTGGAGACTCTGAGATTGGCTCAGGATAGGGCAGGGTTCAGAGCTAGTACACATAGGGTCGCTGTGAATAGTACATGTAGAATTGCAGGCAACTTGATGGCACGTAACAACATACAACAATCTGTTCATAAAGGAGTCCTGGTCCTGTCGTGCATTACGTGTTCGGTAGTTAACTGGAAGCTTATTGAAATCCACCAGCTACCTTGTAGTAGAAAGATGAAGTGGTCTCCTCTTCAGATTGAGGTTTTTTTGTTTTTGTTTTT
This sequence comes from Elephantulus edwardii, assembly GCF_000299155.1. Classification (NCBI taxonomy): domain Eukaryota; kingdom Metazoa; phylum Chordata; class Mammalia; order Macroscelidea; family Macroscelididae; genus Elephantulus; species Elephantulus edwardii. The sequence goes on along the minus strand of NW_006399759.1, from coordinate 34,889,166 downwards.
TCTTTTTTTAAGTTTGAGTCTTGAAAATGCAACAGAATGAGTTGGAATTGCCTTGGCAGCAGTAGGTTTAATTGGTTTGTTACATGGATTTCCAGAGAGACCTTTTCTCTTCCTTGTTTTCCTTTGGTTTTTTCAGTCATCTATTTATTTCTCTATGTGCCTTTGTGATTTTTTGTTGAAGCCAAGTCTTCGGAAAACTCTTGGCTTGTGTCTTTCTTAATTGGCCCTGATACATAGTACTTTTCTAAGTGCTATAAGTGCTAGTTTACTGGGGGAGGATCTCATTCTGGGTTCACTTTGCTTCTTAGGAGCTATTTGTCTACTTCAGCAACATCACTTAGGCCTAGACAATTAAGAGCGATTACAGCCTTCACTCATGGTGTCCCTCTCATCCCTTTAGCCAGTGTCCGTTTTCCTTGTCACCCAAACCTCTTGCTCTGTATCTGTGGTGTATGATAATTTCATAATTCAAGGTCATTCCATGCTCTTTTAGGAAATGGGTCCACCACTGTATATCAACTGTTAATTGAGACCATAATACTATTTGTTTATCTCCTCATTTTTTCCTTAGAGATGTTGCCCGTAAATTATCTTTGAACATTTTAATGGGAAGCAGATCAGTGGTTTTGTTATCATTACTGTTAACACAGTAGTCACTTACTAAGTTCCTGTTTGTGTTAGCCTTTTATATTATCACTGATTGAAATAAGAGCATGGGCAGTATGGGCATGACCAACTCTAACGTCTCTGTCTTCACTGCTCCCATCAAAAACATCCACGGAATAAAACATGGCTGCTTCCCCACCTATGCTGAACCTACTTCTAATCACTGGGTCCAGTATGCCTTGCAAATGACCACACAGACTTTATAATACCTCTTTTTTACTCATAGTTGTGAAATTTATTAGGGAAACAGGTAAGGTGGGGGAAGCAAAGAATATCGCCTGCTGAATGTCCTGGTTCAGTCTTAGCAGCATAAATGCTGGTTTCCTCAGTCGTCCAGCAAACTTTGTCTCATTGCAGTTATAAGTCTGCTCTTCCTTCAGTTGTCCAGCAAGCAAAACCTCTAACTGTGGTTCTATCCCTGGGGCTCTGTCAGGCTACCCACAGTCCCTCAACGAGAGTCTAGTTGACTTTCTCCCTTTTTATGGTGCCCCAGCTGTTGATGATGCAAAAGATGCTGATCAGTCGCAAACCACATGTCAGCAGTTGAGGAGAGTTGAAGATCACACCTCTAGGAGGGCAAAGGCTGGTACATGGATCTTCAGAGATTCATTTTACTTGCACATTTCCACCTGGCCATGTTGTCAGATCTAAGGCAATGGATAGAAAAGCCATTCTCAAAAGTCCTCATACCGCACTAATCCTTGCCACAACCTCACAATGTAGAGAGGGAGTAGGATATTCTGCAAGTATATAACTCAGAAATTTACCATTTATGTAGAATCATAAAAAAACCCCTAATTTTATAGGTCAAAATGGTACTTTATTAGCAATTTCCATTTTAACTGTGTACTGATTCTGATTCTGCAGTACACAACGACAGTAGAAAAATGCTGTTCTTACTTCTTTTTCTTTATGTTTTGTTTTCTTAATTTTTTTTTATTTTTTGAAGCAGGAGTGGCATCCACTTCCTAAACAACATGCCTCTGGAAACTCTACGAACTTTGATAAACAATGATAGTTATAGAAAGGCTTCAGGCCTCTTTTGTTCATAGGGTGGCTATGAATTGTGCTTGACTTGATGGCAATCAACAACAACATTTTTAATCAAATTAAGAAAATTTCAAGAAAATATTTCTTCTAACCAAATGCTACTCAGCAGGACACAATAAAAATAATACATTATTTCAATTATTTCACATGTCTTAACTCAGTCTTCATGACAATAAGTCCTATTATTATCATCATAATGCCCATTTTGTAGGGAAAGAAACTGAGTCTCTGAGAGATTTAAGTGGATTGTCCAAGGCCAGTCACGTAGTAAGTGGCAGAGACAACTTGGTCATGAACAGTCTGGGTCCAGAATTTGAGCTCTTAGTTTCAGATAGAGTAAAAGTTATTATTTTTTTTTTAATGAGCAAAAGTTTAGATATAGTGGAACTTGGACCCTTTGGGGAAAGGAGAAGCACAGGCATTGTTGAGTGTATCCAGCATCCTGTGGTAGAGGTATGGTGAATGCTGCCAACTCTTTTTCGTGGCAGTCCTGTGATGTTGACAGTAATAGCAGAGGAAATAATTCAAAGAATGAAAAGTAGGGTCAGAGAGGGTACAGTTCTGGGAAGTAGCACAATTGATCTCAAGCCTCTGTGGCCCTGACTTCAACATTATGTCTTCATCTTTTCTTCCCTTTTCCTCACTGTGAGGTGCGGTTGCTGCTGTGATTGTTTTCAGAGGTCAGGCAAGTCCAGTGACCTCTGTTTCCTCGTCTCAGAACTTCTCAACCTTCTTCTCTTGCTCTGTGGAGAAGCTGCTCTGGACACTGTGCCCTGGTTCCAGGTCACAGGGATGCAGATGCCTTTCATATTGGGGCAGGGGTTGCCCACTGCGTCTTCTCTCAGCTATTTGTTCACCATAGAAGGGGGGAAATGTCTTGTTGAGATCTTAAGTCTCTCGATTTATCTCTCTCTGGGGCCATTTTCATGGGTTAAAAGGAATTGGCTCAGACTTGGCCCTTGGGTGGCTCCCTCTAATCTCCATTAATATTACATAAAGATTGCAGAGTCCTAGGGCTTCTGCACACAGGGACAGTGGCAAGAAGCAGCAGCGTATCTTCCTCATCCTGTTTTACCACACTTGAATTTCTGGTTAACAAAGCAAAGAGTCTGGATGAAAGGATTCTCCACTGTTCAGGAAGCAAGCTGTTAGCGGAAGGAGTATTTTTTTTTAATTGTGATTTTAATAAAAGTTTACAGAAAAGTTGGATTTTTATTCATTCATTGTTGCACATTTTCCTCCCTACTCCCCCAGTTTACTTAAAAAAAAAAATCATTCATTCTTGCATGATTTCCTCCCTCCACCCTTCTTCTGCAGTCCACTTTGCTATGCACCTCTTATTCTGGACTGTTGTCATACAACATGCCTGATTATATATTCATTTTAAACAGTTCTTTCCTTCATCTGTTCCAGTATTGCTAAGCTATTTGTTTAATTTTTTTATTCCTGATTAAAATTTTTATTTGGAGATAGTTGTAGATTCACTTACAGTTGTTAAGAATGGATCCAGAGATTTCATACACCTTTTTGCCCAGTTGTCCCAATGCTAACAATTTGAAAAACTGTAGTATACTATAGCATTGATACAATCAGTATGTGAACAATTCATCACAGCAGATAATTCCTTGTGATTCTTCGTAATAGCCCTCATTCCTCCCCTCTGTCCTTTGTCTTCCCTCCTTCCTTCAAAGGAAGGCTGTCACTCTATATTTCTGTGTAATTTTGTCTATTTGGGAATGTTATAGAAGTGGAATTACAGTGTGTGACCTTCCAGGATTAGAGATTTCATTCCAGTTGTTTTAATTATCAGCGGTTCCCTTTTATTTCTGAGTTATAGTCCATGGAATGTACCACAGCTTATTGAAGGCCATTTGAATTGTTTCCATCTTCAGGTTACTTAGGAATAAAACTAGGGTGGATATTGTGTACAGATATTGATAGAAACATACATTTTAATTTCTCTAGAATAAATGCCCCAAAATGCAGTAGTTGTGAATTGATCTTATGGCAATTACAAGGGGATTTTGGTGGCCTGCCTAATGGGACTAGGCATTCTGCTGCCAACCCAGAGGCCGGCAGTTTGAATCTACCAGCTGCTTCATGAGAGAAAGATGAGTTCTCTCCTCCCATGCGATTCACAGCCTCTGAAAATCCACAGGAGACTCAGCTATGAGTTGGTTCTTTCTCGATGATGTGTAACGCTACAACAGATGGCAGCCACTGAAGCGTGGTGTGTTTTGGAGAGGGTGAAATGAAGTTTCTCCTTGGAGATTTTGAAGCTCCATCTCACATACTTTGGGCATGTTTTAGGGATCAGTCCTTGGAGAAGGACATCATGCTTGAAAGGGTGGAGAGATGGATTGATACAGTATCTGGGGCAATAGAGTTGGGTGTGTCAGAGTCAGTGAGACTGGCTCAGGACAGTGCAGGCTTCAGACCTGTTGTACACAGGGTTGCTGTGAGTTGCAGGTGACTTGACAGCATGTAACAACAACATGCTTATATGCCAAACTATGTTTCCCAGAATGGCTGTACCGTTTTACATTTGGAAATCCAGCAGTTTATGAAAAGCCAACTGCCCTGCATCTTTACCAGTATTTTCTGTTACATCTTTTAAATTGTTTAAAAAAATTTTAGACAGGTACTCATTGATTCCATATTGTGACTTTAATTTCAGTTTCTCTTTGGGTCATTGATGCTGACCAGATTTTCATGATTTACTGGCTGTCTGTATGTCCTCTTCAGTGAAATGGCTCTTTATATCTTTTGCCTATTTCCTTAATTGGGTTTTGAGAGTTTTAAAATGTATCCTATAGCCTCACTCTTTGCCTGGTTTGGGGTTTGCAAACATTTTCTCCTATTCTAGCTTTTCTCTTTTAATTTTCTTCATGAGGTCTTGGAAGAACTGAAGTTTTACATTGTATGAAGTCAGTTTGTTGGTTTAAGGAATTGTGTTTACGCTATTAGTTCTTTGTTTTTGAAGAAGTGTTGAGAGCTCTGGAAGTGCCCAGAGAGAGACCACTTGTTATGCATCAGAGAGTTGGGCAATGACTGAGGAAGATAGAAGGAGAATTGATGCCTTTGAGTTGTCGTGTGGGAGAACAGTATTGAGGGTACCATGGACTGCTAAGAAAACAGATTCATCCTGGAGAGGGTTAAACTGGGCTGCTTCTTGGAGGCAGGGATTTTGAGGCTTTGTCTGACATACTTTGGTCATGTTGTAAGGAGAGACCGGTCCTTGGAGAAGGGACATCGTGCTTGGGAGAGTGGAGGGCAGGCAAAGGAGGGGAAGGCCCTCCAGGAGATGGATTGATTTGGTGACTGGGGTTATCGGGATGAGTGTGTTGGAGACAATGAGATTGGCACAGGAGAACAGAGTTTAGGGCTGTTGTACATAGAGTCGCTATAAGTGACAAGTGACTCGATGGCATGTAACATGAACAACGGTTAACACCCAGGGTAACAACAGTCAAGAAATCAAAACATGTGTTAGACGATCTCTCCAGAGTTCCAAAGAGCAAGGTTGTCAGTTTCAAAACAAAAAGAATTCTTATCCATGCTCTTTGCAATTACTTGCTATGCTTCTGAAAGCTGGACAGTGACTAAATAGGGCAGAGGAAGCACTGGTGACTTTGAGTTGTAGTGCTGGAAAAGAATACTGAATACCCCATGGACCTCCAAAAGAATAACGGGTGTGTTTCAGAGGAAGTGCAACCAGGGTGCTCCTTAGAGTCAAGGATAGTGAAAGTTTGTCTCACATAATTCAAGCATGTTGTGAGGAGGCAGGCCTTAGGAGGAGACAGCATATCAGGAATGGTGGAGGATCAGAGAGAGAGTGGAAACCCCCCCTCCCAACAAGATGGGTACTATGACTTCAACAGGGGCCCCAAGCATGTGGGAGATGCTGAGGATGGCGCAGCATAGGGCAGGGTTCAATGGCTTGTGCATAGAGTTGCTTTGAGTTGTAGGTGATTTGATGGCACCAAACAACACCACAACCTAAAGGTTGGTAGTTTGAATCTACTCAGTGGCACTGTGGTAGAAAAAAGCCTGGAGATCTACTTCCGTAAAGATTGTAAGTTCTTAGAGCAGTGCCATTCTGTAAATACAGTGGGTTACAGCAAGTTGACTCAGCTGCAACAAGTTTTAGCTTGGGCTATAAAATAGACAAAGCTTTTATAATAAATTTGAGACGTTCACATAGCTCATTCCAGGCTTCACGAGATCAGTGAGGATAGTACAGCTTAGGAACATTGTGGGGAAGGACTTGGTGTGGTTAAGTGAGTCAGGGCATGGGGAATCTGGTGGGTGGTGTGAATCTCATTTGCTACTATGGAGCTGGGCAGCCTGCCCTTCCAGAGAGGTGTGGTGACACTCAGTGCCTGGGGCCACTCTGGGGCACACTGACCCATGAGGTGACGTTGACCTTGTGGAAGGCATGGCCATAACTGGTTAGAGTCCCACGTTGTCTACTGTGTTTGCTGTAGACATGCCTCATCTGTTTTGGACTGTCTTCAGCTGTCAGCTCCAGTGAGATGCCTCCCAATTGACTTCCCGCAAGTGACTTTAAAAGACTGCGTATAGAACAGGTGAACCTGAATGTATTTGAAGTGCAAGCTTTTTTAAAAAAACTTTTTTAAGCTTTTTAAAGAATGTTTCGTCACATAAATGTGTTCATTGGAGAAAAAATAGAGGTATAGGTAAAGGAAATTCACCTGTCATCCCTACGTTCCAGGAAAATCCCTATGAACATAAAATTATTTTGAAAGGAAGCTGCTTAAAAGAAAAGAATTTATTTCTTTAAAAACTCAGTTCTCACTTCAGCAGGTCCATGAAGACACAAAACTGGTTTGGCAGGAGGGGGTGGGGAGAGGGAAATCAGCCTTTCATTGGCTGAGTCTGGAAAGAATTTTTGACATGCTGACCATCCTGCAAATGAGGTCTTTGTGTGCGGGTGCAGAGGTCAGGGCTGAGAAAAGCAGGGGTATCAAAAGATAGCGAAATGGCCGGCTGTGGCCAGTCCTGTCAGGATGATCTTTTGTTTCCTCTGCTAGGCTGTCCAGGGTGGTGGCTGAGGACATCAAAGACGTGTCTACACACTGGTATCTGGCCCTGTCCTTTTGCCCTGGCTGTGTAAGGGGTCTCCCTCTGGGGAATCCTGGTAGAACAGAGCTCCATGCTGCAGTCAGTCAATTGTGCTTGTTTATTCTGCATGAGAGTTGATCAGTAACATTTGTGTTAGCTATGCAAATGATGTTCTCTGTTTTATTCTGGAAATTTTTTATTTATCTATTTGATAAATAGATTAAAATAGATTGAAAAAATTTCCTTCCAGTTTTAAAACTTATAGATGCTAATATCAGAAGGCAGGAAAAAAAAAAAAAAAGAAAACTCCTCCACCTAGGAATAACTATTGTTAGTATTTTTCTCAGAATACTCATTTTTGTGATGTGTTTATAGAATATGAACTTCACAAAAAATACAACGCTATAAAAACTATTTCCCTGTAGAAATACCCATATTATTACTAGATCCGTGTTGTATTCTTTTATACTATGATTTGATATCTGCATAATAGTCTAGCATATCCTTATAACAGTTTTCTTTGCATTACACAGGTACCTCAATAATATGTTCCTTTTTCCAATAGAATAGTATCCTTATTGTAGCAACTGTTGTTGTGTACCTTGAGGTCATCTGGACTCCTGGTGACCTTATTTGGGTTAGCAGTCAGTCTTTTAATCACCATCCTATAAGGATTCCCTCTTGTAACAATGAGAACATTTTAAATAGAATACCTTGTTGATTATGAGAATGATTCAAAGTATCATTCACCTGACAGATTGTTACTTTGGTATAGAAAAGTGGTTCTAGCTGCCCCAGAGGGAGCCTTAGAAATTTACTTGGTTTTGGTCAGTGAATAATGGGTACTTTACACATCTTTACAATGTTGTTGTTATTGTTATGTGCCATCTAGTCACTTGTGACTCATAGCGACCCTGTGTACAAACTCTGAACCCTACCCTATCCTGAGCCAGTCTCACTGTCACCGACATACTTCCCTACCCCCATTACCCCAGTTACAGTGTCAGTCTATCTCATCCAATTTATTTCTCTCCTGTGCTGTCCTTCTACCCTTCCAAGCATGATGTCCTTTTCCAAGCACTGGTCCTTCCTGGCCACGTGGCTGAAGGATGTGAATTGGAGCTTTAAAACCCTAGCCTCCAAGGAACAGATAGCTTTCACTCTAACAGACTACTTTGTTCTCTTGCTAACATCCTGGCTCTTCAGCATCTGGAAAAGGTCCATGACAGCTGATTTCCCTAGTGTAATTAGGCTTTTGATTTCCTAAGTGCTGGTGCCAAGAATGTTGATTGTGGATATTGTTGTTAGGTGCCGTCAAGTCATAGAGAATTCATAGTGACCCTATGAATCGAAGACCTGAGCACTGTTCATAGGGTTTCTGGATGCAAGCCATTTCGGAAGTGGTTGCCACTCCTGTTTCCAAGCTTGTTTTAATCGGGAAGCTTCATCACATACTGTCCACCGTGGGTGACCATTATCACATTTGGCACATCAGTGTCATAGTGTTTAAGATCACAGCAACCATGAGTTACCTCTGTATGGCATTGCACAGACCAATGCTATACCAACTAGAAGAATGTTTCACACACACAAAAAAATTTGATTGTGAATATTAGCAAGGTGAAATCATCAACAGCCTCAGTGTTCTTCATCTGTCATGGTGCTGCTGGTTGGCCCAGTGGTGAGAATCTTTATTTTCTTTACATTATGGGGAAGAGATGTATCAGGCTTCTTAACTAGGTATCGCACCTCTGTAGCATCAAGTCTCAGTAAACAGAAATAGCAAATAGATCATCACTTCATTTTTCTATACCAACATATGGTTAATAAAGAAGAGAAAAAAGCAGAGAGACTAGTGGGCATTTACAATGGGATTTAAATGTTAACAGGCTGTTTTAGAAATCTGGACCGTTTACTGTTTGGACTCCCCATTTTTAGCAGTGATCTGACTTGTTTGTGAATCAGAGCTTGTCTGAAGGTCTCAGATCACACGGTGACAGAGCTTTAACCACATTGCATTATGATTGCTTTTTGCCTGCTTCTCTGTTACTTACCAGACTTGGAGAAACAAAGACCTATGCCCCATGGGACCTGAATTTAGTACTTAACTGTATCTTAGAGTTGGCTAATAGACATAGTAATTTTATTTTTGTCTAGTTAAATGCCATCAAGTCACCTTTCATTGTGATGCTGTGAACAACAGATCTTGCCCTATTTTTTATCCTCGTCATCTCAGATATGTTGCAGTCCATTGTCCAGTCCCTGTCAGTTCATCTGGTTGAGGGTCTTCCCAGTATGACTGGCCCCTCCTGGCAGCATGCCCAACATATGTGAGATGGCATTTCACCCCCACGCCTCTAAGGAGCACCCTGCTTTCTTTCACCGCCTCCAAGACAGACTTGTTTATTCTTTTCACAGCCCATGGAATGAGTATTCAGTACTCTTCTCCAGCACCACACTTCAGTAATATGATTCTTCTGTCTTCCTTATTCATTGTCTAACTTTCAAATGCATAAAAAAAAATAAATTGAAAATACCGTGGCTCAGATCAGATACCCTGTCGTCTTTAAATTGACATTGTTGCTCTTTAAAGAGGTTCTTGACAGCAGATTTTCCTAATGCAGCACATCTTTTATTACTATTATTTTAACAAAAGTTTATAGAAAAGTTGGATTTTCCATCATTCACTGTTGTACATTTTCCTCCTTACTTCCCCAGTTTGCTTTTAAAAAAAATAAAAATCATGAATTATTGCATATTTCCCTCCCTCCCCAGGCCTTAATTTTTTGACTGCTGCTTACATGGGGGTTGATTGTGAATCCAAGTAAAATGAATCATTGACAACTTCAGTCTTTTCTCATCTCTCGTGATACTGCCTATTGGCTTGATGGTGAGAATTTTTGTAACACCCCCACTCCCCCGCTTTTTTTTCAGTGCGAGGTGTGAGTCAGTGAACTGTTAGTTCTGCTGTCACACATATGTGGACTGGGGCAGATTAGATGTTGATGTTGAGATGTAATCCCTATTGAAGGCTGTAGTCTTTGATTTTTGGCACCGGTGTGTTACGTTCTCTTCACTTTCTGCAGGCAAGGTTTTGTCATCTGCATAACCCAGGTTGGTGATGATTTTGACTGTAATCCTGATGTCACATTCTTCTTTATACAGTCTAGCTTCTTGCTCAGCATACAGATTGAATAGATATGGAGAAGGGATACAATGCAATCCTGGTACAAACCTTTCTTGATTTTATGTACCACGTAATGTTCCTTTGTTCTTTCTGGACAACTCCTTCTTAGTCTACATATACATTTCTCAGCACAGTTAAGTGTTCTGGAATTCTCCTTTTTCTCAATAGTACCCATAACTTGTTATGATCCACACTGTGGAATACCTTTGTTTAATCAATTAAACACAAGGAAGCACTTTTCTGATATTTTCATGCTGTTGTTGTTAGAAAGATGCCATCGAGTCAAGTACAATTAATTCATAGCAACTCAGTCAGCAGAAGTAGATATGAACCCTGTCCTGTCCCAGTCTCATCATCTCTGACATACTGTCCATCTTGTTGACAGGTTTCCTCTCTTTGACCTTTGCAAGCATGATGCCCCTTTCTAAGGAATAGCCATTCCTAATAACATGCCTGACGTTTGTGAAATAAAGCTTCACCATCCCTACCTCTAAGGAGCATTCAGGTTACACCTTCTCCAAGACTCTGGTATTTTGGCAGTCCATTGCATATATTCAGTAATACTCTTCCACACCACAACTCAAAAGGCTTCGATTCTTCTGTCAACCTTATTTGTTGCTCAACTCTTAGATACAAAGCAAGTGACTAACAAAGACTGGTCTGAAACAGGTACACCTTTATCTTTAAAATGACACTTTAGTGGCAAGGAGCTGTGCTACAATCCCAAAAGCACACGGTTTGAATCCACCAGCTGCTCAGGAGAAGGATGAACAGTCTCCTCCTGTGCGATTAACTGCCTCTGAAAACCCACTGGAGGGTCAGCTATGGGTCAGTTCTGATACAACAGCAACAACAACTCCTCAGTCCTGTGGAGTTTCCTGATGCAAACTTCTCATCTCTAGAGAGCTGGTACCAAGTAGATTGTGGATCCAAGTAAGGTGGCATTGTTGCCACCTTAGATGAAATTGTTGACAATTTCAGTCATTTATCATGTCTATTGACTCGGTGGAAAGAGTTTTTTTATCTTTTTGACATGTAATCCATATTGAGGGCTTTGATCTATGGCAGCAAACATTTCAGTATTTTCATGAGCATTATTTAATTCATCTGTGTTCCTTATTGACTGCATTTATTCACTTATAAGAGGTTTTGAGTAAAACTTAAAAGCTTAAAGTAGTGGAGTTGAAAAGAAAACGAATGTGACTAGGAGGAGGAGGAGGACATCCTAATTCTTTTGAGAATGTGAAATTTTAGATGCAGTTCCTTTTTACCACTGGGTAGCTAGGACCCAGTTCATTAGAGTTAGATGGCGTCATTATGATCTGTCTCGTATTGAATTTTCAAAAAGGCGATTTTGAGATGTTTGCAGTCACAAACACATGTGAAGTGTGGCCTTTGTCCAGGTCCTTGCTAATAGACTTGTTTCTTTTTAGTCATGAAGTGCTTAGCTTTTCATATTTAAGTTTTTTTTAAAAATAAATATTCATTTTTAAAAGACCTATTTTATTTTAGGTTTACAGAAAAAAAATTGAGCAGAGATCTTAAAACTTGCCATCACCCTGGTGGCACTGTAGATAAAGTATTGAACTTGTAACCAAAAGAGGGGAGATTTGAACCCACCAGCCACACTCTGAGGGTGATAGATGAAGTAGTCTGACGCTGTTTACATTTCAGCTTTGGAAACAGCATTAGGAAATTCTACTCTGTCCTATAGAGTCATTAAGTGAGATAATGTGGAAGAGCATGGAGGATTTTTATATCACCACCCCTCTATCCACCAGGGCATTCTCTGTCTATGTATTGTTCTAGCTGTTTTGAATGATCTTCAGCAGTATTTTGCTTTGTTGCTGTTGGGTATCATAGAGTCGGAACTGACCCATAGTTGACCCTCTGGTGGGTTTTCAGAAGCAGTGACTGCATAGGAGCAGATTGCCCATCCTTCTCCGGCTGGTGGGTTCAAACTGTGCTCCTTTGGGATTGCAGTGCAGCTTCTTGCCACTAGGCCACAAGAGTTCCCTATGTATTTTGCTTGCATATGATAGTAATGATATTAGATAATTTCCACATTCTGTTGAATCATCTTTCTTGGGAATGGGATAAAATACTGAACTCTTACAGTTGATCTCTTGGGCATCTGTCCTCCCAGCTTCCTGACATAGACTGGTGAGCATGTTCAGGTCTGCATCTGGCATTTGAAACATGTCAGTTGGTATCTCATCTATTCCTAGGGCCTTGTTTTTTGCCAATGTCTTCAGTGCAGCTTGAACTTCTTCCTTCCTTACCATTGGCTCTTGATCATATGGTACTTTCTAAAATATTTAGTTATTGACCAATTATTTTTGTACAGTGATTCTTTGTATTCCTTCCATCTTCTTTTGATGCTTCCTGGGTCATTCAAGAATTTGCCCACAGCATTTCTGATTATTACAACTTGAGGTTTGAATTTATTTTTCAGTTCTTTTAGCTCAAGAAATACTGAGTGGGTTCTTCCCTTTTTTTCTCCACTTCCGGGTCTTTACATATTCCATGTCTGCTTTGTCTTCTCAGACTGCTCTTTAAAATCTTCTGGTCAACTGTCTTATTTCCTTTGTTTTCCTTTCTTGGTGCTCTGCTGCAGTTTTCAGGGTCTCTTTTGACATCCATTTTAATTTTTTCTTCCTCTCTTTATAATAACTTTTTTGTTCACTTCATGACCGCGATGTCATCCCATAACTCATCTAGTCTTTGATCATTGGTGTTCGTTGCTTCAAAATTGTTTTTAAGATGATTTTTAAATTCAGGTGGAATAGATGCAAGGTGATATTTTGGTTCTTATGGACTTGTTTTCATTTTCTTCAGACTCACTTTGAACTTCCACATGAGTATTGATGGTCTCTTCCACAGTCAGTATCTAGCCTAGTTTTGAATGCTGATATTATTAAGCTTTTCCAGTGATTCCTTCCACAGACATAATCAGTCTGATTCCTGTGTAGTCCATCTGGTGAGGTCCATGTGTAAGTCACCATTTGTGTTTTTAAAAAATGGTATTTGCAGTCGGTAAATCACTGAACGTACAAATTTGATCACTCTGTTTCCATCCTCATTTCTGTCACTAAGTTTGTGTTTTCCAAGTAGCCTTCCTGCTTCATTGTTTCCAACTTTTACATTCCAGTCACCAGTTACCATGAACACATCTTAGCTGCACATTTGGTCAGTTTCGGAATGCAAAATTTGATTAAAAAAATCTTCAATTTCCTTCTCTTTGGTGTTAGCTGTTGGTGCATATGTTTGAATAGTCCCATTAATAGATGTTCTTTGTATTTGTATGGATAATATCCTATCAATCACAGCGAGTTAGATTTAGAAGGGACCGTGGCACAGAGGACATCAATGTTGATGCCAAATGGACCCTGGCTAAAAGCAGAGAGAATACTAGAAGAATGTGTATTGTGCTATGTAAAGTCATTTGACCATGTTGATCATAACAAATTATGGCTAACATTGAGAAGAATGGGAATCTGAGAACACTTAATTGTGTGCTTATGTGGAACCTATACCTAGACTAAGAAGTTGTTATATGAACAGAGCAAGGGAATAACAGCATGCAATTTAAAATAAAGAAAGGTGTATGTGAGGGTTGTATCTTTTCTCTATAACTATTTAGTCTGCATGCTGAGCAAATGATGGGAGAAACTGGGTTCTTTGAAGAAAAATGTGTTATCAGGATTGGAGGAAGACACCTCACTAACCTTTGGAATGCAAATGACACAACCTTGGAGGAATAAGAATGACAAAAAATTGATGCCTTTGAGTTGTGGTGCTGGAGAAGAGCATTGAACATGCCATGGACTGCCAAAAGAACAAACAGGTCTGTCCTAGAGTGGGTGAAACCATGCTTCTCCTTGGAGGCAAGGATTTTGAAGCTCTATCTCACATATTTTGAGCATGTTACCAGAAGGGGACAGTCTTTGGAGAAGGACATCATGCTTGATAGGGTGGTGGGAAGACCTTGGATGAGATGGATTGACACAGTAACTAGGAGGATGGGGGTAGGTGTGTCAGAGACAGAGAGACTAGCTCAGAATAGGGCAGGTTTCAGAGCTATTGTACACAGGTTCACTATGAGTTGCAGTAGACTCAGTCGCACATAACTGTACCACCAACACCTATTATTAACATTTGCATTCAGGTGATACGTTTGCTGTAATTGAAGAACCAGTATTGATACTTCATTATTAATTGAAGCCTATAATTTACATGAACTTGCCTCCAGAAACTGTATGAACTTTGATAAATGTTCATAGTTATGAAAGGGCTTCAGGCCTTTTTGTTCATAGGGTCAATATGAGTCGTGCTTGACTAGAAGGCAATCAACAATAACAAACAACAACAATAATTTACATGAGGGCTTACTCTTGGGTATTTGCCAGTGCACAGTATTTTCCATGCCTGTGTGCACTGGCAAATACCCAATACAAAATTGCATGATTACACAGAATAATTTCATTGCCCTAAAATGCCTGTGTTCCATCTAGTCATCTTCCACCTTGAACTTCTGATTAATACTGACCTTTTTATCATCTTTTACCTTCCCACAATATATTTGGAAACATGTAGCATATCACTCAGGTTAGCTTCCTCTCCAGCACCCACACAGCTCTATACATTAAATGTTTCTCTGTGGATATTTTGTGATTTGATAGGTCATTCTTTGTCATTGGTAGGACTCTATTATATGAATGTATTATAGTTTGCTTATTTGCTCACCTTTTTAAAAAGGTCTTGGTTGGTTCTAGTTTGGGCAGTTATGAATAAGATGGCAGAAACATTTGTTTGCAAGTTTTTGTGTAGACCTGATTTCAGGTCATTTGAGGAAACACCTGGGATTCTGTAGCCAGCCTGTGTTGCACTTTGTAAAAGCTGCCAGACTGACGTCCCAAGTATCTGTACCATTTTGCAGTAAATGATGGTTCCTGTTCCACATCTTCACAAGAACTTGATGCACCAGTGACTCCACAGGAGAAAGATGGTCTCTTGTTTGATTTACAGATTTTGAAAGTCAACGGACTGTCATGGTGACTCAGAACTGACACGACCATGTTGAGTTTATGTTTGGAAGCAGGAGTGACATCCACTTCCTAAACAACATACCTCTGGAAACTCTATGAACTTTGATAAATGACGATAGTTATAGAAAGGCCTCAGGCCTTTTGTTCATAGGGGTCACTGTGAGTTGTGCTCAACTCGATGGCAAGCAACAACAACAACAACAGCAGCAGCAGCAGCAGCAACAACATAACATGGGCATTATTTTAAGTACATTTTAGGTTTAAGTTCAGCACTCTTATCACCCTCTTTTCTTCCAAGGAAAGAAGTAAAATATTCTTTGTGTATAGTTGTACCCCTTGGACCAAGAGACTTTGGAAGAATTGAGCGGATAAGCCCAGTCAGAGTGTTTGGTCCTGGCTCAAAGGAAAGACAAGCCCTCATTACTGCCTCCTTTACATTGCTGTTAATTGGCTTGTGCCTTACATTAGAGATGACCCCCGTAACCCAGACACCCTGGTGTGTTAAGGCTTCTGAAAGATGTCATTTGCTCTTTCATTGAATCTACATGGGGATCAAGGTCATGATCAATAATTTTCTGGCAGAAATTAGACATTAACAAATCAAAAAGCAGATTGTAACCAACTATTAAAATATTCAAAGGCACTTTAAATAAGTGAAAACCAGAGACGTTCAAGGGAAAGCATTAGTAAGGTACTCTACATTAACTATTAAGTTAGAAAAGAATAATGATCGTATTGGCAAAGCTTCATGTTGATGCATTGTATTCAGAGCAGACTAATGTATGGTTTTACAGTAAGTGACACTAGTGATGAAAACTCATTGGTTTTTTTTTTTCATATTAGAAATAACTGAATTCTTGCAGCCTGTCAGGCATGAAGAACAGATGGCTTTTATCTGAGTGAAGGAGACAGACTTTACCAAGCAGTTGTAATATAAATGGATAAGGCAGTACTGTGATAGAGTGACAGTTCCACAGGAGCAGAGAGTTAGGAAACCTGACCTGGGCTGGACTGGGATTTGAGCTGGAGGTCGCTGTATGAGGTTATGGGGGAGGAAGGGCTGTTCTCACATAGGGAGCAAGGTCCACATTGGCCTTGAGGTGGTGGAGGGTGAAGCCCATGGGAAGGTATTACCTAGAGAGCAGAACTGTACAGTGAGGATAGGGGCGCATGTGGGAGCTTGCCTAGACTGGTATTTTTGGGGTTGTTTAAAGATTAGTGAAGAGAACTCCCTTGTCCTTCTCGCCTCTCCTGACATGCGCGCTCTGGCATAGATTTCCCCAGGTGGGTTGGGAGGTAGTTGTGAGCTTGTCTAGGCAGTAAGCGTGTTTGATATTTTCATTGTGCCTCTCTTCTAATGCAAGACACGTAGCCCTTTGAGAATTTGGAGTACAGGGGGATGCTTTGTCTGGCTTAACTTTAGTTAGATTGTCAGGAGGGGCCAGGCCTTGGACAAAGACATTATGCTGGGAAAGTTGGGGGGTCAGAGAAAGAGAACTCTCAGCAAGATGAGACTATGGGCTGGAGTTGGTCAGAGATGATGAAGATTGTGCGGGGTGGAGGGAGGTGCAGGTTTGTTGTGCAGAGGATCACTGTGAGTTGACTCAGTGGCATCTTGTGCCACCCTCCCCTTCATGCTCATCATTCTTCCCATTTAAAAGTCCAGCAGATGCCTACATCTTCTGAGAGGCCTTCTCTAAGTTTGCAAATGTTCACTGATCTCTTTTCTCTATTTGAAGCTTATTATCTACACTACAGAATTTGGGGAAA
Source organism: Elephantulus edwardii (assembly GCF_000299155.1). Lineage (NCBI taxonomy): Eukaryota > Metazoa > Chordata > Mammalia > Macroscelidea > Macroscelididae > Elephantulus > Elephantulus edwardii. Next base: position 34,872,360 of record NW_006399759.1, on the reverse strand, counting down.
GAGTAATGGCATAACAACACTGGCACACACAAGTTCTTGATTGTGGAGTAAGAAGAATCTAATAAATAATTCTCAAGTAGCCGGTTTGTCAGATCAAGAAATCCTTTGAATCCACTGTTAGAAAACAAATCAAGGCTGTGCCATGCGTTCCTAAAATCTAAATCGCCTAACCTCAGCTTGTTTGATGAATAAAGGAACCATGTCAGCAGATCTAAGGTTCATAGATTCGCAAATAATGTCAGGTTTCCTGACTCCCCATCTGATAGCCCACCACCCCTTATTGTGCAACATGTAGAATCTCTTTCTTCCTTGCCATCTTCCTTTCCTTTGCTGATAACGTTTGGGGTGTAGTGGAGGGAGGTACAGCTGGACAGTACTTTAAAGAGGGCCCTATCCCTCCTATTAGAAAAGCTGCGTAGAGTAAGGGCTCTGCATCATTCATGTTCCCAGATGGGTTTCCGGGCTTGATCTCTGAGCACAGGCATTTTCTCCAGACTGTCAAGTGGCTGCATAATTAAGAAGATAGATATCTTTGTCCTCACCCTTGGGGTCAGCTGGTATATTAAGTTCATTTAATATTGAAAAGGCCAAAGAAGAGATGTGGATGTGTCCACACATAAACCTGTGCTAGTTGTGGTGAGTCAGGAGTCCTAGGTCCTGGGCAGGATTTCCTTGAACTTCCCAGGGAACCTTTTTGGGAAGGAATTCTCCAGTCTGTAAAATGAGATGATGATAGTAGGTGGTCTGTTAATATATGTTTAAGTAGTAACTGTCTCTGTGACCCTCATGTATGTTCTATGTTCCATGAACATCACCTATGTTCAGCTCTTAACAGCTCTGTGGTCTAGGAGTAATTGTGGTAGACACAATCAACCATCTCGTATATTTTTCCTTCAAGCTGTGGTTAAGTGTGGTGTTGTTGGATACCATCAAGTCGAAAATGACTCATAGTGACCCTGTGAACAGCCAACCTGAAACCTGTGCCATCCTCATCGCCTCTGAGACACTAGAGCCCATTACTGAAGTCACAGAGTCAGCCCATCTCATTGGGAGTCTTCCTCTCTCTTGCTGACCTGTCTAAGCATGATGTCCCTTTCCAAGAAATAGTCTCTCCTAGCTACATATCCAAAGTATGAAAGACAAAGCTTCGTCATCCTTGCCTCTAAGGAACACTCTGGCTGTTTTTTTCTCCAATACAATACTGTTCATTCTTTTGGCAGTCCATGAGATATTTTGTATTCTTCTCCAGCACCACAAGTCAAAGGCATCAATTCTTCTGCCTTTCTTAGTCATTGTCCAGTTCTCTGATGCAGGTGATTGAGAAGAGCATGGCCTAAATCAGTTACACGTTCTTCTTCAAACTGACATCGTTGCCCTTCAGTATTTTGGAGAAGGTTAGGGTTAGGGTAGGTGGTAGGATTTCTTATCCTTAGCTTGGTTTGGTAAGGGAGGTGGATGTTTAAGTAAGCAGATAGTTAGAATACACATGAATCAGGGTGCTGACTGGCTGTGGTTTGTGGAAAAGGTTTATCTGGGACAGAGCCTGTGTTAATAGCCAACAGAGAAACAACCATTCCTTTTTCTCAACAGCAAGGGTAAGTTAAGCCTTTCCCTGTTCAGTGCTTCTCTTTGTTTGATTGGATCTCCTGGACCAGCCTTTCTTTTCTTCTCAGATGAGTGATATTTTAATATTGGGTAATGAGAAAACTGGGCATTCTGGTAACTTAATGGTAGAGATTTGTGCTGTCAACCCAAAGACAGGCAGTTCGAATCCACCAGTGGCTCTGTAGAGAAAAATTGGCTAATTTCCTCCCTTGTGATTTACAGCTTCAGAAAACCTGCTGGGGTCAGCAGTGGTTCAGTTCTCACTCAGGAGCACGTATCAGCAACAACAGTAATGACAAAACTGTTATGGAAAATGGGGAGCATTAGGTGTTATTTGATAATTTAAAAATGTTCCTCATTTAGATAAATGTTTGTGCAATTAGTTAGTGATTTAGAATGGCTTTTGGAAAGTAGAGAGGCAGGATTACATAGTCCTCTCCATTCATTTTGCTACAATACTGAGATATGTGGGGAAGTGGGAAAAGCTGTGACATGAGGGTTTATAATTTGCTTTATAGAATAAAATAAGATACATGTATAAAAAATTAACTAAAAGCAAAGTAGAAAGGGAATAAAAGTATCATAAGGATACTGTGGAAATGTAGGCGTGAGAAGGAGCAGTAACATGGAGAACATTGTGCAGAAAGACCACTTGCACAGAGTCATCAGAGAGCTGGTCCAGGTATGCACTACTTAACATCCACGATGCTGTGATGCTGTCTGTGAAGTGAATAGTATGTGTTTTGGATGTTAGGTCAACACAGTATGGAACCCTTATAGAGACCTGCTGCAGGTCACTATTTTGGCCACTGCTGTCATTGTTGCATCACCTGGAGATTTCAGCTTGGAACTCTGGTGGCCTCGTGTTAAGAAGCTTCACTGCAGTCCCAAAGGCTCACAGTTCCAATCCACCACCTGCTCTGCAGGAGAAGGATGGATAATTTCCTCCCTTCCACTTTGATTTACTGCCTCTGAAAAGCCGCTGGAGGCTTAGCTATGGGTCAATTTTGGCTTAATGGCACACAATAGACCTGCACTGTATTGTTTTATGATCATCTTTTTTTTTCTCTTCTAAATTTTTTA
>NW_006399759.1:34856483-34869472 GCF_000299155.1 Elephantulus edwardii | reverse complement strand
TTTTATTTTTTTTGTGTGTGTGCGCCGTCAAATCAGATCTGACTGGTACAGGAGGAAATTGTCCTTCCTTCTCCAGCAGAGCATCTTGTGGATTTCAACTGCATACCTCTGGGATTGCAGAGCAGCTTCTTGCCACCAGGGCTCCCTTTTATGATCGTCTCTTGAAGAAAGTTCCCTTAGAAGGAAACCTTACGTTCAAAACTCTCATTGCTTTTGAGTCAGAACTGAATCATCGCTGACCTGCCAGAGAGTTTCAGAGACTGTCACTGTGGAGTACGTATACCACCAGACCTTCCTAAACTGTGTTGGTTTTGTGTACTGTTCTGTTGGAACCGACCCATTTCTGACCCTCCGGCAGGTTTTCAGAGGCATTTAATTGCACAGGAGGAGATTGCCTGTCTTTCTTCTACAGAGAAGCTGGTGAATTCAAACCGTGTTCCTTCGGGATTGTGGCACAACTTCTTACCACTAGGCTGTATGTAGTAGGTATTGTTCAGTTTTGTCGAGTTGAGCACAACTCAGAGCAGCCTTATGAACACCAGCTTGAAATGTTGCCCGATTCTGCACCATTGTCATGCTCTCCACCATGCTCAAGCCACTGTGCCAATGTCATCACGGGTCGTCTTCTCTTTCATTGACCCTCTGTCCTTCCCAGCATCATGTCTTCATTTTATGTGGCTCCAAACCTACCTTTTAGCCCATTTCTGCTATAATGGAATCTGTGTTCTTCCAGGAGCTCTGGTGGCCTAGTTGGTAAGAATTTGTGCGGCAATCCCAAAGGTCATTTGAATCCATCAGCTGCTCCCCAGAGAAGGATACGGAATTTCCTGCTGTGTGATTTACTGCCTCTGGAAACCTGCTGGAGGGTCATCATGAGCCAGACTTGATGGTCCACAACAGCAACAGCAACGGCAGTGTTCAAGAGGGGGTGTGAGAAAGGGAAAGGAAAATAGAGACAAAATGAAGAAAGAATGATGTCCCCAGGCCTCCTCCCACTGTGGTCCCTAGTCCATGGCTCAGACTGGTGTCCTAACTTGGTTTCCATCCTCACATCATCCTTTTCCAGAGATTCTTAGCAGTTAGAGGTTTCTAGTTCCTTCAGGAAATAATTATTCTCCACAGCATGGGGGTGCCTTGCCCTGGAGCAGCCCCTCAGCCTCCATTTGGTTACCCTATAGTATAGCTCATAAAAGAATAGAGGATACATTCTTGGCCCTTTCCCTTTATCTAACTAATTTTCAGAATAATGACTTGGTTTCCTAACATTCTTCAAAGTTGCTGACTGAATTTATTTATTATTTTGAAGTATCATTATACAGTTGGAAAGGGGCATCATTCTAGGAAAGGTGGAGGGTCAGTGAAGGAGGGGAAGACCCTCAGTGGGATGGATTGACATGGTGACTACAGCATTGGGCTCAAGCCTGTTAGGTAATGAGAATATGTGGGATAGGACAGGGTTCAAATCTGTGGTTCATAAGGTCGCTACAGAGTCGTTCTCAACTGGACAGAATAAAATAACAACAGCAGTGAGGGCATGCATTTGAAACACATTCAGCATGTTCAGACCAGTGAAGTAATTATTCTTCTTTTTGGTGCTAAAACTGCACTGCGTTTTGCCAGTGGGAGCCCTTTCCAGTCAACTCTTGCAGGCCCAGCCTTATGAGGAGCTGTGAGAACAAAGACTTCCCCTGGTGAGTGGCCTTGGGGAATCAGACTAACGGGCAGCAGAAGGTCACTCTCTGAGTTTTCCAGTAAACATTTTTCAGGTATCATAGCTTGTTCTGTTTCACAACCATTCTCATTTTATAGCTGGACAGCCAGGGTTCAGAAAGGCTAAATTTTGCCTATGAATCCATAGCCAGTAAAGGCAAAGCTGGGAAATCAAACCCAGGCACTTCCGTTCCACAACCTGAGAATCAATGAAAGAATGAGATGATGTTCCAGATGGAGGGAAGAGCTCAGGCAAAGACACCCCCCGGGGGCAAATGAAGATAGGCTGGGGAGAAGGCAGAAGCACTAGTCGTGAGAACCTAGATGCCACCATGAGAAAGAAGACCTAAAATCGGAGGGTAACTTGCTTGGTAAGGGTGAGGATGGGTGGAGTGTTTTCCGTAGGTGAGCAGTACTCAGGTCTCACTCTACCTGATCTTCAGGTATTCCTCTCCTGCAGGAGCTCTGTTGGCCTTGTGGACAAGGAGTCATACTGTCAACCGAAAGGTATGGGCTTCTAAAACACCAGCTCTTCCACGGGATAAAGATGGGCCATCTTTTCACACGGAATTTAAAGTCTCTGAAATGCTATGAATCAATTTTGACTTGACAACAAAAAGTTGTGGGGGCTTCACTGACAAATTAATATTTTTCTGCTCTTTTCCATCCTGAGATTCTGTGTGTCTTGGAAACAGGGCTAAGACATAAGCATTGTACTGACATCTGCCATAAGACTAACACTCAGCATACAATCGCTGGGCTTCTTGGATAGGTAGTGTCACTTGTAAGCTGGAGCTAATAGTCCCTGGCTACTTTGCATAAACAGCAGTCTCCTGTGTGCCGGGTAGAACTAGTTCATCAGGTTACCAAGGCTGTGACCTTTCAGAAGTGACTCACCAGACCTCTCATTGGAAATTCCTGTAGGTGGGTTTGAACTGCCCAGCTTTTGGCTAGTATAATGAGGTAACAAAGCTCATTCAGGCAATGTCCATAGTGATTACTTCCAAAGATTTGGCTTCACTGCTGCCAGTGAGATCTTTCTCCCTGTCCGTCATTCTACTGCTTGTGTCCTACAAGAAGGGAAGAAAAAAAAATTCTCTCTTGATTTCTGTGAGTAGGTGATTTCTGGCTTGCCAAGGTGGATGGAGTGTCGATGGATGAGGCAATGGAATTCCATATGCAAACAATAGTGGAAGTGCAAAACTATTAAAATGCATTCCTTTTTTAAAAAATGTTCTTCTAGTTTATTTACAGAATTCGAATACCTTGTTTTCAAGAACAAATTTTTTCAATTTCCCTCACCCCGCCCCATCAAATTGTATAACCCCATGACGATTCCCCCCTCCCCCTGCACATCCTTATCCCTCTGCTTCCAACCTCTCTCACCCCTCTTGGATTCTTATACTCATTCTACAATAATGGTTTTATACAATATTTATCCTTATGGGACTGAGTTATTTCACTCAGCATAATGCTCTCCAGTGCAGGGCACAAAAAGCTGAATTTCTGGGGATCAGAATTTAAAAATACCATCTATCTGTTTTATATTTGTACTTCTCATGTCTCCCCACCACCAAAGATGGAAGGTCACACCCCGCTTTGTTAATCACTATGACAAGTACTGTTTGAGTCACATTTAAAGACCCTGAGGCTACCATCTTCTTCTCCTCTGCTCTCTGTTGACCACTGGCCCCTGTGGAAGACTCATTTTTTTGAACTGTAATAAAATTTTCAAAGAAATAAATTAAAAATTTATAGGACTGAAGTATGAAAGAATAACTCTGTAAAGAAAAATGAACCCACTCAAGTGCTTAACTGTGTGCTACACTCTGGTATTTAGTGATGAACTAAACATATGTGATTCCTGCCAGGATTTCTTTGATACCATTAGGGCAAGGGAAGTTCATGCTTCCCAAAACGAGTGTTGAGAAGTTGGTAGTGAGGATTGTAGATGTTTACTCTGTTTTGTTAAAGTGCTCTATTGGCACCTTAATGGTAAGGATTTGCACTTTCAACACAAAGGTACAGTTTGAATCCACCAGTTTCTCTGCAAAAGGAATATAGTCCTTCTGATCCCATGCAGTTTACTGCCTCTGAAAACCCGATGGAGGGGCAGTTATGCGTTGGCTCCAACTCAGCAGTTCTCTCTTTTTTTTTTTTTTTCAACTCAGCAGTTCTCAACAATCGTTGTTACTCTAATTTTGGCTGAGGGTACATACAGTGATCTTGGTGTCAGTAGATGTCTGCGTCTTCAGCAATTAAGAGAGCATGGAGCTTAGCCACAGAACCTCTTATATCTTGTGATCATACATTTTGTTTCACAAGGTTTGTTGAAAAGGGCATAGAAAATAAAGCTTGTGCCTCTCATGTGGTAGATGCTCCACGACCCTTCCCCTTCTGACCAACCAAAGACCATTTTACCTAACTTGTTATTAGGTGCCATTGAGCTCACTAGGACATAGAGTAACTGTGTGAACTACAGGTCTAGACCTTGACCTATCCTACACCATCTTCACTGTCTCTACCATCTCAGACCTCTTGTTGGGTTTTATGTAAGTTTATAGACAAAGAGAATTGTGTCAAAATGACTGTTCTCCAGTTGCTGAAGGAGTGAGAGTAAACTTACCAGAAGACCAACCAAAGTTAGTGATGAAGTGTTTCCTCATGCAGTCTGACTGGAAATGAAGAATTTGATTAAGATAGAATTCTTGTGTTCTTGGTTGAGAATGAAAAGTGTACAAACATTTAGCTTAATTAACTCTGATTTTTTTTTATTTGTTTTTGATAAATGAAACTGTGTAATTGGGCAGGACATGATTCCATGAAAACCCTGCATATTAATCAAATCTGTCCTCATTACTTTCCCAGAGGGAGACATACCACAGCTTGTGTCTATGTAGATGTGGGAGGCCATACTTGAGGGATTTTGGTCCTTACAGGCACTTAATGGTTAGAAGGATGGGCTCTTGGGGAAAGGAGTTTTAAGCATTTTGGACAATTGTAATCAATCTGTACAGGAGGAACAGTCAAGATCTCTGCCAGCAGTGTAACCTTTGTAGTGTCTGCTAGAAGACCGGGCCTACTACCTTCAGACAGGCTTCCTAGATCTCCTTAGCTATAGACTTCTTTTCCTATCTTTTCTGAACTTCAGTAGCCTTAGGGTTAGAGGTTCATTCTGATTCACTAGAAACTTAAATTCACTGAAATATTCCATTTCCTGATTATTCTAGTCAGCTGAGGGTTCTCAGTCTTGCTTAAAACAAAAACAAACCTAAGTCAAACAACAACAACAACAACAACAAAGAAGTAGTGGCTTTCCGGTGTTTGTGAAGTATGTTCCCTGGCCTTTCTTGTTACTGATCTGCACATATATTGACGGAGGTATTTATTTCTAGCTACACTCATGGTGAGCTGTGGTGGTGCTGACAGCAGCACCATAATTTGTGGCTTCCACTCAGCTAACAATTTCTGAGCAGTCGTCTCTGCCAGACACTGAACTGGCTCAGGGACCGTAGGGTTGAACAGGTCCTGATGTCTGCATAAAGAAACTCAAAGCTTAGAAGACAATGGATCTCCTAACCTTTTAACAGAATAGGAGCTGGTTCAGTGTGGGAAGAGAAGTATTAACTTCTGTAGGAATATAGGGTAGAGATAGGTAGGGAAAGGGGTATTTTTGACCGGGCAGCTAGACCAGATAGTGTGGCGTTAGAACAAAAGGCAGTGGAAAGAAATGGGAGTCCCAGAGCTAAGTGACTAACATTGAGAGCCAGCTGTGCTCAGCTTGCTGGGCTTACAACACAAAGGTATTTGGTTCAAATCCACCACATTCATTGAGTCCTGCCAGTAAGCTGCTGTGCTGAATGTCTTAGTTATCTAGTTGCTGCTGTAACCAGAATTCCACCAGTGGATGGCCCTAACCAACTGAAATTTCCTCTGTTTACAGCTTAAGAGCTTAGAAGCCCAAATTCAGGGTGCTGGATCTATCAGAAGGCTTTCTGTCTCTGAGAAAAGGGACTTTCCCCGTTAACCTTAGGGGGGATCCCGTTACTTCTTTCAGCACCTGTGATGGTCCTTGGATATCGTTCCCTATATGCCTGGACATTCAGCTTCTCTAGGGTTCTCAGTGTAGGGACCCCAGGTCCAAAGAATGAGCTCTGCTCTCAGGTCTTTTTGTTCTTGGAGATACTGAAGTTCTTAAATCTCTGATATTCTTGTTTATACTGAAGTTGTTCTGTCGCTGATATCTTGTTTAATCTCTCTTATATCTCTAAAGAAGGTCTAACCTAGGCCTGTAGATTGTGTCATTCATTAACATAACTGCCTCTACTCCTACTTCAAGAACATCACAGAGATTAGGATTTATAACACATAGGATAATTACACCAGATCACAAAATAGAAGATAATTAAATCAGCTCAGAAAAGGGATTCTATACTGAGAATCATGTTTTAATGTTACAAATCTTGGAGCCAAATGAAATTTATAAGATTAGCTGATACTTTGGTATTTCTTTGACATATAGGAAAACTGTGCCTGAGAGAGTTATTTTTGACAGTTAACTGATTACTCCATTATTAAATTTGGGGTTCACCAGTTGAGGGCTTCCTGACTGTAAATCCTACACCCTCCCCACTATACTCCTGTGCTAACCACTACCATAGGGAGTGCTGGTGGTGTAGTGTGTAAGAGTTAGCACTGCTAACCCAAATGCCAGGCCTCTTGGGAGTTCAATGTCAACAGCAGCTCTGTGGAAGAAAGATGGGCAGTCTCCTCCCATGTGGTTTACAGCCTCTGAAAACCTGCCAGAGGGTCAACTGTAAGGTGGTTTTGACTTGACTACAATGAGATGGTGTTTTTTTAAAACCAACATCGTTTCCTTGTTTCTGTTGTTATTGTTGTTAATTGCCTTCGAGTCAGCACAACTCATAGCGACCCTATGAGCAAGAGGCCTGAAGCCCCTTAAAACTAACGACATTTATCAAAGTTCAGAGAGTTTCTGGAGGCATGTTGTTTAGGAATTGGATGGCACTCCTACTTCCAAACCTGTCGTGGTATGTTGTTGTTGTTATGTGCCATTGAGTTTCCGCGATGTATAGCAACCCTATGTACAGCAGCTCTGAACCCTTCCCTCTCTTGTATCAAGTGTTAATGTTGTGTCTTCAGATATTTATGGTATTTAACTACTTAGAAATATTGGTTTGAGGTCCGTTCCCCCCCCGAGGAGTTTGTTAGCCTAGAGAAATGCTTTTCAAGGCAGAAGTGAGGAAAGTTGATTTTGGAAGGCTCATTAGAGGAAAAGAACGAGGATTAACTCTTTGGAGATTTCATTTGGGCCAAAGGAATGTCACTGACAGTTTTGGAATTCACAGGCTGAATTCAGTGACTGTGAAACAGGTTCACATCTTTTTATGAGTCAGTTTATACAGTTTCTCTCTAGGATGAGACTCTGTTTTTTCCCTCTTTGTTACAGCATTTGTCATGTATTGTTTTTATTGATACAATAGTTTGTCCTTAGATTAGGAGCTCTTCAGATGTTGAGAGCAGGTGACATCCCATACGTTGTACTGTGCTTGGCATGCAGTAAGTACGTAAGAGCTGTTAGTTGAATTCTTTCACTCAACCATTAGGCATTTTAAAGTCGTACAAGATGCCAAGAATTAAAGACTAGTGCTGTGGTAACAGATTGAATTTGTTATAGGTTATGTTCTCATAGTGATAAAAAATCTCATTATCTGCAAGCCTGGACTCTCTAAGAAGAAATGAGATTATTTTTAATATTCAATGTTGTGGCTGCGAACCAGGCAGCCTTTTCCTCTGTCGCAGTTTCATTGTGTTCTGGCCTCTCTGAGGTTTTCCCTGGCACCATCTGGCTCATGCCTCTGCTGGAAGCCCTTTGAGACCTGAGGCTCTAATGGGAACCTGCATGCAGGGAGGAGGGCAGGGGCCACTGACCTGGTGGCTTCAAGGTGGCGACATCCTCATCCTCTCCTGAGTCGCCCTGAGAGAAATGCTGCCTAAAAGGACAGAGCAGATGTTCGCCCGCCAGAGTGATCATTCATCAGCCCCTCCTTTGGGAATAGGAGGTGACAGCACATTTATCTGGGAGCTGATCAGATAAATCCTCTGCTGACACTATTCTTGATTCAACTGAGTAGGGTTCAGGATCCTGAGGAGCAGGGTAAATTCATTCACCTTCTCAAGCCTTTGTGACTGAGAGGCTCATGTGGAGCTGCTTAGGGAAGCAGATTTAGCCACGGAAGAGAGCACATTGGGCATGCTTTCGAACGCTGCCAGAGAAAAGGCTCGTTAGAGCTCACACTGGCTCAACACACCCGTAAACTTGGCATCTTAAATGGAAATTGTGGAAAGGTCTGTCTTGTTGGACCTAGGGGATATTCTGTGACTGACGGGAATAACTGCTGTGTCTCACACTCCATATTCGGACTTTTATGCTTGATAGCCTCCGATTGAGGTAAGTCTTCTGTAGTGTGGGAAGTCTCGCCACACTCGTCATGTTCCCAAATGAGCCCATTACGTCCTCTATTCCAGCTTTTCCTGGATGCTTTGTATATACTTATTTTGTCACCCAGACTAGAAACCTGACATTCTTTCCTTAAATTTAGTGTGCACGACCAGGTATGGATCTCCGTGTGCATGTGTGCACACGTGCCTCACATTCACATGCACAGGTGTGTCACCGTGACATCTCTGGCACAGGCCCTTGTCATCTCCTCCTTTCATTAAGGAGGTCTCCATGCCAAGTCTCAATCTATCAGTTCATCCTAATGAGCTTTCTAATCAAGTTACTTAATACTTAGACTCTCTGCTATGATTTTCTGCTGGAACTCAAAGGAATGAATAATTAATTTTTCTTTTCTCCCTCAAGTTCTAGCTGTGGTTGATGTAGGAATCTGGCAGATGGGAACCAGAGTCTCACCTTTGTGACTGTTAGGGCTGTTGGTCTATGCAATTTAAGTGTGAACACCAAATGGGCTTGCTAATGTTCCCTGCTACTCTTCCTGACTTCCTCCTCCCAGCCCAGTAGACCTTGAAGCAGTCCTTTTAAGGGAAAGTTTCACGTTGAAGTTACCTAGGAATGCTGCCTCACCACAGGAAGGGGAAAGACACGATGTCCAATGCTTGTGAGCTTTTATTGAATTGTGTATTTGCTGAGTCAGTTCTGACTCCTGGCAACCTTATAGGACAGAGTAAAACCATCCCCAATGATTTCCTAGGCTGCAATCATTATGGAAGAGCCCTGGTGGTGCATTTGTTAAGCACTTGGCTGGTAACCGAAAGGCCAACAACAGTTTTAACTTAGTGGGAGAAAGATGTGGCATTCTGCTTCAGTAAAAATTACAGCTTTGGAACGTCTGTAGGACAGTTCTCTGTCCTGAAGGATTGCTGCTGTGAGTTGGAATTAACTCAAGGGCATTTTGGATTTTGGAATCTTTTTGGGGGCAGATTTTCAGCTTTTTCCTTCCATGGAGCTCCTGGTGAGTTTGAGCACTGATCTTTTGGCTAGTAGCGGAACTCTTTTTCTTTTTCTTTCTTTTTTAACTCTTAATTATTGCTTTGAACTGAGTTCCTTTTACTACATGAAAAAGTGGTCCATCATTTCTGGTGAAAACACATCTCCAGAAATGGGTAGACTACCGATTGAGGTGTTTCAGTAAATGGATGCAGGACTGTATTGCCCACTTGTTTATGCCAAGAAATTGAGAAGACCACTTCTTTTTCAGTTGATGAGAAGACATCCACACTTGGACTCATTCCAAGGAAAAGTGATTCAGTTCAGTGCAGAAATTATTGAACAGTACCATTAATGTCACAAGTAAAATCTTGCTGAAGATTATTGAAAAATGGATGGAGCAGAACATTTCTGGGGAACTGCAAGAAATTCAGTCAAACCGTGTGACCCCATGAATTGATGGGTAGAGGGGTTGGGTGGGTTGGGGAAGTGGAGGGGATCTGATGTGAGGGCTAATATTGGTAAACCAGTGTAAAATTAAAAAACAAAGAATTGTAAGAAATAATTAAAAAAATACTTTGTACAAGCTCATAAGAAAGAAAAAAAAAGCAACAACAAAAAAAGAAATGCAGTCAAGTTGGATTCAGAAAAAGTTGTGGAGTGAGAGATATTACTGGGGCCAGAGGTATTTTGACTCAAAATACAGAGTACCAAAATTATATTTACTTGTGTTTTATTGACTATGTGAAAACATATGACTATATGAACCAGTAAGTTATGGACGGTATTGAGAAGAATGGTAACTCTAGAATACCTAGTTGTGCTGTTCCAGAAACTCTGCATAGACCAAGAAGCAGTTATTGAAACAGAATAAGGGGATACTGCATGATTCAAGATCAGGAAAGGTGTGTGACAGGGTTACATCTTTTGAACATACCTATTCACATATTTTGGGCATGTTGTTAGGAGAGGTTATTTCTTGGAGAGGGACATTGTGCTTGGGAAGGTGGAGGGATGGTGAAGGAGAGAAAGATCCTCAAACTCGTGGGTTGACCTGGTGACTGCAGCAATGGGTTTGAGTGTGTCAGAGATTGTGAGGATGACACGGGATAGGACAGAGTTCAGATCTGTTGTTCGTAGGGTCACTATGAGTTGTACTTAATGGCACCAAACAACAACAGTCTGTATGTTGAGCAAATAATCTGAAAAACTGGACTATATGAAGAAGAATGTGGAGTTAGAATTGTGAAACTCATAAACCTGCAGCAAGCAGATGATACAATTTTGCTTGCAGAATCATGGAAACATGAAGCATTTATTTATTTGTTTGTTTATTTATTTATTTATTAATTAATTATGTGTGTGTGTGAGTGTACCGTCAAATTGGATCTGACTGGTACAGGAGGAGATTGTCCCTCCTTCCCCGGCAGAGCATCTATCTGGTGGATTTGAACCGTGCGCCTCTGGGATTGCAGTGCAGCTTCTTGCCACTAGGCTACCCGAGCTCCCCTAGAAACATGAAGCATTTATTGATGAAGCTCAAAGAGAGTGGAGAAGGGCATTTTGTTTGGACAAGTAAAGGGTGATTGAAAGAGAGCGAGACCCCAAAGGAGACACATTGACACAGTGGTTGCAAAATTGGATTGAAGTCTAGCAGCGCTTGTGAGAATGATGGAGGACTGTGCAGTGTTTTGTCTTTGTGGTCACTTTGAGTTAGAGTCAACTCCCGTGGCAGTTGACAATTAAAAAAAGAGCTGTGCCTATCTTCTCTGTATGAAATGAGTCTGCCTTTCTTTAGTGTGGGTAAGAGTGCAGTCTGGGACATGATTCTTAAGAGTATTCCTTTGGGAAAGTTCTTCCACCTGAAAATTTGAGGAACAGAGCAAATGGTTTTCCTTAACATCATTTGTTGAGTGAAACCTAAACTCCTTAATTTGAGACTTTCTTCATACGAGCTCTGCTTATTTTTCGAGCTTCTTCTCATTCCGATATGCTGCCCTGGGTCACCTGAATGAACATAGTTGTGACTGTAGACCAGAAGTTGTGTGCTGGAACCTTCTGCTACATGGTACCTTGTCCCTCCTTTTCCTCTGTTCCCTTTGACTCACTCTCTGGCATCCCTGAGTTGCTCTGTTTTGCGGAGATGGTGCTGTGCTGTAGCTCTACCTGAATGTGTGCACTTGCATTGTGTCATCTCTGTCTCCCTAATTTTCTATGCTTGCCCTGTGAATTTCTTTATCTCAATTGGATCAGGTACCTTTCCTTAGTATTATTAACTGTTATACAGCCTTTAATGTCCTACCATTAACATTTGAGTTTTCAGTGGCAGATAATACTTTTTAAAAAATTCTTTATACTGATTTATTTGCAAAGATTTTATATATTATTTTTCACACTGGATCTTTCCCCTTTCCTTTACCCACCTCTCCTTCCACCCAACAAATTGTGTGACCCTATGATTAACCCTCCCCCGCCCATCCTCACCTCTCTGCTGCCCCGTTTCCCCACCTTGGATCCTCATACTTGTTTGACTCAGCTATTCCACTGCTTGGAATATACCCCAAGATAATGAGAACTGAGGCACAGAGACTTGTAGACCATTGTTGAGAGCAGCATTATTCACTGACACCAGAACATTGAAACAGCCTGAATGTTCAACCACAATGGATTGGATTGAGAATTTATGGTACATTCACCTGGTACATTCACCCAGTGGAATACTATGCTAAATGCAGGAGCAATGATTTTTTTTTTTTTTTGAGCAATGATTTTGTAAATAACCATCTACCTTGGGACAGACTGGAGAGTATTATGCTAAGTGAACTAACTCAGTCCCATAAGGATAAATACTGTATAAGACCATTATTGTGGATAATGTTGTTGTTAAACTTTTTAAAAATTCTTATCCCCCCTCCCTAATTCTAGCACAATACATAGAGAGACCCTGAAAAAAATATATTGAATAAATGAGTTAACATGTTTTAGGATCTGAATAGATAACACAGTAGATTGCTTAGTAAGACTTCTCTATCTCTTGTCTTTGTTACTCTTATCACATGGCTGGGTTGCAGTTCTGTTGTTATTTTATGTGATTTTGGGTTGTAACTGACTCATAGCTGACCCTCCCCTGGGTTGTCAAAAACTAATTTGCATGGGACAATATTGTCCATATTCTTCCCCTGAAGCTGCTGGTGGATTCGAACTACCCGCCTTCACGTTGGCAGCACAACTCCTTACCCACTAGGTCACCAGAGCTCCACGGCTAGATTGTTGTTATTTGCTGTCAAGTCAGAACTGGTTCATAGCTTGCCCTCCAGTGAGTTTTCAGAGCCTGTAAATCACACGGGATGAAATTACCCATCTCCCTCCCTTGGAACAGCTTACGGATTCTAACCACCTGCCTTTGGGTTGACAGCATAGTTCCTTTCCGCTTGGCCACCAGAGCTCCATGGCTGGGTAGGGCTCTACACACTTGAGGTGTTTGTGGCTCACCAATGGGATTGGCTCATGTGATGATAATGTACATATTAAGTAAATGGCATCTCTGGATGTCTCTCTTTCTCTGTCTTGTTGCTTTTGAATTGGCTCTAACTCATATCTGAACATCCAGTGGGTTTCTAAAGCTGTAAATCACAATGAAAGAGATTTTCCGTCTTTTGTCTCAGGAGCATCAGGTGGATTCAAGCTACCAGAGAAGTGAGACCTTTGAATTAGCAACACAGCTGCCTGTGACTTTGCTCCCAGAGCTCCCTGTTTTCTGTGTGGGTTGTTGTTGTTATGTGCTGTCGAGTCATTTGCGACTCATAGC
>NW_006399759.1:34854125-34855128 GCF_000299155.1 Elephantulus edwardii | reverse complement strand
AGCACCTGTTAGCTGAAATATGTCAGTTGGTATACCATCTATTCCTGGGGCCTTATATTTTGCTATTTCCTTCAAAGCAGCTTGAACTTCTGCCTCCATCACCATAGGCTCTTGCTCAAATGCTATTTCATTAAGTTCTTCTGTATCTGCCAATTCCTTTCGACACAATGACTCAGTATATTCCTTCCATCTTCTTTTGATACCTCCTGGATCATTTAACATTCTGCCTAAAGCGTCCTTGATTGTAGCAACTCAAGGTTTGAATTTGTTCTTCACTTCCTTGAGCTTAAGAAATGCTGAACGAGTTCGGCCCTTTTGATTTTCCAACTCTAGCTCCTCGCACATGTGGGTACATACAAATAATCAGTTCATAAAATCTGGTTCTGTGCTAATGTTAATGTAGAAATGGACCAGTTTTGCTTTCATCAGACTTAAGCTGAGCTAACTTGGAGATGAGAACTCTCATGTTTTAGTGGGTAAGGAGTTGCACTGCCAACCCAAACAAAGGCAGTTGGTTCTGATCTATCAGCTGTGAGAGAAAGATGGATAATCCCCTCCTGTGTGATTTACAGCTGGTGGGTTAGCTAGAAGCTCGTTCCCATTTGATGCACACAACAACAGCAACAACAGCGTAGTTATCAATAAGGAAGAAATAGAGCATTTTAGAAAACTATACAGTGATCTGGCAGCTCTCTGTTGACATATTATTCCAAACGTTTTTTCAGCGGAGTCATACTTGCATGTGATATCAGTGATATTGTTCGATAATTTCCATACTCTGTTGTGTCACCTTTCTTTGGAATGGGAACAAATATCGATCTCTTCCAGTTACTTGACCAGCTGACTGTCCTCCAGATTTCCTGGCACAACTTCGTCAGCACCTTCAGGGCAGAGTCTGTCTGTTGAAATAAATCAGTTGGTATGCAGTCAACTCCTGGAGCCTTGTTTTTTGCCAATTCCTTCGTAGCAACTTGAACTTCCTCCTTCATCACCATAAGTTCTT
>NW_006399759.1:34850478-34852185 GCF_000299155.1 Elephantulus edwardii | reverse complement strand
GTTTGAGACAGCGAGGTTGGCACAGGATAGAGCGGCATTTAAGGCTCTTGTACATAGGGTTGCTATGAGTTGCAGGCGACTTGTTGACATATAACAACAACAACATACAATGATTGAAAGTTGTGACAAGAGAGATGGTGTGAGACGTTGAGATATGGTGAGTCTGTAGCAGCTGCAGCAACCAAGGTGGGAGAGAACCAGGGACCAGTGTAGGACAGATGGGGGGCTACCAGTCCAGTGTCTGAGAGAGCTGGATACTTGCTTGTAAAGTGAGTGCCTTTGGACACTTGTCAGGAAGCTAGGTCTGCTGACATAAGAGCGAGAGGCAAACATCTTTGGGCTGAGGCTTCTTGGCAAAGAGAAGGTGGTACATATCTGACAGAGCTAAGATAATGGGTTTAACACTTGCTCAAGACCAGGGCTCAGAAAGAGGTTTGTTTGCAAGCATGACAGAGAAGAGGCTGCTGTCCTTCCTGAAAAGCTGTGTCCTGAGTGCTTCTGACCTAGGTTGTAACCGTGTGTGTCAGAGATGGTGAGGATGGTACAGAATAGGACAGGGTTCAGGTCTGCTGTTCATGGAGTTTCTGTGAGTTGTAGCAGCACCTAACAACAACAGTAGCAACGGCAACAACAACAACTTCAATAATAATGACTGTTGTCTGTGATTTCTATGTGGCCATGGCCCCAAACTGTCAATTCCAGCACAGATGTAGTGAGTACCATGAGAGGGAAAGTTGGTGGGAGACTGGGTAGAAAAATGTTTTGTGCCTGGCGGGGTATAAAGTGTCTGGCCTAGTAGAAATTGTCTTGTTGTTTTTAATACTGTTAATGGGGATTTCTCTTCCTTTCTTCGCCCCCCCCCCCCAAGTTAGTGGAGTTACTGACTCTCTAATTATTACCACATTATTTTTACAGGAGACAAACTTGATATGAAGGTGGGTTGAAATCTGGCATGGGAAATAAGTTTTTAGATAAGGAGATATCTAAGCCAGATGATTTTTTTTTAATTTTTTACTTTATTTTCATAATTTTAAAAAATAATTTTAATGAACATTTACAGAGATTTTGGATTTCCATTCATTCATTGCTGCTCTTCTCTCCCCGCCCAGTCCTCCCTCCCCAGTTTGCTCCTCTCTTTGAGAAGTAAAAGAAACACTCCCTCCCTGGTACACAATCCCCCCCGCATCCCTCCCACTGCCCCAAGTACATTCCACTATGCAACCTTACTTGTGGACTCTTGTGAGCCAGACGATTTTTGAAGGAAGACCTTACAGGACATGCTTTCCTGATCAGAAATTAGGGACCATATAGTGGATCAAATGAAGACACTGGGTTGTAACCTTCCTACCCTCTCTTACTGCTGTGTCTTTCCTACACATTCCAGTAGTTCCCACGTTATCCTTTGAATTTTAGCATTAACCTACTTGCTGTCTGGTCTGGTTCTTTACATTTGCTGATCTTATTCCTTAGACAGAGTTTGAGTTACCCAAGTGCAATGGATATAGTAGACCCACACTGTTGAATGTGCCCCGTGAATGTCTTCAATGGTGTTTTGTGCCTGTTCCTGCAACATTGAAAAACTTGGACCTTCTTCAGATCCTAGGGACATCTTTAGCACACCTTTTCAAAAAGGAAAAAAACAAATGACAGAAGAAGAATCGATGCCTTTGTTTTTTTTTTATTATTAAATTTTATTAGTTTTAATGA
>NW_006399759.1:34848137-34849459 GCF_000299155.1 Elephantulus edwardii | reverse complement strand
TATTTGCAACTTTTTGAGAAAGCGCCATACTGCTTTCCACAGGGGTTGCACCATTTTACACTCCCACCAACAGTGAATCAGGGTTCCAGTTTCTCCACAACCTCGCCAGCATTTGTTGCTTGCTGTGAATCGATGCCTTTGAGTTATGGTACAGAAGAGTGTTGAACACACCCCAGACTGCCAAGAGAAACAGACAGGTCTGTCCTAGAGATCATAAAACCAAGTTGCGCCTTGGAGGCAAGGATTGTGAAGCTCTAGCTGACATATTTTGGGCATGTGGCCAGGAAGTACCAGTCCTTTGAAAAGGATATTATGCTTGGAAGGATGAAGGGACAGCGCAAGAAAGGAAGACCCTGGAGTAGATGGATTGACACAGCAACTAGGGCAATAGGGATAGGTGTGTTGGAGACTGTGAGATCAGCTCAGAACAGGACAGGGTTCAGAGCTATTGTGCATAGGGTAGCTATGAATGAGAGGTGACTTGACGGCATATAACAACAACAATAGAAACTAAACTATTAGTAATGACCACGGGTAAAGAAGAGAAATGGAGTCTTAATGTGTAGGGTCAGTGAGCTTCTGTTAGAAGCTCAGTGATGGGAAAATTTAAGAGTGGTTAAGGATGATGGTTGAGAAAGATAATATCACTGAAAAATACTTGTGAAGGTTGTTGAAATAGCAGATGCTTTGTTACATGAATATTTGCCACATACACAAAAATCCTATTGTATGGCACTTTACTGTGTGTCCGTTTTTATGTGATTATTGTTATGTGATTTTAAAGCAGAAATGACTTTTAGCTGACCCTCCAGTGATTTTCAGAGGCTCTAAATAGCAAGAGAGGAGATTACTCATATTTCTCCTATTGGAGCAGCTGGCGAATTCGAACCAAGTGCCTTTGGGTTGAAAAACGTAACTCCTTACCACTAGACCACCAGAGTTCCCTCTAATCTGACAACAATGAACTCCCCCCCCCCCACCATGTTTACTGGGCATTTGTTTAGTTCCAAACTCTTAGTCAAACACCTGGAAGTGTACTGATGATTTAGACCCAGTCTGAATTTGTCAGTGTCATTCTCCAGGGCTCCTGGTTGATTGGTCAGTTATAAATAACTGTAACTCCTGATGAGACAACTGTAACAAATGCCCAACAGAGATCCCTGTAAGTGCAGTGAGCGAGCACCTATTAGAGGCCAAGAAACAGAATCCTCTCAGGTCAGCTCAAATGAGAGCTTTTGCTATGAGGGGCACGAAACAATCTTCATTACTTCAGAACGTTACTGAGCCGGAAGCAGACAGTGGGTCTGGGTGTCATGCTACTC
>NW_006399759.1:34829906-34847512 GCF_000299155.1 Elephantulus edwardii | reverse complement strand
AGAGAAGCTGTGGTATATTCGCACAATGGAATACTATGCTGCATTGAAAAACAAGGAACTCATGCAATATTATTCAAAATGGGTAACCCTGGAGGACATTATGCTGATGTTTTTGAGTAACGTCGAGTCGGAACCAACCCATAGCTGACCGTCCAGCAGGTTTTTGGAAGCAGTTAATCACACAGGAGGAGATTGCCTATCGTTTTCCTACAGATTATCTGGTGGATTCGAACCTGTGCCTTTGGGATTGTAGTGCAGCATTTTATCTGTAAGAATCCTTTGTACTGGGGATTTAGGGAGTTTTGTCTCATGCTGTGCTGTTGCTAGGACTCAGTGGCAAACCTGTGTTCGCTTTTATGTTTTGCTCTCTGCCTCAGTTGGTTTAAGATATACAGCAGAGTGGTATGGCTCAGTTTCATGCACATTTCTACTCATTCATCTGGGATGCAGATTTTCTAGTGAAATGTGGGCACAGGCAGGGTGGGGTGTACCCCTTTTTGTAGAGGAGTGGTTGGTAGAATCTGGAAAATCCTGTTGGAGAAAATAAAATTTAAGTCATTTTCCTGACCTGAAAAATATTTAAGACTTTGACAGGTTGCTGTTTTTTAAGCGCTGTCAAGTCATAGACAATTCATAGCACCCTATGAACGAAAGACCTGAACACTTGTGTAACTTTTATCATTTCTCCAAGAGCATAGGGTTCCTGGAGGCAAGCTATTTCGAATGTGGATGCCACTCCTGCTTCCAAGCTTGTTTTAATCGGGAAGCTCCAGCAAACACTGTCCACCATGAGTAACCATTATCACATTTGACACATCAGTGTCACAGTGTTCAGCATCACAGCAACTACGAGTTACCTCTGTACAACAACATACAGACCAGTGCTATACCACTTAGAAGAATGTTTGACCAAAACCAATTAAAACCAGGCCTGAGGGCCGTATATTAAAATCACCCACCTTTGGCTTTGTAACATCACTTTCTGTCCACTAGGCTAACTGAGCTCTATGTTGTTAAGTTCTTTCGAGTCGTAGCTGACTCATAGCGACCCTATGAATGAAAGACCTGGACACTTGTCTAACTTTACTAATTTCTCCAAGTTCACAGGGTTTCCTGAAGAAGGTAGTGAGGGGAATAAGACCAAAATAAACCAAACCAGCTTCTGTCAAATTGATCCTAGCTCCTGGCAATCCCAGTGTATCAGATTCCAACTACTCCGTAGGGTTTACAGTAGCTATGACCTTTTGGAAGTAGATGCCAAACCTTTTTTCCAAGATATCTCTTTATCCTTTCATATTTTTATTGGTTTTCATACAGTCATTCACATGCATTGTGTTTCATGCACATGCATTATATTTTGTACAAACTTTCATTTACATTGTGTTTTGTTCATGTACCTTCTGTTTTATACAGTCATTCATATACACTGTTGTTGCTGTTGAGTTAGAACTGACTCATAGCTGACCTTCCACAAGGTGTTCAGAGGCAGTAAATCACACAGGAGATTACCCATCCTTCTCCTGCGGATCATTTGGTGGATTTGAACCACATGTCTTTGGTATTGTAGCACAGCTTCTTACCACTAGGCCACCATTACTCCCTAGAATTAATTACTATTTATTGATCTATGCATATTAATACCTTGTCTTTTTAAGCTCCCATTGAATCTTTCCTGTTCCTTCACCCCCCATCTGCCCACTAACCTCTTCTAGTGATTTACCCATCCCCCTTTCCCACCCCATTCCCCTTCAATCCTTTTCCTTCAGAACATTTACACGTCTTGCTCAGTTATCCTTCTATTTTTATAAGAATAGTCTTACTCAGTGTTTGTCTGTGTGAAACTGAGTTATTTCACTCCTCATCATGCCCTGTAGACTCTCCTATGTTGTATAGTATTTTATGAAATCACTGTTCCTTAGTGTTGCATAGTATTCGACTATGTGAATGGACCACAATTTCTCAATCCATTCATTTGTTGATGGGCATTTGGCCTATTACTGTTTTCTTGCTATTGTGAATATATTGCTATGGATTTGTGAATATATTGCTGTGGACATAGGTGGTCATGTGTCCATTTGTGCCTCAGTTCTGATTTCCTTTAGGGTATATTTTTAGCCATGGAATAGCTGGGTCGTATGGGATCAAGGCATCTCTTGGTAGGACTTGAACCACCAGCCTTTTGGTTAGCCCCCAAGGCTGAGTGCCTTAGTGTGTTAACTGTTAATACCACCAAAGGACTCCAGTAAAACATTAGTAAAAAGCTCTTATCCAAGGAATGTTTTTGTTTCTTTATGTCCTGTGGGCATTTTACTAGAGGTAGTGATTTAGTGCTTTTCTTCAAGAGCAAAGAAAAAAAGGAACCAGCAACACTAACAAAATGGCACATGCATATTTAATTACAAGCAATAGCTCTCTTTTATGGCCTGCAGTCAAGGGTGAAGACCCAAATGAAAAATGGGAGTGCTGTTCCAGAGAGGTGTCTCATGTCAAGGTTACAAGGAGCATAAAATCAGTGCAGGTAGAAATTTATGAGTTGGCAGTCCTTTAAGTTGAAATGAAATGGAAGTTTAAAACTCTTTTATACGATAGTCATGCTCATGAGAGGGTAAATTTGGATTGTCTAAGTAGTGTGACTGTGATGGTAGAAGAGTTATTCTTCTCTTTGTTGTTGTTGTTTTTGTTATGTGCCGTCAGGTCACCTGCAACTTATAATGAACCTATATACAATAGCTCTGAACCTTGTTCTATCCTCAGCCTGACACTGACACACTTAATCCCATTGCCCCAGTTACCATGTCTATCCGTCTCATCTGGGGTCTTCTCTCCTGCACTATCCCTCCACCCTTCCAAGCAGGATGTCCTTTTCCAAGGACTGGTCCCTTCTGGCCATGTGCCCAAAGTATTTGAGATGGAGCTTCAGAATCCTTGCCTCCAAGGAGAAACTTCGTTTCACCCTCTCCAAGACAGACCTATTTGTTCTCCTGTTGGTTCATGGTATATTTAATACTCTTCTCCTGCACCACAACTCAAAGGCCATCAATTCTACTTCTTTCATCCTTAGTCATTGTCCAGCTCTGTGATGCATAGCAAGTAATTGTGAAGACCATGACCTGGGTCAGGCACACCTTAGTCTCTAGATTGACATCATTGCTCTTTAGCACTTTGGAGAAGTCCCTGACAGCTATCTTTCCCAGTGCAGTTTGTCTTTTGATTTCCTCACTGCCAAGCGTGTTGATTGTGGAGCTGAGCAAGCTGACTTGTTAACATTCTCAATCTCTTTTCTTTCTTTCATAGTGTTGCCAGTTGGCCTGGTGATTAGAATCTCTGTCTTCTTGATGTTGAGCTTCAATACATATTGAATCAGTTTCAGCAAGCAAGTTTGTATCATCTATGTAACACAGGTTTCTGAAGAATCTTCCTCCAATCCTGATGCCGCACTCTTCTTCATAAAGCCCAGCCTCCTGAATGATCTGTTCTGCATATAGATTGAAAAGGTATGAAGTTTGGATGCATCTCTGATGCACTCCAGTCCTAATATTTTGAACCACATAATGTTTCCTTCTCAGACACTAAGCTTAGAGTTCTAGGATTCCAGGATTAGAGATTCCCAAGATAAGGTTTGCTCTGCAGCAGGGATGCAAAGGGTGAGGTATGACCATGGCATTAGATCTAGTTCTGGTCTCTGGGTGCCTTGGACAAAGTGTCCTTCAGCTAAGGCTAAAACCATTTACATTAGACTTTGATGACATTTTGGTGGTAATTTAAATAGGATTTATGCAGACTCACCCAAACCAAACCAAACCAAAATATAAAATCCAAACAGTACATGTTTAAATGCAAATGTGATTTTTCAAATGAAAAAAAAAAATACCCTAGGTCTTACATGACTTATTGACAGATAACTGAAAATCCAGATAACTAAAAACCGGTAACTAAACAACCATCTAGTTGATCTCAATTCATACAGTAGAATGGTCCCCCCATAGGGTTTTCAAGACTTGTGGAAGCAGCCTACTGCATCTTTTTTAATTTTTCCAACTGTGGATATTTGACTTTTTTTTTTTATTATTTTCTATTTGTTTGCTTAACAAAATTGCTAAACATTGTGTTTCACACTACCCTTCATTCACTTTGGGTTTCATACAATCATTCCCATTCATTGTATACATATTTTTTTAAAAAATTTTATTGGGAAAAACATATTGGGGGTACAAGGAGGTGAGGGTTGGGGGTAGAAGGGTGAGGATGGGCAGGGATGAAAATTGCAGGGGTGCAGTTGCAGAGCTGTACAAGTTGGTTGGTGGGGGGACCAGGTGAAGGAAATGAAAGGGATCCAGTGTGGACCAGATGCTACAGGGGAATGGTAAGCATATTCCAATGGTGATTAAATCCACTGTCTTATTGATTTGGGAATTGGACGCAGACTCTCTGGCTTCTTCATGCTGAACAGGGGCGTTGATGTGAAGAGGGAAAGGGAGGACACTTTATCACCTTACTGGTGGTCTTGGGTTAAAGCTGCTTGCCTTCTTGTTCTGTTAGAGATATTTTCCTGTCATTTGCTCCCCTCAGGACTGCAAAGTGTTTTCCCAGGTGGGTCCAGTGGGGATGGCTGGTTGAACCCAGAGGCTCCATCCTCTTTTGCTTCCTTAGCTGGCAGTTGTATTTCCTTTTCATCACTGGCACTGGGTTCTGGGTCAGGTCTGGAGTAAAACTCAGTGTTAAGATTACCTATAGGAAAGGGAGCAAACCTAGAGAGAACAAACTTGTGAGTTATAAATAGAAGGGCTTTGGGAGTGTTACTTTCAGGTTTACTGGGGGAGAGGGTGGTGGAAAGAAGCCTAGATAAAATTCTCTGGATACCCTAGGCATTTTTTTCTATCCAGGGGTCAGATGGCACAACCTGGGGACTGAGAAGCTCACCCTGAGGGCCATGACAGCTCGCCCAGAGCTGGGGGCCGAAGACGCCACGCCCCCCCCCCCCAGCCGAGGGCCGAAGACAGTGCTCTCCGAGCAGGCCAACACCCCCCAGGGGCTGGCTGGCACACTCCCCCTCCAATTGCCCTCACTCCAGTCTGGACCTCTCACCTGACTGAAGACTATGTGGCCAGCGTCCCCAATTCCAGCACTGCCACTTTTATCCACCCCCCCATAAGTGGTCATACTGTAATTTGAAATAGGTGTCACTGCCCTCCCCCTTTACAAATGGCAAAGGGAACCTGAGAGTTGTGAACAGACTCCCCCCAGGTCTAAACAGCTTTTGGCAGAAGCATTCAACAGAACAAAATATGTGGTGCATTTCGGATGCCGGTCCTCTTGGACATGTTGTTAAGTGTCATCAAGTAGACAACTCACAGTGACTTTCAACAATCCATTAATTGGTGATACAATGTATCGGCCGGGCTTGTGTCTCCTGAGGGCAGCCGGGTCCCGCTGGGGACCACTCGCTTCTCCTGCTGCTGTCTTCTTGGCTCCAAGAATTCTCCCCAGACCAAGTCCACTTTGCGGCAGTGTGGCGGCTCCGCTGCACCAGTCTTGGGGAGGCCCGGTGCCTACCATCATCTTGGGTGAGGGAATCCCTGGGTTCTGGCAATGGGAGCTTCATGGAGCTGCAAAGGTGATGCAGTGCGCGCTCGGCAGGAGGGGGCTGGGAGCTGTGGGACTCACCCATTCCTCCTTGGGAATCCTTGAATTCCTGTTGTTGAGCCTTGGTCTTCACTGAAGACCCGTCATCAGCTGTTTAACTGTTCAATTATCAGTAAACAGAGGTCTGTAGAAGGCCATAGTGGCCCTCCTCCAAGTGGTCCGCTGCTCCTGCAGCTCACCACGTTGTCTCCACCTCTGCTGCCATCTTGGATCTCCCATTCATTATATTTTATAAAATTTGTCACCATTGAACTATGTCCACTACTACCTTGCCTTTCCAGATCCCTGCTGACACTTTCCTGTTTTCTTTACCCACTCCACCCTCCACCCCCAAATTGTGCAACTCTGTGATTTCCCTCTGCCCACCTTCACTCTTCTGCTTCCCCCCACTCTCTTGGATCCTCTTACAAATTTTAAACTAGTTCTCTTTCTGCAGTAATGGTCTTAGGTAGTATTTATCCTTATGAGACTATGTTAGTTCACTCAGCATAATGCTTTCCAGTCTCTCCCAAGTTAATGTAGTACTTTTTGAAATTGTGCTATGTAATATTCCACTATGTGCATGTACCACAATTTCTCAATCCATTCAATTGTGGTTTGACATTTGGGTTGTTTCCATGTTCTTGCGATGATGAATAATGCTGCTATGAACATTCGTGTACAAACCTCTGTTTGTGTCTCAGTTCTAATTTACTTGAGTTCTATTCCTGGGAGTGGCATATCTAGGTCTTATTAAATTTCTGTGTTCAGCTTTTTGAGAAAACACCAGACTGCCTTCCAGAGTGGTTGTACCATTTTACAATCCCACGAGCAGTGTATGAGAGTTCCTGTTTCTCTGCATCCTCTCCAACATTTGTTGCTGTCCTGTTAAACTTAGCCATTGCCACTAGGGTGATATGATGTCTCTTTATGGTTTTGATTTGCATCTTTCTTATTGCCAGTGATTTTGAGCATTTCTTTATGTGTCTGTTCAGCTACAACTTCTTCCCTTGGAGTCATTGGTGGGCTTTGAAATGCTGTCTTTTTTGGTTAGCAGAACTCTTTAAGCACTGTGTTGCTATGGTGTCTTACTGACAGATACCGTCTAAAAATGTTGACATGATGAGATATATTATTTATTATATATGTACAGCTATAAGAATTTCATTAGGAAAATCTGTCGGGGACCTCTCCAGACGACTAAAAATCAGATGCACCTGATCCAGACCCTAGTCTTCACAGTTAACTTGCTATGCATCACAGAGCTGGCCAATGACTAAGGATGACAGAAGAATTGATGCCTTTGAGGTGTGGTGCTGGAAAAGAGTCTTGAACAAACCATGGACTGCCAGGAGAAGAAATAGGTTTGTCTTGGAGAGAGTGAAACCAAATTTCTCCTTAGAGGCTAAGATTTTGAAGCTCCATTTCACATGCTTTGGACACATTGCTAGGAGGGACCAGTCCTTCAAGAAGGACTTGGAAGGGTGTAGAGAAGGCACAGGAAAGGAAGACCCTGGGTGAGATGGATTGACACAGTAACTGGGTCAGTGGGGGTTGGTGTGTTGAAGTCAGTGAGACTGGCTCAGGACAAGGTATGCTTCAGAGCTTTTGTACATAGGATTGCTGTAAGTTGAAGTTGACTCGACAGCACCTAACAGCAACATCAACAACAACATAGCTATAAGAAAAATCAGTGCCTTTGAATTACAGTGTTAGAGAAGAATATTGAATATGTTGTGGACTCCTAAAAGAACAAACAAATATGACTTAGATAATCTAAGTGCAAACAGTGTGCTCCTTGGAGGCAAGGGTGGTGAAGCTTTGTTTCACATACTTTGGACACGTAGTTAGGAAAGGCCAATTCTTGAAAAAGACATCATACTGGGAAAGGTGGAGGATCAGTGTAAGAGACCTTCAACAAGATGGATTGACACAGTGACTAATAATGGGCTTAAATATATCACAGATGGTGGTGATGGTACAGGATAGGGCAGGGTTCAGATCCCTTAATCATAGGATTGCTATGGATTGCACTCAGCTTCATGGCACATAACAATAATAACAATATATACTCTCTCATTGCCCTCAAGTTGGGACCTATTCATTGGTGATGTTCCTTTGGATTTTCCAGGTGTTAAATTACTGAGTAGGAGATTGTCCATGTTTAGATCTAATCCACCAGGGATATACGTGAGGTCTTTGGGGCTAGCATTGCAACTTCCTTACAGACTATGCCGTCAGAATTTGCCCTGATGGTGTAGTATGTAATATATATGGCTGTTAACTGAAAGATTAGTAGTTTGAATCTATTAGCTGCTCTGCTCAGTCTCATTAACGTGATGGTATGTCTGTATACGTCAGACTCGACTTGATGGACACACACACACACACACACACACACACGTGTATATAGTGTGTGTATGTATATAGTGCATGTGTGTGTATGTATATAGTGTGTGTGTATATAGATAGATAGATAGATAGATAGATAGAGTGGATACTGTTAAGTTTCCATCAACTTTTTGCCTTGTAGAACTGTTCCATAGAATTTCAAAGGCTATAGTGGTGAGGAATTGCGCTATCAATGCCAAGATACATGGTTCAAATCTGCCAGCTCCTCTGCAGGAGAAAGATGGGTATTCAACTTCTGTGCAATTTACTGCCTCTAAAACCCCCCTGGAGGGCAGCTGTGAGTCACCTCCAACTTGATAGCAGTGGGCTTGAGTTTGAGTCAGCGCTGGGCCGGTTATGACTTGATGACACATGACAGTAAGCTTCTGAAGCTGATTGCCAGGTCTTTCTTCCAAGACACTTCTGAGTAGGTTTGAACTGCTCACCTTTTAGTAGTAAAGCATTATATCATGTGCATCACCCAGGGACTCATTATTTTATTATTATTTTTAAAAGCAGGCTTGTAGTTTAACACAACCTACCATAGGCTTGTTCGATATATGGTTCTTGTTTCTTACTGGAGAGTCACTTCTGGCTCAAGCACAGAAGAATAGAATGTTGCTGGGGCCTGTGCTGACCACATGATTGCTGTGATCCATGTTGCTGTGAGCTGTTGTATTGGCCGTTTTCAGACGTAGCTCACTAGGCCTTTCTTCCTACTTTTCCAGTCTGGAAGCTCTGCTGAAGTATGTCCAATATAGGAGAGCTTGCTGGTGATGCAGCATTTAGAGTGGTTCAAAATGCCTGATGGTTGCAGGCTGGAGTGTTTTCTGAGTAGTTAAAATCCAGTGCCATCCATTTGATTCTGAATCACAGCTCCCTGCATAGGACAGAGTGGCACAGCTCACAGATTCCAAAGACTCTTAAGTCTTCCTGGAAGCCGACTGCTTCATCTCTCCCATGTGAGTGGGTGGTGGGTTTGAAGGGCTGACTTTTTGGTGAGCAGCTGCATGCTTTAACCATTGCAGAAGCAGGGCCCTTAATGAATGGTACTCATGTTTTAACCATTGCAGAAGCAGGGCCCTTAGTGGATGGTACTCATGCATACAGATTTGGGCACATTCTTTTCCTTCAGACCCACAGGAAAAAAGTGCTGATTTGATACATCTGAGGAGACACACAGAACAGTAAGCATTGAATTTAAATTTAAATTTTAAATTTAAATTTTGTCAGTGGAAATATACACTGTTAATATATAAATAAGATTACCTGGCTAGTACAGATAGGCAGATGCTTTACACTCCAGTGGCCTAGTGGGTAGGGAGTTGTGCTGTTAACCCAAAGGTGGTTCCTCTCTGGGGATTCAAATCCACCAGCTGCTCTGTAGGAGAAAGATGGACGTTCTCCTCCTGTGTGGTTCACAAGCCTCTGAAAACTTGCTGAAGGGCTGGCTTTGTCAGTGTTCCAACTTGATGACAATGAGTTTGAGTTTGACTTTTGGCTAAATGAAAGGTTGGCAGACAAAACCTAACCCAGAGGCGCTCTGGAAGAAAGGCCTGGCAGTCTTCTGAATGGGTGCAACCTTAAATCCTGTGGAACAGTGTTCTTCTCCAACACATGTGGTCATTCTGAATTCCAGTTGATTTGCTGACAATGGATTTCATTCGGTTTTGGAAATAAATAAATGCCCAGATATGAAAATAAAATATTTCCACTCCTCTTGCTAGAAGTTACAGTGAGTGAGAGCAGTTTGGATAATATCAGTTTGGATGTTAATGATTAAAGTTTGGTGGAGACTCAAAGCGGAAAAAGTTATTGGTGGGCTATTTAAGGGCAGCCCCCAAACCTCCTGCCATCAAGTTGATACCAGTACAGATACCAGCACAGATCGGCCCTGTGGGACGGAGTCTGCTGTGAGTTAATTCCAACTTGACAACAGACAACAACAGGACAGAGTAGAACTGCCCTCTAGGGTTTCTGGGACTTTTCAGTTGTCACAGTAGCACACAGCTGCATCTTTCTTCATTTTCTTCTCTCAGTTTTTCAATAGCCTTTTTTAATCTCTCTTCTGAAGCACAGCATGTGGGTTCTCATAGCTGACATTTTGATTAACAGCCAATTGCCTTAACCACGGGGACACCACAACTTCTTTGCTTGAGACCAGGCCCACTCTGTCCTCTTGTTCTAGACCAAGTATGATGTAGGA
This sequence comes from Elephantulus edwardii, assembly GCF_000299155.1. NCBI lineage: Eukaryota > Metazoa > Chordata > Mammalia > Macroscelidea > Macroscelididae > Elephantulus > Elephantulus edwardii. Next base: position 34,837,293 of record NW_006399759.1, on the reverse strand, counting down.
AGCTTGTCTGAAAGGTTAACGTGCTTCAGCAGTGTCAACAGGAGATCTCAGCTGTGGCACTTTTGGCATAATAGATGGAGAAATGTCCATGATCCTCAAACGCAGCCCCAACATGAGAGAACGGAGCAGCCAGACCATGCTGTGGGTGTGGGTATGGCCAGAAGCTCTGATCTGTATCGGTATCTAGAGTTGAGTTTGTTTTTTTTTTACACATCTTTTTTTTTTCTTAATTTCATTATTTTTGTGTGCGTGTACCGTCAAATCAGATCTGACTGGTACAGGAGGAGATTGCCCCTCCTTCTCCGGCAGAGCATCTCGTGGATTCTAACCGTGCACCTCTGGGATTGTAGTTGCAGCTTCTTGCCACTAGGCCACCAGAGCTCCCCTTAGAGTTGAGTTTTGAGCAAAGCATGACGCAAGCAGAGACTTGCCTGTCTCCTTTTGTCACTGCCTAGTATCTGCAGTGTTAAGTGGAAGAGGGGAGAAGGTGGCAGGGTCTCAGGCTTGCATTCACATCTCATCTCTGGTTGTGTGACCTTGGGCAAGTCCTTAGTCACTCTAGCCCTCAGTTTCTCTCTCCTGTTTATTTCCTAGGATTGTATGAAGATTGGATGATTTAAATGCCCAAATAGAATATCTGAAATGTCTTGTAAGGGCAACCTACCTGCTCTCTTTCTCAGGCGGATAAGAAAATACTTAAAATAGCCACCTCTGCAGGATTATAAAGTAGCACTTTGATATTTTTTGCACTTGCTTTGTAGTACCATGTCCTGTCTGAACATCCTCTTCTTCCTAAAAGGTCAGCATGACCGCAGTGTCTGGGACAGATCTGGCCTTGGTCTGTTTTGGTCTTATCATTGCTTTTCATGCTGTGCTTTCCAAAATACATCAGTCATCTGCTCGTCAGTGGTTGAACGAATGCTGAACTTTATGTAAACTGTGGCAGATGACTTTGCCAGTTGTCTGTCCCTTTTTCTTTGTTATTAATGGAATCCTGACTTTTGTTTAGTAATGTGCCCAGCTGAAAACTATTTCCCAGGATCTTAAGTGGCCGCAGGGCCGAGTTCTAGCCAGTGTTTTGTATGCAGAAGTCTTTTTCAAGGGGACTTCTTGGAAAGCTATTGTTTTCCTGGAAGAGTAACACTTTATTCTTTGCTTTTCTCCTTCTTCTGGCTGGAGATGTGAGATACAGAGCCACTTTGCAGCAGGTAGAAGGAACTTTGGTTTTAGATGTCATTTCAAGATACCATACCAGCCTTGGCCTATGTACCTTGCAGCCTGGAAGGTATAGATTGTCATTTGATTAACATGTTGCCGCAAATGACGGTAATACATCGGAGAAAAAAAAAAGATGTGTTTCTAAGCACGGTCGTCAACTTAAAAGTGTGCGGCAACGTGTTAAACACTGTGTTTGATTTTCTGTTATTTTTAATCATCTTTTAAATAACATTTTTTGCTACTTCTTTAATTTTGAATTTGTGACAAGGATTCTGAATCCATTTCTTTAAAATGCTTGATGGCTAACAGATTTTGAACCTCACCTCTTCACTCTGTGCCCACTTGGTGGATGAGCTGATAAAGCACCCTGGCATTCCCTCCTTTGGCACTGGCTGCACAAGTCAAACCATTTTTGCCCTAGCCTGTGTGTGAGAGTGTTCATTCTGGCCCTTCCCCTTGGCGACTGTGAAATCTCAGGTCGAGAGGCTTGCCCTGTTCTCTCCAGGGGCCTCAATTTTGTCATCAGTCTTCATCCATACATTTCTAACTAGTCTTTGGACTTACTGATGGAAGATTTAGGTAATTTTGCTTTTTTATTCTTTATTATTATGGTAGTTGGAGTGAATGCTTACAAAGCAATTTGTTTTTCATTCAACCATTCATACACATTTCTTTTGTGACAGTAAGTTATTGTTGTTTTTATGTGCTGTGGAGTCAACTATAGCTCATATCAGCCCTATGCACAGTGGCTCGGAACCCTGCTCTATCCTGAGCCCATCTCACTGTCTCTCACACACCTGTCCCCACTACCCCAGTTATTGTGTCAGTCATCTGAAATCATCCTCTTATTGCTGTCCCTCAACCCTTCCAAGCATGATATCCTTCCCCAACGACTGATTCCTACTGGCCGGCCACATGCCCAAAGTATGTGAGACGAGTCTCAAAATCCTTGCCTCCAAGGAACAGCTTGGTTTCACCCTGTCTAGGACAGACCTGTTAGTTCCCTTGGCAGTCCAAGGTATGTTCAAAACTCTTTTCCAACACCACAGCTCAGAGCTATCACTTTCCCTACATCCTCTCTGTAACTCTCATTTTCATTAACCCTTATATCCTCTTCCAACTCCATATGACTGTTTTCTATAATGGGTTTTTGAAAAATTGAGGCTGTGCAACTCCAGGAAGATGACTCCGTGAAGGACTGAGCTAATGGGGCTGAGAATGTCTTAAGCAGTTTTGTCGAAGAATAGCTATGTCTTGGAGGAAGTCCAACCCTAGTGCTCTTTGGATGTAAGGCTGGCAAACCTATGTCTTACTTATGGCATCTCGTGAGGAAAGCCTGCAGCCTGGCCTTCCCACCATACAGTGTTTTTGAGTTTTGTTTCACTGTATCCAGGATCTTTTGCTGTGATCCTATTTAGAAAGGTCAGCAGCGGTAGCAGGGCACCAGCTAGTTCTCAGCCTGGTCTCAGGGTCATGGCTGCTGAGATTTACATAGTACGTTAGTTCTTTAGACAAATTTTTTCAGCTCACTTACTACTTTTCTTCACTCTTCTTTATTCAGGACAAGAAGACCAGGAGTTGTGCTTTAGATGGCTGCTCACTCACGAGCTTGTAAGACCTTATTTGCTGCTCATTGAAACAGGGTATAGAGCATTGTCTTTATAGACCATGTTAGAGCCTCTGACCACGATACCTGCTGAGACTATGGTCCCAAAGCCCCAGATCCAGCAACTCATTCTCTTAGAGTGTTTGGTTATGATTAAAATGCAAGTTTAGATTATTTGCTTCCTCATTTGGACAGTACGAGTCCCTAGGTGGCACACTGTTTAAGCATTTTACTAGTAGATAAAAGGCCTCTACAGAAGCCCCTTTAAATTGCCTAAGAATTTCTTCACTGAATTCTGTGGCAATGAGACAATTAAAACAGACTTTCCAGGAAAAAAAAAGAGAGGAACGAACTGGTGGGCGGGTAGAGAAAATAGTGCAACAGTGAATGAATGGAAATCTAAAATCTCTGTAAATGTTCATTAAAATTAATAAAATAAAATTTTTTTTAAAAAAGGTGACTGAATTGAAAACCCTTTGGAGCAGTTCTTTGTACATGTGGGGTTGCTGTGAGTCAGAAGTGACTTGATGGCATGTTGCTAACATAGGCTATTCCTTGGAGAGGGACATCATGCTTGGGAAGGCAGAGGGATGACAAAGAAGAGGAAGCCCCTCAACCAGGTAGATTGACATAGTGACTGCAGCAGTGGGCTCAGATGTGTCAGCGATTGTGAGGATGATGCAGGATAAGACAGGATTCAGATCTGTGGTTCATAGGGTTGCTGTGCATTGTATTTGACTTAACAACACCTGCCAATAACAGCAGCAAAGAGTGCATCTAAATTCCAAAATCAATCTCCATAATAGTCTATGTGTTTCCTACTGCCAAAGGGGCCCTTTAGAGTAGTGAGAGAAGATCTTCACCCTGAAACCCACAGCGTCCCTTTTCAGCAGGAAGTAGCTAAGAGAATACGCCATCCCCTTTTCCTTATGACTCAGGGTGAAGTCTCTCTCAGGGAGGAGTGACAGGGAATGACAAAGGACACACTGACAAAGAAGATTAATCAGAACTGGCTTTGACAAGCACTGTGGCATTTGGACAAGAACAAACTGGGAGGAGGGTAGAGAGAATAGTGCAACAATGAATGAATGGAAACCCAAAGTCTCTGTAAATGTTTATGAAAATTAATAAAATATAGAAAAAAAATAACAATAGCAATTACATACATACAATGTGGAAGAGAATAGATTTGTTCTCTTTCACACATATTTTATTTCAATCTAATGAATTATCTGTTACTTATTTATCACTATTTATTTGGTGGGAGTGGTTGTTATTGTGCACCATTGAGCCAGAACTGACCCGTAGCTGACCCTCCAGCAGATTTTCAGAGGCAGTAAATCACATGAGAGGAGACCCATCTTTCTTCCACAGAACAGCTGGCAGGTTTGAACTGCCCATCTTACTTATTTGGTGGCCAGGACAAAATAGGAAAGTGGCAATTAGAATTTTGTCAGAAAAAAAGGGAGTTGTCATGCTTGCTCTGCCAGCTGAAAGTCAGGTAGTTGATGAGTAATCTCCTTCTCTGTGATTTATAACCTCTGAAAACCTGCTCGTGGGATTCACAAAGTGGTCCCCAAAATGAATTTAAACACAGTAATGATTGTGTGAAGACACAGCACTTGCCTGAGTTTCACAACTATCGCCTTGATGAATTGAAATTGACCCTGTGGCACTTTATAACTGTAATAAATGTTCACTTGTTAAAAAAACAAACAAAACAACAAACTAACAAACCTGCTCGAGGGTCAGCTATGAGTTGGTTTTGACTTGAACAATAACACCCAACAATAACATCAGAAAGAAAAAGATATGCTACTTCTTCAAGATAAAGAACTTCCTTTCCTCTTCTACCTTTCATGAAACCCTTAGATTTTTGTTGAGATCTTGCATAAACAATGGTATGATAATAATATAAAAATTGTAAATAGTAAAAATAGGCTGTGTCAATAACAATTTTGGAAAAGTCAGGCTGTGTAACTCTAGGAAGATGACTCCATGAAGAATCAAGTTAAATGGGCTAAAAATTTCTTACGCAACTTCATCTAAGAATAGAACTTAGACACCTGGTGGATTGGATAGACCGCATTTCTCTTGGACTGTTTTTTCTGAATAACAGCTTCTCTAAATAGCAAAATTGCTCTCATCTCTTCAGCTGGGAAAGGCTGATTGAGAGAGGCAGGCACTGAGCTTCGCGCTAAAACAAATGCAATAAACAAAACAAATGCGGGCTTTGACTTCATGGAGCCCATGCTCTCAATAAGAGACACATGTCAGAGCATTAATTGTTAGTGCGATTGATGGGTGTTCCAAAGTAAAAGTGCATGGTTGTTTGGCAGGTTGTGCCATCTTACCTCAGAATATTTTAATAGAGTTTGTAAAGTTTTAGTCCTGCAAATAAAAATTTCCACGCTGTCTTTGGATCTACTGATAATCCTGTTGTGTGTGTTAGGGAGTTGGTTCTGACCCAGTTTGTTGTTTTGTGCTGTTGAGTCAGCTGACTCATTGAGGTGATATGAACGAGGACTCTGAACTTTGCGCTATATTGAGCCAACTTTACCATCTCCGACACCCCACTGCTGCAGTTATTGTATCAGTCCATCTCACCCAGGATCACCTTCTCCCGCACTGTTGTTTCTCAACTTCCAAGCATAATGTCCTCCAAGTACTAGCCCCTCCTGACGGCATACCCAGAGTATGTGAGATGGCAAAATCCTTGCCTCAAGGTGCAACCTGATTTCAGCTTCTCTAGGACAGACCTGTTTGTTTTCTTGGGAGTCCATGGTCTCTTCAGTCTTCTCCAGCACCAAAATTCAAGGGCATCATTTATTTTTCTGTTATCCTTAGTGATTATCCACCTCTCAGATGCATAGCGAGCCGTTGAGAAGACCATGACTTGGTCAGGGGCACCTTAGTTTTTATTTTATTGTTTTTTGGTTTCAGTCATTCATTGTTGCACATTTCCCTCTCTCCTCCGTCCACTTTGCAATACACCTCTTATTCCAGATAGTTATTCATATACTGTCTAATCATATATTTCTCTTTGTTAGTTCTTTTCCTCTTCTGTTCCAACATAGTATTTATTATCTGTCCCTTCTCTTTTCCCCTCAACCTCTCATGTCTATCCTTTTTTTTTTTTTTTAGGATTTGCTTTACTTTTATTGTGTTGAAAGATAATACATAACAAAACATGTTTCATCTGAACAATTTCTTCATCTTTGGCTCCATAACATTGACCATATCCTGCAAGTTACACAATCATTTTCACAGTCCTTTTCCAAATCACTACACCACTATCAAGATAAACTCAGTACCCTCCTAAGCATAAATTCTCCTTTTCCTTTTGGTAACTACTAGTGATCTATGGTTTCTATATATTTGCTTCTTTGAAGCAGTGGAGAACATACAGTATTTGCCTTTTGCAACTAATTTTTGAGTGTGACATTTTTTCCTGGTTCAGTAATAGTATGAAATACCCCAGAACTTCATTTCTCTTTATGACTGAATATGGTATGGTCCACATATTGTTTATCCACTCATTTGTTGCTGTTTTTTTATTGTTATACTAGTTTATTTACAAAATTCAAATACATTGTTTTTCAGAACAGATTCTTCCAATTTCCCTCACTCCCACCCATCAAATTGTACAGCCTCATGATTAATCTCCTCTCCCCCTGCACATCCTCATCCCTCTGCTTCCACCCCCCTCCCTTGGGTCCTTATACTCATTCTATAATAATGGTTTTATACAATATTTGTCCTTGTGGGACTGAGTCAGTTCACTCAGCAAAATGCTCTCCAGTCCCTCCCAAGTTAGGTAATAATTTACACAATCATTGCTCCTGTGTGCTGCATAATATTCCACTGAGTGAATGTACCATACATGGACATGGAAAGATTTTTCACAGAGGGAGATATTGAATGACAAGCAGACACAGGAAGAAATGCTCCAAATCAATGGCAGTAAGAGAGATACCAATCAAAACCACAATGAGGTACCATCTCACTCCTGTAGCAGTGGCAAAGTTTAACAGGACAGCAAGTAATAAATGTTGGAGAGTATGTGGCAAAAAGGAACACTTTTAGCCAAGCGTAGGAGCAAGATCTCGTTACAGTGCGGTCGTGAGGCTCACCGCCTGTCCTCCCGTGTCTGCATCTAGTCCTGCGTGTTCACCTCACTCACCGCTTTCTCATCTTGGAGGAATCGCTGCCACCACCATCGCCACCGCCACCACCGCCGCCCAGAAGGAGGTCAGAGATGCCACAAGGCCGCATCCACCGCCATGCCTAGGAATAAAGGCAAAGGAGGTAAAAATAGACGCAGAGGTCAGAATGAAAATGAATCTGAGAAAAGAGAGCTGGTGTTCAAGGAGGATGGCCAAGAATATGCACAAGTAATCAAAATGGCCCTCGGCCGGGTTCAAATTGTTTTCCTGTCAAACATTCTTCTAGGTGGTATAGCACTGGTCTGTGCATTGCTGTACAGAGGTAACTCGTGGTTGCTGTGATGCTGAAGACTGTGACAGTGATGTGCCAATCATGGTAACGGGTACCCACGGTGGA
>NW_006399759.1:34827418-34829601 GCF_000299155.1 Elephantulus edwardii | reverse complement strand
GAGATTATCAGGATAACAAGGCTGATGTCATTTTAAAATACAATGCGGATGAAGCTAGAAGTCTGAAGGCATATGGCGAGCTTCCAGAACATGCTAAAATCAATGAAACGGATACATTTGGCCCAGGAGATGATGATGAAATCCAGTTTGATGACATTGGTGATGATGATGAGGACATCGTATCTCATATTAGCTATGATATCCCTAGTATCATGACCCAGCTTGTATTTCAGGCAGTTCTCTGTTGATGTACTATTCCAGTTGTATTTGGATAATCTGCAGCAAGGTTTTACTTGTATGTGATATTAGTGATATTGTTCAGTAATTTCCACATTGTTTTTTATCACCTTTTTTTGAGAATGAGAATATAAATATGGCTCTCTTCCAGTCAGTTGGCCAGGTAGCTGTCCTTCAGATATTTAGTGCAACCTGGTGAACATATCTAGGGCTGCATCTGTTGTTGAAATATGCAAGTTGTTATTACATTAATTCCTAGAGCCTTATTTTTTTTCTAATTCCTTCAGAGCAGCATGAACATCTTCCTTTATGACTATTGGTTCTTGATCATATGCTACCTTCTGAAAGGATTCTGTGTCAGACAATTGTTTTTGATAATAGTGATTCTGTGTATTCCTTCTATCTTTTTTCTTTAAGTCTAAATAAAAATTTTATTGGGATCTTGAGAGAGGAGAGTGGTGACTCAGATAATCCCAATTTTATGGACAACTTTGAAATGTGTATTTTTGTATGCTGACTTGGTTAATACACAGGGGTGAGGGTTGGGAGCAGAAGAGTAAGGATGGGCGAGATGAAATCAGAGGGCCGCACAATTTGGTGGGTGGAGGGAGAGGGCATAGGACATTAGAAAGATCCAATGGGAACCAGACGAGACAGGGTAATGGTGTGCATAGTCCAATGGTGATTAATTTTTTGTTTTTTTTTAGCTAAGAATTTGTCTTATTCACTTGTGGGTTTCTCATTTGGGAATGGGGCACAGACTCTCTGGCTTCTTCATGCTGAATGGGGCATTGATGTGAAGGGGGAAAGGGACCCACTCTAACATCTCACTGGTGTTCCTGGTATGAAGCTGCATGCCTTCTTGTTCAGTTAGAAGATATTTTCCTGATGTTTACTGCCCTCTGGACTCCAAAGTTTTTGCCAAGGTGGGTCCAGTGTGGATGGATGGCTGAATCCTAAGGCTTCATCCTCTTTTGCATCCTTAGCTGGAAGTTATATTTCCCTTTTGTCTCTGGAACTGTGTTCAGGGTTCAGGTCTGGAGCAAAACTCATTGTTAAGGTTACCTGTAGGAAAAGGAGCAAACCTAGAGAGAACAAACTTGTGAGTTACAAGGAGAGGGTTTTAGAGGTGTTACTCACAGGTGTACTGGGGGGAGGAGGTGAAGGAAAGTGGCTTAGATAAAATTCTTTGTATACCCTAGGCAGTTTCCCCAGTGACCTGAAGGCTTTTCCCAGGGGCCTGATGGTTTTCTCTGGGGGCCGGGAGGCACACGCTGGGGACAGAATGGCACACCTTCCATCTTCTTGTGAAGCTTCTCAGATTATTCAAGATTTTGTCCATAGAATCTTTCAGTATTGCATCTTGAGTCTTGAACCTGGTGGGGTTTTATTGTCAGTAGGAAAGGAAATTTTTAAAAAAATTTTTAAAAATTTTATACTGATTTACTCACAAAGTTCATATACATTGTTTTTCACATCGGATCTTTCTCCTTTCCTTTCCCCACTCCTCCATCCACCTATCAAATTGTGCGACACTATGATTAAATCCCCCTTCACCCATCCTCACTCCTCTGCTCCCCACTTCCCACCTTGGATCCTCAAACTAGTTCTACAGTAACGATCTTATACATTATTTGTCCTTATGTTACTGAATTAGTTCACTAACGATCTCCAGTCCGTCCCAATTTAGGTATTAATTTACAAAATCATTGCTCCTGTGTTCTGTATAGTATTCCATTGTGTGAATGTGCTATAATTTCTCAATCTGTTCCATTGTGGTTGGACATTTGGGCTCTTTCCACGTTCTTGTGATAGGGAATAACACTACTATGAACATAGGTGTACAAGTCTCTGTTTGTCCTCAGTTCTCGTTTTCTTGGTGTATATTCCAAGCAGTGGAATAACTAGGTCATATAGAATATCTATATTTGTTGTTGGTGTTGTTA
>NW_006399759.1:34797321-34825108 GCF_000299155.1 Elephantulus edwardii | reverse complement strand
TGATGCCTTTGAGCTGTGGTGCTGGAGAAGAGTATTGAGGACTGCTAGGAAAACAAACAGATTCATCCTGGAGAGGGTTAAACCAGGCGGCTCCTTGGAGGCAGGAATTCTGAGGCTCCGTCTAACATACTTTGGACATGTTGTAAGGAGGGACTGGTCCTTGGGGAGGGACCTCATGCTTGGTAGGGTGGACAGACAGCACAGGAGGGGAAGACCCTCTATGAGGTGGATTGATTCAGTGACTGGGGTAATTGGGATGGGTTTATCAGAGGCAGTGCAATTGGCACAGGACAGAGCAGAGTTTAGGGCTGTTGTACATAGGGTCACTATGAGTCGCAGGTGACTCTATGGCATATGACAACAACAACAATTGCTCCTGCGTGCTGAGTCTTATTCCATTATGTGAATGTACTATAACATCTCAATCCATTCAATTGTGATTAAACATCTGGGCTGTTTCCATTTTCTTGCGATGGTGAATAACACTGCTATGAACATTGGCATACAATTCTGTTTATGCCTCAGTTCTAATTTTCTCAGAGTGTATTTCAAGCAGTGAAATAGCTTGGTCATAAGGAATATCTGTGTGTAGTTTTTTGAGGAAATACCAGACTGCCTTCCAGAGTGGTAGTACCATTTTACAATACCACCAACAGTGTTTAAAAGTTCCTATAATACCACATCTTCTCCAACATTTATTTCTTGCTGCCCTGTTAAACTTTGCCACTGTTCCTGGAGTGAGATGGTATCTCAGTGTGGTTTTGATTTGCATCTCTGTTACTGCTAGTGATTTGGAGCATTTCTTCATGTTTTGGTTGGCCATCCGAATGTCATCTATGAAAAGTCTTTCCATGTCTCTTTCCCATTTTGTAACTGGATTCTCATTTTCTTCTGGAGGTCCTGGAGTATTCTCTAAACTTTCATTATGAGACCCTTGGCTGAGATGGTATTGCCTAATATTTGTTCCCAGTCAGTAGGTTTTCTTTTCACTTTCTTGGAAAAAGTTTTTGATGTGCACAGAGATTTAATCTTTAGAAGGTCCCGTTTATCAATTTCATCCTCTTCAGATTGTGCATTTCTGGTTGTTTTTGGCACTCTCTTTATACCATAGACTAGGCCTTCTAAGCTTGATCTCAGTTTGTCTCCTGTGAACTTTATGGTTTTGGACTTTATACCCAGGTTTCTGATCCATCTTGAGTTGATTTTTGTGTATGGTGTGAGATGTGGACCCTGTTTCAACTCTCTGCAGCTAGAAGTCCAATTTTGTGAGCACCATTTGTTAAGGAGAGTTTGTTTTCCAAATTAATAGGTTTTATGTCCTTGTAGAATATCAGTTGACCGTAGATAGCTGGGTCCATTTCTGGGTTCTCAGTACTGTGCTGTTTTGGTTACTGCTGCTTTGTAGTAGGTTTTGAGGTCAAGGAGTGATATGATATGCCTCCCATTCATTTTTGTTTTTCAGAAGTGCTTTGCTTATTCAGGGTTCTTTCCTCCCAAGAAAACTTGACAGTTTCCCTTTCGATCTCCTTAAAAAAGAATTTGATTTGTTTTTTTTTTTAATTGTTTTTAATTTTATTTTATTTTTAGTTGTCTTCGTATGCAGAGAAATTTGGTTTTTCAGTTCCTTCAGCTTGAGAAATGCTGAGCAAGTTGTTCCCTTTTGCTTTTTCTGACTCTAGCTCCTTGCACAGTTTGTTATAATGCTTCGCTTTGTCTTCATGAGCTGTCATGTGAAGTTTTCATTTCAACTCTTAACTTTCTTATTTTTCTTCCTTTCATTTTGGCTTCTCCGCATCCTAGTGCCATATTTGGAGTTTCTTCTGGCATCCATTTTGGTCTTTTCTTCTTCCTCTATTTTTGTAATGACTGCTTTCCCCACAGCTCATCTGGTCTTTTGTTCATTAGTATTCAGTACCTCAAACCTATTTTTCAGATGATTTTTAAATTCAGATTGGATAGATTCAGGGTTGAAACTGAGGAACAGTAGACCTGCCTTACAAGGTTTTCTATACAGAAGGTCAAGGACTGTAGTTTTCAACATGGACTAAAGCTCAAGATCAAGAAGACGAAAGGTTCTCACCACTGGGCCAATTGGCAGTACCATGATAAATTGAGAAGAGATTGAGGTGGTTAACAGTAACAGCTTGCTTGGTTCCATAGTCAGCACTGTTGGCATCAGCAGTCAGGAAATCAAAAGAATAATTGTACTGGGAAAATCTGTCAGGGATCTCTTCGGAGTACTGAGAAGCAACAACGTCAGTCTAGAGTCTAAGGTGTGCCTAATCCAGGCCATGATCTTTGCAGTTACTTGCTGTGCATCACAGAGCTGGACAGTGACTAAGGATGACAGAAGAATAATTGGTGCCTTTGAGTTGTGGTTTTGGAGAAGAGTCTTGAAGGTACCATGGACTGCCCGGGAAACAGATATGTTTTGGAGAGAGTGAAACCAAGTTTCTCCTTTGAGTCTGGGATTTTGAAGCTCTGTCTCACATACTCTGGACCTGCGGCCAGGAGGGACTGGTCCGTGGGGAAGTAAGTACATCATGCTTAGAAGGTGGAGGGACAGTGCAGGAGAGGAAGATCCAGATGAGATGGGTTGATACACTAACTGGGACAGTACAGGTAATTGTGTCAGAGTCATTGTGACTGGCTCAGAATAGGGCAGGCTTCAGAGCTATTGTACATAGGTTCACTATGAGTTGCACATAACAGTAACATACTGTAATCTTATTTACAACAACAGATTACTAGATCTTTCCTCTTGTAGAAATGCTGGTGAGTTTGAATAGCCATTCCAATCTAGATCTCTTAGTTTCCCTTATAATGTTTTTGTTAAGGCTTATTTTCCTTCTTATCTTATTCTGTACTCAGACATCTGTGGAATAAACATACACGATTTCATAATCAGTTCTTTTCAAGTTATGAAATAAAATTCCATCAAATAGGAAACCTCCTTGGAGCAAACAGAAACCCAGAGACTAGATTGGATACCTTTGCTCCCAACTGTTCAAAGGAGATAAGAGTCCTTGGTTCATGTGTTTGCTAACAGTAGTCCAGAGGTCTTTTTTTCTGATGTAATGGAAAGAGGAAGACCTTTCAAGGATGTCCACTTTCTAAATTTTCCATCACTTCATCTCTCCTCCAAGTTCACATTTATAGTATAAATAACTTAATAGCTTTCAAATCTATCTGTAAATGGTAAAAATTTTTAAAGAACAAACATTCTAGTTCAAAGCAGTGACATTATGCTTGAATGACATAGTCTATTTCTTGACTTTTAAATTATGTAAGAATTTTTTAAAATGTGTTAAATTTTATTTTATTATTTTCTGTGTGTGTACTGTAAAATCAGATCTGACTGGTACAGGAGGAGATTGTCCCTCCTGCAGCAGAGCATCTGGTGGATTTGAACCACATACCTCTGGGATTGTGGTACAGCTTCTTGCCATTAGGCCACCAGAGCTCCCTGAATTTTTTTAATTATAAAGACTGCAGCCTTCAATATGGATTGAAGCTTAATATCAAGAAAACAAAGATTCTCACCACTGGGCCAATTGGCAGCATCAGTATGGATGGTGAAGAGATTGAGATAGTTAACAGTTTTCGTTTACTTGGTTCCACAGTCAACACTCTTGGTAACGGCAGCCAGGAAATCAAGAGACGAATTGCATTGGGAAAGTCAGCTGACAGGGACCTTTCAAGAGTACTGAAGAGCAGCGACTTCAGGCTGGAGACAAAGGTGTGCCTGATCCAGGCTATAGTCTTTGCAATTACATGCTATGCATCAGATACACAGTGACTAGGGTAGATAGAAAGAGAATTGATGCATTTGAGGTGTGGTGCTGGAGAAGAGTGTTGAATATACCATGGACTGCTAGTAGAACAAACAGGTTTGTCCTGGAGAGGGCGAAGCCAGAGTGCTCCTTGGAGTCAAGGATTCTGAAGCTTTTTCTGACATAGTTTGGGCATGTTGCAAGGAGGGATTGGTCCTTGGAGAGGGACATCATGTTTGGGAGAGTGGAGGGACAGCACAGGAGAGGAAGACCCCTGATAAGATGGATCGATTCTGTGAGTGGAGTGGTGGGAATGAGTGTGTTTGAGATGGCAAGGTCAGCACAGGATACAATAGCACTTAGGGCTCTTGTACATAGGGTCACTATGAGTTGCAGGCGACTCGCTGGCACACAACAACAACAACAACAACAACATCCAAAGCAGAATGTTAAGCTGGATGATAGTTTTGAGCACCATTTTAGCTCTGATGGCCTAGTGGGTAGGAAGTTGTGTTGCCAATCCGAAAGCTTGTGGTTCGAATCTAAAAGCTGTTCTGGCAAGATCTGGTGGCCTAGTGGCAAGAAGCTGCACTGTAATCCCAGAGGAGAGCGGTTTGAATCCACCAGATGCTCTGTCGGGGAAGGAGGGACAATCTCCTTCTGTACCAGTCAGATCTGATTTGACGGTACACACACACACAAAATAATAAAATAAATGAAATGAAATAATAAAAAAAAGCTGTCCCGTGGAAGAAATATGGGCAGTCTCTTCCCTTGAGATGAGCAGCCTCTGAAAATCTCTTGGAGAGTCATCTATCAGTTGGTTTCAACTTGATGACACAAAGTACCTGTAAATTCCACAGTTAGAGAATATTTTTGTAGTGTTCCTGTGTGTATGTTTCTTGGGAGAAATCCGAAAGGCAACACTTAGGAGATTATGTGTGCTTGTTGTATTTTCTTTACATTTTTCTTTTTTTGCTAGTTACAGAACTTTCTTCAAGACAAAATGATTAGGGAACTTAATATTGGAAGTCATTCAGTGATTAAGTTGAGTAAAGACATAGTGCTTGCCAGTTTGATTTTTTTCTCCATCTGGCTCTGGAGATTTTCTGTTATTAAATTTTTACTGGCCACTGGGAATGCAGAATTATATTGAAACATGCCTTCATAAATGAGATCTTGATTTTCATTTTCTCCTAGTTGTTTTATTTCTTTACTCATAATAGCTTTGCCAGTGTACCAGAATCTTCCTCAATTAAACAAAGAAAACCAAATCGCACACTAACTTCATTGCCGAGGGGCTGATTGTCTCAAGGCAGCCCCAGCTGTTTCTGAGTTGAGCTGTTCTTCCGTGCTGCCATGAATGTAAACTTTGTAGAAGCTGAGTGGAAGGTCGGTCTTTGTTGTGTTGGGTGGGCTCAAACCACCAGTCGTTAGGTTGATAGTCGAGGGCAAATTGTGCCACCCAGGGACCTTCATTTGGAAGGAATGGAAAGAAATTACAAAACTATTGAAAAGAATGTAATTGAAAGCACTGTGTTGAACTTGTCCCCAGACAATGGTCACATGGCAAGAAAGGGTGTGAACGCTGGGCAGATGGTGACTGGGGAGCCTGAGGTGGTGGGAATTTAAAGGAATGTCTTGAGAGAAAAATGTGCATAAATTATCGAATGAGAAATGGATTTGCTTTTTAAATTTACACCCAAACCACAACAAAATGTTAAAAAAACCCTTGTGTTACATATTGTGGAAGTGAGAGAAATATCCATTACCACTATCAGGGAAGGAAACCATTGTTGAGTGCCTTTGAGAATGTGGTTCCGGACTGGCTGCTCATGCTTACGGCACACACCTTCAGCTTGGGCACCTCCATAACCAGGACATCATCCTTTATGGTCCTGACCACCACAGCTATCGTGTTTTCTGAGCCAAGAGGAGATATCTTCTAGATCATCAGAGAAAGGGACGGGGGCAACCACTTGGTGCAGCTCTTCAGCACAGCCTGATTGAAGGTGGTTGTATCTGGCCAGAAACCTGGAGAGTGTGACCAACACAAGGTGGATGTCCTGGCTCTTAGGCTTCTTGTGGGTGGAACTTTCTGTCCTTGTTGTGGCAGATGCCAACTCCCTTGATGGTGTTCCCTGTTAGGGGCCTTTGAGTTTGTTCTCACTGAATATGGTAGAATGAAACCCTGCTTGGTCTTGCACCATCCTCACAATCTTGGCTGCGCCTAAGAAAAAACCCTCAGTTCTCATTTTCTCAGAGTATATTCCAAGCAATGCAATAGCTGGGTCATATAGAATTTCTGTGTTCAGCTTTTTGAGGAAGCACCAAACTGCCTTCCAGAGTGATTGTACCATTTTACAGTCCCACCAACAATGTTTAATAAGAGTTCTTATCTCACCACATACTCTTCAACATTTATTACTTGGTGCTGGCGAAGAGTACTGAATGTACCATGGACTGCCAAAAAAACAAACAGATTCATCTTGGAGAGGATTAAACCAAGCTACCCCTTGGAGGCAAGGATTCTGGGGCTTCGTCTGACATACTTTGGACATGTTGCCAGGAGGGACGGGTCCTTGGAGAGGGACATCATGCTTGGGAGGGTGGAGGGACAGCGCAGGAGAGGAAGGCCCTCTATGAGGTGGATTGATTCAGTGACTGGGATAATTGGGATGGGAGTGTCAGAAACAGTGCGATTGGCACAGGACAGAGCGGAGTTTAGGGCTGTTATACATAGGGTCGCTATGAGTTGCAGGCGACTCAACGGCACATAACAACAACAACAACAACAACACCCTGTTAAACTTTGCCATTGCTACTGGAGTGAGATAATATCTCATTGTGTTTTGATTTGCATCTCTTGTTATTGCCAGTGATTTAGAGCATTTCTTCATGTGTCTATTGGCCATCCAAATATCTTCCTCTGTGAAAAGTCTTTCCATGTCTTTTGCCCATTTTGTAATTGTGTGATCAGTCTTTTTCTTGTGGAGGCCCTGTAGCATTCTATACACTTTTGGTATGATACCCTTGTCTGAAATGGCATTGCCAAATGTTTGTTCTCAGTCTGTAGGTTTTCTTTTCACTCTGTTGGAAAAAGTTTTTAATGCACACAGAGATTTAATCTTTAGAAGGTCCCATTCATCAATTTCATCCTCTCCCGATTGAGTATTTCTGGCTATAAGGCTAGGTCTTCTAAGCTTGATCCCAGTTTGTCTCTGATGCACTTTATGGCTTTGGGCCAGGTCTCTGATCCACCTTGAGTTGATTTTTGTGTATAGTGTGAGATGTGGATCCTGTTCATTGTTCATAGCAGCATTATTCATCATCACAAGAACATGGGAACAGCCCAAATGTCCAACCACAATTGAATGGATTGAGAAATTATGGTACATTCACACAATGCAATACTACTCAGCACGCAGGAGCAATGATTTTGTAAACTACTACCTAACTTGGGAGGGACTGGAGAACATAATGCTGAGTGAACTAACTCAGTCCCATAAGGACAAATATGCTATAAGACCATTGTTCTAGTAGTATGAGGATCCCAGGGGGAAAGTAGAGGGGTGAGACTGGGCAGGGGTGGGGAGTGGGGGTACGAGTGTATGACTGGTAGGGTCACATAATTTGATGGGTGTAAAGAGGGGTGGATCAAGGAAATGGGAAAGATCTGGTGTGAAAAACAATGTGTAAGAACTTTGTAAGTAAGCTAGTATAAAATAAAAAAAAATTATTTAAAAAAAGGAACAAAAGCCTATTCATGTATATCAGAACAAAACGAAAATTAGCTTAAATCTAGGTTAAATTGTTGGTTGATGTTAAGTATAAAGCTATGTCAAAATGATACGTAAACAGCAAAAGTTGAAAAAGCATACAATTCAGGAAAGTAGTTATCTCTAGGGGTAAGAGAGGAATGGGGAACAACACAATATGTCAATGATAATGATGTTCTTTACTTAAAATTAGGTGTTTATTGTCCTGAGTTATTATTCCCTGTGTATTTTGTGAATATTCCTTTGTAGCTATTCAAATTTAACAAAAACCAGTGTAAAAAAGGAAAATGAGTGTTGGAACAAAGTGAAGGTATTCCTGGAGGAAATAAGACCTAAGCTTGGGTTAGAAGGACAGGATGTTTGTTTTTTGAGGACAAGATGCCATGCCAGCTGCTTCTTGAGTCAAAGACACTAAAAGTTTAATTCATCCCAGGACTTAACAGAAGGCCTGTGGAGTCAGTCTCATTCAGGAATAGAGCTTCATTGATAGGTCACTAGTGTTAGGGTGACCAGATGCTCCTGGCTTCCTCTTAGCGTTGGGATAGTGATTCATATCCTGCACTGGAGAATACCTTAACACTGCCCAGCTCTTGTGGAGATTTGCTTTTCTTGAGCCTCCAGTAGGATTTCCAGTTTACCCTGGGTATGTTGTTGCCTGGCATGTCTAAGTAAATGTTGAATGAGAACTGTAGGCAGCTAAAGAGACTCTGCAGCTCAAACCACTAATTTTACGAGATGTTAGGGACTTCCACACTAACCCTGCTGATGCAGGATGGTCAAGTACTTGCCTGCTATTCAGAAGCTGAGTGGTGTGAATTTACCAGCTGCTCTCGGAGAAAGATGTGATAGTCTGGTTCTGTAAAGATTTAGAGTTTTAGAAACCCTACAGGGCAGTTTTTCTCTGTCTTATCGGATCATTGTAGTTCCTGAGCTACTTTGCCCTGTAGAGTCCCCATCTGTCTATGAGTCTGAATCAACTCGATGACCATGAATTTAAGTCATTTCCCTGCTTAAGACTGGAAGAGTCAGCAGAGTGTGACTCAAGTTACCATGTCCTTGCATGTGTTCTGTGTCATGCTGCCTGGAAATGAGCCACTTGCTTGTGGAAACTCTATGAACTTGGAGAAAAGATGAAAGTTTTGTGTTCAAGACTTTTGTTCATAGGATTGCTATGGGTCATCTACGACTCTACGGCACTTAACAACATAGGCACTGGAGGGTCTGTTACGGTTATGACCTAACGGCAGTAAGAATGACTACTAACTCCTTCCATCAAGTGAGTTCGATGGAATTTCATTATTGTAATCTCCCATTATTGCGTGTGATGGTAAAATCTTAAGAAAATATGAAAAAAAATTAGGAAGAAAACAAATGGATCCATGACTCCATTTCCCCAAAATATCCACTATTAACATTATAGTATCTTTCTTTCCAATCTAATATTTTTTTTCTATGCATTAAAAATTACAGTAATGTCATATACTGAGGATGTATGATATTTCACTTGCTATTTTCTCTGCTTTTTGTGATTTTTTTCCATGCTTTTATCACTTAAATATGTCATAGTAAGTACTTGGAGACTATTACAGCTAATGAGTCAACATTAGCAAGAGTAAAGTGTGAAATGTTAATTCTCAAAGTTTAACAGAAATGAGATATTTGGGGTCAGTAATTCTCATTTTTCTTCTTGAAAACCCAAGAAGCTGTTTTCTGAACAGAGAGCAAGGGAATACTACATGATTTAAAATCAGGGAAGGGTTGCATCAGGGCTCTATCTTTTCTCTGTACCTGTTCAGTCTGTGTGCTGAGAAAGTAATTTAAGAAGTTGGACTTTATGAAGAAGAATGTAGCATGAGGATTGGCGGAAGATGCATCAACAACCTATGTTATGTAGATGACATAACCTTGCTGGCTGAAAGTGAGTAGGATCTAAAACAATAGCTGTAGAGGATCAAAGTCACTGGCTGTTTGTATGGATTACACCGCAACATGAAGAAAACAAAAATCCTCACCACTGGACCAATAGGCAACATCATGAAAAATGAAGAAAAATGGAAATGAATTTGTTATTAATTGTTACATATTTTCTTCCCCATCCCCACAAGTCCACCCCAAAATGTACTTCTTGTTCTACATTATTTCCATACTAACACTTTCATCTTCCTTGGATTCATGATCAACACACTTGATAATCAGCAGAATGGAGATAAGAGACAAATAGCATTGGTAATCAGCAGAATGGAGATAAGAGACAAATAGCATTGGGAGTCTGCTGTCATGAATCTTTTCAAAGTCCTGAAGAGTAGTGATGCCACTTTAAAGAGTAAGGTGCACCTGATTAAAGAGACTGCTTTTCCAGTCACCCGCTGTGCATTTGAGAACTGGATAATGAATGAGGATGACAGGAGAAGAATTGATACTTTTGAGTGTAGAGTTGGAAGAGAGTGCTGAATATCCCATGAACTGCCAAAAGAATAAGTTGGAGAAAATGCAACCAGAGTGCTTCTTGGAGGCAAACACGGGGAAGCTTTTTCACCTCACGTATTTTGGGCATGTTGTCTAGAGAGGTTATTCTTTGGAATGGGACATCATGCCTGGAAAGGTGGAGAGTTGGTGAAGGAGAGGAAGACCCTCATTGGAGATGGATTGAACACATTGTCTACGACAGTGGGCTCCACTGTGGTGGGGATGATAAGGATGGTGCAGGATAGGATAGGATTCAGGTCTATGTTCTTAGGGTCTCTGTGAGTCGTAGTCAACTACACTTAACAACAAACAGTGTGCTAGAGAGCCTAGTAACTTAGTGGTAGGGACTTGAGTTGTTAGCCCAGAAGCATATGGATCAAATTCACCAACTGCTTTGCAGGAGGAAAATGGGCACTTACTTCTTGTGTGATTTATTACCTCTGAAAACCTACTGGAGGGTCAAGTGTGAGTTGGTTCTGACTTGATGGCAGTGAATGAGTGGTGAGAGCTCTGTTGGACCTAGGGGTGCTATGAGTTGGAACGACTTGTAGGTACCTATTTATATGAAAAGCCTTGATCAGCAAACACTTCTAAGGTGTTTGTTTTGTGCCAGATGCTGAGGTAACACAAAAAGGTACAGATTTCCAGATGAGCCCTTCTAGTGAAGGGCTGAAGGGACACCTATGAAAATGAAATGTATGTCCAGCTTTTTGGGTTTTTTGTTTGTTTGTTTTTGTTTTTAAGGCCAAGCTCCAGTGGCTCCTTGTTTAGGAATTACTTCCAAAGTGCAGAGCTGATAACATTCTGACTTTCAGCACAAGCCACAAACTAGTTATCTGCAGCTAAGCCTTTCATTTTTGTTTTAAGGTTTACCACAAACTTTTAACAGTGAAAAAAAAAGATGTAGTAACTGGGTCATTCTGACCTAGAACCAACCAAAATGCTTCTAATTACTGCAGCAGACAACAATGATGAATCATGCATAAGTCAGCTGGGTGCCTTTCGGTCATAGGCATTTCGCAGCCAGAGAGACATTTGCTCCGGCATGTTTGTGTCTGTAGGAGGAGAGAGATTTGCAGGTCTACCAGTGATGTGTGTGCTCTTCTGCACCAGCACAACAAGGGAATCTTCAGAGTGCCGGCCTATGCATTGTCAGTGGCACAGACTGTTAACTCATCTTCATTATGATGATACTGGTTTTTAAGAGCTACCCTTTGTTGAATATCCTATGGAGTGCCCAAAGAATTAACAAATCTTTCTTGGAAAATGTGCAGCCACAGTGCTGCCTAGAGGCAAGGATGGTGAGATTTTTGTGTTATATACGTCGGGCATGTTGTCAAGAGGGACCAGTCCTTGTTAAAAGATGACATGCTGGGAAAGGTGGAAGTTCAGAGAAAGAGAAGGCCCACAACAAGCTGGATTGACACAGTGACTGGAACAAAAGGGCTCAGGCATGTTGGAGATTGAGAGGATGATGCAGAATAGGGCACAGTTCAAGTCTGTTGTTCGTCAGGGTTGCTATGAACTGTAGTCAACTTGGTGGCACCTAAACACACTAACAGTCTTTGTTGAGCACCTAGTGCATGCCCCTCACTCGTAGCTGGACTTGGAATTGACTCACAGCTGACCTTCCAGTGAGTTTTCAGAGGCTCCAAATTGCATGGCCGTGTGCTCCTCTCTCCCCAACAGGTAAGCAGCAGGTGAGTTTAATTCTTGACTTCAGATTGAGAGCTCAACTCCCTATCTACTGGATCAGCAGAGCAGGTATTATAAAAGGCACTTGAGGGCTTTTTTTATTATTTAAGCCTGACAACAAACTTAGGGTGTTTGCAATCATTATCCTCCTTTTGCTGAGAAAATAGAGCTTCTCCAGAAGTTGTCACTCAGTGTGCCCAGTATATATGACATGCACCTGGTAAATGTTGAATGAGCAAATGACAACTCAAACTAATGGGAGGAAAAAGCAAGAGCAGTAACAAGTGTGAGGCCAGAGGAGTTGATCCCAAATTTAAGAAAGTTTTTCCTTCCAGTTATTAATAATTTTTGGAATGTATAAGCTTCAAGTTTCAGTAGAGATGGGGGAGAAGAGAGAATTTCAGTCTAGAAAAAGAAAACAAGAATAGCTATGAGATACCATCTCATCCCAGCAAGAATAGGAAAATTTAACAGAACAGCAAACATCAAATGTTGGCAAGGTTGTGGAGAAACTGGAACCCGTGAAAGTGAAAAATGGTGCAACCACTATGGAAGGCTGTATGGCACTTTCTCAGAAAGTTGCAAATAGAAATATCATTTGACCCAGCAATTTCACGACTGGGAGTATACCCTAAAGAAACCGTAACCGCCACCCAAGCTGATATATATGCACACCCATGTTTATTGTGGCTTTGTTCATAATAGCAAACAGCTGGAAACAACCCAAGTGCCCATCAACAAACGAATGGATAGAGAAGCTCTCATATATATATCACACAATGGAATACTATGTTGAATTGAAAAACAAGGAACTCATTAAATATTATACAAAATGGGTGACCCTGGAGGACATTATGCTGAGTGAGATATCTCCGTCACAAAAGGACAAATATTGCATAGTGCCACTGGTAAAAAATGGGACTGACATTGGGGTTGGGGGAAGACTGAGAAATATGGGATAAATAATGTATACTGCATTGAAACAGATGAAGGAGAGAACAGTTTAAAAGAGATATATGCTTAGGTATTATTGTCATGGCAGAAGTCCAAAATGAAGGCTGCATGGTGGAGTGGACTTGTGGGGAGGGATTGTATAACAATGACAGAATTTTACTTTTCAAAGAGTGAATTGCGAGGGAGGGGTGGGCAGGCAGAAAAGTGCAACAATGAATGAATGGAAATCCAAAGTCTCTGTAAACTTTAATTAAAATTAATTAAACAATAAAATAAAAAAAAACCCAAGATGTGCATCAGCAAAGAGGTCAATTTGAGGAGTCCCCCCTCTCTCAAACACACAGCCTATATGCACAAATAATGCAAAACATTAAGGACCAGCTTTTGTGTTGACTATTTTACTACATTATCTTATTTAATCTCAAAACTTCTGTGAAGTAAGCCTTGTTATTTCTATTAATGGCTGAGATATGAGCTCAGAGAGTTAGGTAACCTGCCCAGGTTTGCATAGCTAACCACTGGGTTTGGGGTGGGGGTATGGAGATTGGAAGTGAACCATGCCTATTTCAACAGCTTTTTCAATACATTACTGCTTTACACTAAACAAGAGCCAGGAAGGGATATTTCATTATTTATACTTGCATTTTTTTCTTTGTTGAAGGAAAAACCTAAGCCTTGTTGATAACATAGGTTTCCTTTACTGTAACAAAATCCCTAATTCAAGAAGAGATTCCAACTCAGTACAGGGAGAACCAGAATCAGTACTCTGTTTATTCCAGGGATTAGAGAAATTCCTGGAAATGTACTTCACACTCAGACATACAGACAGTACAGTCAGTTCTACAATAAGGCAGTGTGTGTTCCTAATAGTCATTGCACCGTGTAACGTTTGGGGAACAAAAACCACAGAGCTTAAGAGGAAAATGTCATTTCATTGACATGGCACTCAAAAACTGCATCAGTGACACATTAAGAAAAAGAAGATAGCCTGGGTATATTTACTTGTTCAGTGGTGAGGATTTTTATTTTCTTGATGTTGAAATGTAATGAATATCGAAGGCTGCAGTCTTTGATCTTCTTCAAGTAAGGTTTCAAGTCTTCGCTTTCAGCAGGCAAGGTTGTGTCATCTGCCTAACACAGCCTGAAGGAAAAAAAAATTCCATTTTTTCAGATTGAAAAACCAGGACAAATAAAAGTAATCTAATTTGTTCAATATCTAATATCCTCCAAGATAAAGAACACTGCATTGAAATAGGTGAAAGGAAAGTAAATCTGAGAAGAATGGACATTATTATGTGAATATTATGGGAGAGGAAATGTGAAATATAATTAACAATCTAATACAGGACATTCATTATGGATTGAGAAAGGAAAGAAGGATAAAACTGTATAAATAAGTGAATTGAAAACCAATGTCTTTGTAAACTTTCATTCAAGCCACAATTAAAACAAAACAAAAAACTAACATCTCATAAGTTGTGCAGCCAGAATTCAAACCTATGTAGTGTGGACCTAGAATGTATCCTGTTGAACTACTTTGCTTTATATCTCTTTCTAGACAGATAGATGAGGATTGGGGTGGAGGGTTGAGGGGTCAAGAAGGAGCTGAGAAAAAAAGAGAGAAAAGAAGTCAGGTGGTTTGACAATTAGGTGTTTGCTGACTGAAAGGTGGGCAGTTCCAACCAGCTCAGTGACCCCATGGGATAAAGACCTGGTGACTGACAGACATGAAAAACCTGAAGAATTTCTACTCTTTCTCACGAGGTGAACCAGAAACAACTTGATGGTATCTAACAACAACTAAATACACAGACGTATCAGCATATGTATATATATTTACACATTTATGTATATGACGGCTTTAACACTTTTTAAATTGCTGATTGATATATCAAGAGTATATGCATATCATTGAAAAAATCTAATAAACATCATTTTAGTGGCGGATAGATACTGCAGACTGTTTTAATTATTCCTTATACTGTGAAGTGTCTCCCTATTTCCCCATCAAAGATAGTGCATTGATGAAACCAATCCCTCTTGTGTCAGAATGCGGTGAGTTTCTGCTTTTGAGACCTCTTGCTCTTCTTCTGACCTGCCTTTATCCTCAATGAGTGCTCCCTCCACTAGTTGGTTCAGGACCTTTAATTCTCTGTGATTTGGTTCTCACTCAGGCAGAACTACCAGAGAATGTTGCTCTTGCTATTGCCATTTAGAAGTGAGGAAGGGTGAGTTTCCACCTCCTAGAAAGACACTGCTGGGGAGGGAAGTAACAGGGTATAGGCTCTTTTCTCTGTTACATAGTTGCTGATGCTTTTGGACAGTGTGTTCAGAAATTGCTCACACTCTTATTGATGGTGTACCCCTAGGAATAAATCCAGCTATTTACCTTTTAGAAGGAACTTCTGGTACTAACTTTAGACCATAGGGGGCTGAGCTGCAAACCCAAAGTCTGTGCCTCTCTGGCACTTTTAGTCCATTAGTGTTTCTGCTGGAGAAAAAGAAGCCATCTCCTCCCATGTGATTTATAGCCTTTGAGGCGGAATGGAAGTCAGCTTTGAGTTAGTCATCAGAAGTGAATTTGTGTTTTTGTTGTAAAAGGTAGATCACATTCAAGCCTCTGTTTCCAAGTAATTTTTAAATAAAATTTGTATTGTGATAAATATGTATGTAACACAACATGTGCCATTTCAGATTTTCACATGTACAGTTCAGTGACATTAATCAGGTTCAGCTTGTTCAACCATCACTATGGATTTTCAGACCAGTTCTCTTTGGAGGCAAGTGAAAGGACCATAGCTCAAAGATAAAAATGAAAGCTTGAAGTTCAATATCAGGAAAACAAAGATTTTCACCAGTGGGCCGATTGGCAGCATCATGATAGATGGTGAAGAGATTGAGATTGTTAACAGTTTTAATTTGCTTGGCTCCAGTCAGCACTCTTGGTACCAGCAGCCAGAAATTCAAAAGATGATTGAGTTGGGAAAGTCTGCTGTCAAGGACCTCTCCAAAGTACAGAGCAGAGCAACAGTGTCAGTCTAGAGAGTAGGGTACTGCCTGATCCAAGGCATGGTCCTCAACAAATACTTACTATGCATAAGAAAGCTGGACAATGACTAAGGTTGATGGAAGAATTGATGCCTTTGAGAAGAGTACTGGAGAAGAGTATTGAATTTACTATACCATGAACTGCTAAGGGAACAAACAGGTTCATCCTGGAGAGGATAAAACGAGGCTGCTTTTGGAGGCAAGAATTCTAAAGCTCTGTCTGACATACTTTGGGCATGTTGCAAAAAGAGAGACCAGTCCTTTGAGAAAGGGATGTCATGCTTGGAAGGGTGGAAGGACAGTGCAAGAGAGGAAGACTTTGGATGAGATGGACTGACTCAGTTACTGGAATAAGGTGGTAGATATGTCAGATTTGTTCTGAGCAGGGTTCAGAGCCATTGCACACAGGGTCACTTTGAGTTGCATGCAACTTGATGGCACATAACAGCAGCAACAACAGAAGTAGTTAGTGTAAATTGAATGGGCCTCCCAGTGTTTCCTGTCTTTCAATTATCTTCTTTTTTCTTTTTAAATTAAGATTTCTTCAGGGTCAATTTGAAAGATTTGACTCACAGGAATGTCAAGTAAGCTCCGGATAAGAGGAATTTTTTCTTGAAGATTTCTGTAATGCTGTACAGGATGTAGAGATGGTTTAGAATATACAATT
Source organism: Elephantulus edwardii (assembly GCF_000299155.1). Taxonomy (NCBI): domain Eukaryota; kingdom Metazoa; phylum Chordata; class Mammalia; order Macroscelidea; family Macroscelididae; genus Elephantulus; species Elephantulus edwardii. Next base: position 34,808,726 of record NW_006399759.1, on the reverse strand, counting down.
TGTAACGTTCAAGGACTGTCTTTTGTTGGGGTTTGTTTCTTGATATTTGAGGAGCTTGTTATTTTAAGGCATATGTGCTTATTTAAGCCACCCCTGCGGGGGTTTTACTTTAACATTCTTGCTCTAAGTTCCTCTGAAGATTGGGGCTGCCTGGCTGATAACTTCCTGTTGTCAAGCCAGTTTTCTTCTCATGACTCTTTGTTCTCTACAGAAGTGTATGTGGTTCCATTCCAAGTACAAGAACTTTCATGTTGCTTTTAAAAAAAATCAACTTTAACTGCTGGTGGTTAGCCTGACAGATTGGTATGTACCTGCTCAGAGAGCACTCTGACCTAGCAAAGTACTTCAGTGCTAAGAAGACGTAAAATTGTGGTGTTTGCCGTCTGACCCAGCAGGAGTCCTGGGCAGATACAGCTCAACTTGGAAGGTCTACCATTGAATAATTATTATGCTGATTTAAAAAAAAAATTTTAAAGGGTGGGGATGGTATTGTTATAGCTCAGGCACAGACAACAGCTTTGAAATCTTTCTCCCAGCAGGCTGGGTTGGCTGTGCTCCTCCCTGGGCAGGGACTGGGGAGTGTGATGTCAGGCCGACCTGAGCTCAGCGTGGGTAGGTAGTGCTCCTCACACATCCTCCCAGGCTCCATTGCCTGCAGATCAAAGGCACAGCCCCCAGGAGGGAGGCTGGAATCATTGCAAACTTTCGGAAGTTGCTGGATTGTCTGCGCTTGGCTGGTTTATGGGCTGCCTGAAATGAACAGCTTTTTGTAAGGTATGGCACATTTAACAGGCGTGTTTGACTTCGGGAGAAGAGCAACTTGTTGTGGGGCTGGAAAGGTTTATGCTGGTTATTTGCTGGTTGGAAGGCAGCATTGACCTTGAGCTGCATAATAGCAAAGCTTTAGCCTTTATTTAATAAGATGCCAAACCCAACCAGTTGTTATCAGGGTTGATTAAAACTCTTGGCGACCCTGTAGGACAGAGTAGAATTGCTTCATAGAGTTCTCACAGAGTAGAACTGCTTCATAGAGTTCTCAAGACTCTAATCTTTTCAGAAGCTGACTTCTATACCTTTGTCCTGAGGGGTAGCAAGTGGTTATAGAACTCTGAACCTTTCTCCTAACAACTGAAAAGTTTAAATAGTGCACCACCTCCTTCTAATAAGGTGCAGGGAAGCAATACAACAGTGGAAATGCACCTCATTAGCTAATTTCCTTGTTCTCAGTGTTTGATACAATATCTAAAGAGATTGCAAAGAATTTGTTTATGCCCAGGGTGGACATAAAAGTGGGGGTAATTGTTAAGAGAAATGATAATGCTAAGGAGATTGAGAACATTTTCTTTTGGTCCCTGCCTGATTGGCTCTGGAAAATAGTCCCTGGCTTTGTTCCACAGATGCTTTTTCTCCCATCCACTTCACGCTGCAACGAGAGAGGAGAGCTTATTGCTCTGCAGTTCTTCTCTCTGAGAGTTTTAAAGAGATCCGCGGAAGGAATGCTCTCCTGACATTCAGTGAACATATGTCTGAACAGCGACTGTGACTGTGTCTGTGCTGTGGGTGCAGGGACAAGGCAAAGAGAGACAAGTAGATTAGACAGCCGTGGAACCTCTCAGCCTGGTTTTTCGTCCTTAAATAACACCTGTGAAGTTTATGAGTTCCTCCAGGGAAAATCAAGAAAATCTACATCAGAATGCCCTGTTTCCTGCCAGGAGGACCGTCAATGCATTTACGGGATACCATTCTGTCGTTTTAATGCATTTATTGCCATATCATATATTCAGAGCTAGCTACTCCTGTGTTGCTAAGGTGCCACAGTTCTCATTCTTCATATAATGAGGGCTACAATAGGCTGGTGTCCATTGAAGAATGTGCCTGAAAATGCAGCCTTGAGAGAACATGGGGCTTTATTTGTTTTTTCAGCTTTTGACTCCCAAGTAATTCATACTTGTGTGCTTACAGAACAATTTGTACAGTTGGAAGTTTATCAGAGAGAGATTGGAGGAGGAGGAAATTGGTCACTCTCAGACCAGATCAGGGTGGGAGTTTGGGGAATTCTGGTAACACTTTGGGAGTCGAGCTGTGGCCATTTATGTCTAAGTGAGGACCTGCAAGGTGAGTGAGAATCTTGGGGAAGGCCCTCTGTCAGAAGGAGATAGCATCTTGGGATGGAGGATCTGAGCACTCGAGAGATGTTTTGGGGAAAGATTCAGAATGGAAGTAGAGAAGCAAAAAGGGAGGGGAAACCAGATACTGCCGGGCAGGAAGGTTTTCTCTCGTATGGACCTCTGTCTTTGACTCCAAAGCGTAGTCTCTTCTCTGCCATGGTCACTTCTTGAGGGGAAGATGAGGAAGGAGAGAACAGAGAAGCTGAAGCCAAGATAAGTGTGTCTCAGCCTTAATGAGGGTCATACATGAGAGGGGCTCATGGGGCGTTGAGCAGATGAATGGGAAGCAATAGGAGTGAAGATCTGGACCTCAGATTCTTATGCTGAGCTCCACATCATTACTGCTATTTTATTTTCTATATTGCAGTGGTAATGCCAACAACTTACTATGCCTTACTTAAGTTAAAAGTCAAGACTCTTTCTTCTCCTGTATCCTCCCCACTTATCCTCTTTTATTCTAATCCCTCTCAAATGTAGTCAGACCTGCTTAAAATCGCTTAACGGCGCTATCGGGCTGGCTCTAAATTCTTTCTTAAGACATGGGAAGCTCCCCATGTGTGCCCCGTTCCTTTGCCACCCTCTGCTTCCTGACGTACGCCTTCTCCTCCAACCAGGTGGAACACTCATGCAGTAGGTTTCACTCCTGGTCAAGCCTGGGTGTGTTGTACACTTTCTGCCCAGAATAGTCCTTCTCCTTTCTGGCTAGCAGCTTATGCTCATTTACAGCTTAGCTTGTCCATGAGCCCTTCAGAGATTGGCTCGAGAGAGACCTTTCCCTGCAGTCTCTGTGCCCTTAGAAGGTACTTTCTTTCATCTTCTGTCTTTGTCTGTATCTACTAAGGCAGTTGGCAGATCTGTCTTGAAGAAGTTCAGGCAGAGTGCTCCCTAGAAACTAGATTGATGAGATTTCATCTTACATACTTTGAGCATGTTCTCAAGAGGGGCCAGTTCATGGAGAAGGACATCAGACTTGGAAAAGTAGAGGGTGAGTGTAATAGGGAAAGACCCTCAATGAAATAAATCAACACACTGGTATTAGCAGGGGGCTTGGCAAAGATTGTGAGGATGGCACAGGAACAGGCAGCAGCTTCATTCTGTTTTATGTTGGGTTGCTGTGAGTTAGAGTACACTCCAAGTCACCTAACAGCAATAACAAGACTACTAGAGGGGCATCTGCTTCCTAAACAACACACCTCTGGAAATTCTATGAACTTTGGTAAATGACAATAGTTATAGAAAGACTTCAGGCCTTTTGTTCATAGGGTCGCTATGAGTCATCCTCAACTTGATGGCAATCACTACAACCACCACCAAAACTAAGAAAAGCCCAAACTCACACTTTCTGGTTGATTGCAATGCATGGTTACTGCTCCATTAGGTTTTTGGGGTTGTAAAATTTTAAGGGGGCGGGGATTGCCCATCTTTTTCCCTGGGAGCAGCTGGTGGAGTCCAGTTTTTTGTTAGCAGCTTAATGTATAACGCATGCCACCAAGTCTCAAGTCACTACGTCTGTAAGTTTCTATTACATTGCTTATCTGTACTTCCTACAGAGCAGCAAAGTTCTTCCGGGCAGGGATTATGCCTGTTTGACCTCCATCCTTAGTTCTTAGTACCACGAGTAATGATGAAACACTTCTATGGTATATCTCTTCCTGTGCAGTTTACAGACTTGGAAAATCCCCTGGAGGGTTGGCTATGAGTTTTTTTTGAAATGAGGTGATAAGTTTTCCAATGTAATGCTGTTTAAATGTTTGTCTTTGCTTATAGAACAACCATTCTTCTGGAAGGGGAGAAGTCAGTGTTTCATATACAAGAGATGTAATTGTTGACCAGAAAAGTTGGTTGATCAAAAGTTATTGATTGTGGGCTGGGGGGAGACTTGGACTTAAGTATGAGCTTGGACCCTGAGACCCCGAAGGCCTCCAGCTGATCTTCTCTTAGAGCCTAAGATGGCCTTCCTGATGATAAACAGGGTCTCCAGCAGGCTGGGATCATGAGTGATGAGAGCCATGGCCTTTCCTTGCTGGATCAGCCCTACTAGGTTCCATGTAAGACAGACAGATGAGGGATGTTAGAGAGGTGATGGAGACTGGTTGCTGTATCCCACAGCTCAAACCCGAGGGGAGGCAGTAGACACAGACACTGCCCTGTGGTCTCAGTCTGAATAAAATAGAGCCCAGCAGAGGTGTCAGCAAAGAACTATTGGAGTGAGAATGACAGAAGAGTGGTGTTTAATTTTGACCTAAGTATAAGCTTAAGGAAGGTTAGGCAGAGACCAAGGGGTCCTATGAGCAGCAGTTTGTCCACAAGAGAGGCTCCTGCAAACCCACATTTATTTAGTCAGAAGAAGAAGAAAAGCAGTTGAATTCAGAAAATACCTGAGATAGAGGGATACTAGCTAACAAGTCTCCTGGAATTATAAAAGTGAGGACATCCTGATAGCCTCAAGGCCTAAATTAAAACCTCAAATTTGTTTATTTGATGCTTTAAATTAGGAAACAGAATACTTTCAGACAAGGCTTGAACTCCATTTCTTGACAACCCTCAGCACTCCTCTCCAGGACTCACTTTCTGGAGTGGCCCACAGTGCACTGGGTACCATGCTGAAGAGGAGACCTGCTTAACTCCTGCCGTCTAGGAGCTTCACAATTAGTTAGGGATGTGTGTGAGGGAGGCGAGGCAAGCATATGGAAATGTCTACTTGGTAGATACATTTCAGTTGGTATATTCCTAAGGAAGCCAGAGTTTTAATATTTTGCACATGGACGTAGGAGGCCTAGACTTGTAATGTTAAGTGTTGGGCTGCAAACTAAAATGTTGGTGGTTTGGAACTACCAGTCAGAGAAAAATGAGGCTGTCTGCTCCTATAAGGATTTACAGCCTTTGAAGCCTATAGTACAATTCTGCTCTGTCCTATTTTGTTGTTAGGAGCTGTTGAGTACAACTCAGCAACCTATGAACAACAGTTCTGAACCTGTTCTATCCTGTGCTATCCTCACAGTCTCTGATACCCTCAAGCCTATTGTGACAGTCAAGCCTCTGAGTTGAAGGATCTTCTTCTCCTTTGCTATCCATCCATCTTCCAAAGCATGATGTCCCTCTCCAAGGAATAACCATTCCTAGCAATATGCCCAAAGTATGTGAGACAAAGCTTCATTATTTTTGCCTCCAAGGGGCATTCTGGCCACACCTTCTCCACCACTTATCTGTTTGTTCTTTTGGCAATCCATAGGCTGTACAGCACTTTCCTCCAGTACCACAGGCATCAGTTCTTCTTCTGTCATTTTCAGTCATTTTCCAGCCTTCAGGTGCATACCAAAGACCATCACTTGAGTAAGGTGCCCCTCAGTCCTCAGACTAACATCATTACTCCTTAATAATTTGGAGAGCTCCCTGACTGCAGACTATATAGAACACTCTTACTCTTTTCCTTGGAGAGGAACATTATGCTTGGAAAAGATGGAGGGTCAGCAAAATAGAGGAAGTCCCTCAGTAATACAGATTGACTCAGTGACTGCAGAAATGGGCTCAAGTGTGTCAGAGATGGTGAGGACGGCCCTGGATAGGACAGGGTTCAGATCTGTTGTTTATAGGGTTCCTGGGAATCATACTCTCCTACTGTAAGTCCACATTGACTCAACAACTCTCGTTCACTCCCTAGTTTACTCTCTTGTGCAATCTTTCTCACTGCCTTCAAGTTGGAAGTGACTCATAGCTGACCCTCCAGTGAGTTTTTGATGTTGTAAGTCATACGAGAGGAGATTGCTCTTCTTTCTCCCCTAGAGCTGCTGGAGGGCTCTAATTGCTAGAGAGGCATGGCCTACAGACTATGCCACGAGCTCCATTCGACCTGACAGCAGTGGTGAAAAAACCTACAGTGAAATGGCTGTATCATTTTGTTCTCACTACATTGATTATGCAGAGGCGTTTGAATGTGTGGATCATAACAAACTGTGGCTGACTCTGAGAAGAATGGGAATCCCAGAACATTTAATTGTGCTAATGCGAAACCTATACTTGAACTAAGAGGCAGTCGTCAGAACAGAGCAAGGAAACACTTCATGGTTCAAAACTGGGAGGGGCGTACGCCAGGGATGTCTTGTCTCTATACTTTTTCAACCTGTATGCAGAACAGATTATCCTTGAGGCTGGGCTCTATGAGGAGAAGTGTGGCGTCAGGATTGGTGGAAGATCTGTCAACAATCTGTGTTATGCAGATGACACAACCCTGCTTGCTGAAACTGAGGAGGACCTGAAGCACTTGCTGCAGAGGGTCAAGGACTGCAGGCTTCAATATGGATTGAGGCTCAATGTCAAGAAGACAAAGATTCTCGTCACTGGACCAATTGGCAGCATCAGGATGGATGGTGAAGAGATTGAGATTGTACACAGCTTTAGTTTGCTGGGCTCCACTGTCAACACTCTTAGCACCAGCATAAAAGACATATTGCGATGAGAAAGTCTGCTGTTAGGGACCTCTCTAAAGTACTGAAGAGCAACGTTGTCTTTCTGGAGACTAAGGTGCATCTGATACAGGCCATGGTCTTTGCAATCACTTGTTATGCATCAGAGAGTTGGACAATGACTAGGGAGGATAGAAGGAGCTTTGGTGCTAGAGAAGAGTATTGAGGGTACCATGGACTGCTAAGAAAACAAACAGATTCATCCTGGAGGGGGTTAAACGGGGCTGCTCCTTGGAGGCAAGGATTCTGAGGCTTCGTCCGACATACTTTGGTCATGTTGTAAGGAAGGCCGGTCCTTGGAGGACATCATGCTTGGGAGGGTGGAGGGACAACGCCAGAGAGGAAGGCCCTCTAGGAGGTGGATTGATTCGGTGACTGGGGTGATCGGGATGGGTGTGTTGGAGACAATGAGATTGGCACAGGACAGAGCAGAGTTTAGGGCTGTTGTACATAGGGTCACTGAGTCGCAAGCGACTCCATGGCACTTAACAGCAACAACAACAATAACAGGAAGTTTTGAGGGTTCAGAGAGGTTAGATAGCTTGCCTAAATTCTCACATCTTGAAAGTAGCAGTGCTGGGAGGTCTGCCCTTGCTAATCTTCTTCCAAAGCACATGTCTTTTTACCTTTATAGCAGGCTTTTGTGAAAATTTTGCAACATTCAAGTTTGAAAAAAGCAAAAACAAACCCCAAACCTTTGAGGTTGGTAAAGTCTTATGTTTCAGAGAAGTTAATGATCTCTTAACTGGAAGGGAGGAGTGCTGGTGGTACAGTGGTTAAATGTTCAGCCTAAATGTTGATAGGTCATATCCTCCAGCTGCTCCATACGACAAAGATGAGGTAGTGTCTTTACAGTCTTGCAGACCATCTGGGGGAGTTCTCCTCTGTCCTGTCGGGCTGCTAGAAGTCAGAATTGCCTTGACAGCGATATGTTTATGTTTTGGTTTTATTTTAAGGACACCCTTCCTATGAATCCTGATGTTTTTATCTAGTTAACTTGTCTTGGCTGAGAACTGAAGAGTATGCTCTTGACACAAGGTGCACCTCAGTTGTTATATGTTGGAAGACTGAGCCAGTGATGTCCTGCAGACACTGAAGGTTCTGGAGAACACAGTGCTGATGATTATCCACGAATGAGGTGAAGACCCAGCACTTTGGGAAGAAGAGAGCTGGCTCTGGCAGCAAAATAGGTGGTGGCTTTGTTTTTCTGAGCATGTGCACCTGGGAGTACACAGACTTAAATGTTATTTTAGGAAGTGAGTGCTGGCCCATCTTGGGACCTAATAACTGCTGTTGACAGATTGGAGCTCTGGGTAAAGATAGACAGAGGTGCCTCGTTGCTTGATTGATAAAAGGTAAAGTGAAAGAAGCTCTGAAAGGGAACTTTTTTTCCCACTTTTTCCATTTCTGAGAAATAGTTCTGCATCCTAGAGTTCAGTTGGACACTCAACTCTTCAAGTTCCCCAGTGAGAATTCGGTGAAACCTTTAAGATAAAATTGGACTTTCTTCTGCCTCATGTGCAAACCTTTTGTTATCTAATTCTTTAAAGGGGGGTGTGGTGTGTGGAGAGAGAAAGAGATCAGAAGAAAGAAAATGGAAAAGTCACTTCAGGGAGAGGGAAGAGTGAGAATATTTTTGTTTGAATTGGCTGGAGTTGCAATCTCCTGCTTTAATCTCCCGAGAAGAACCCTGGTGCGCTAATGGATCAGATTAGATGCTGTCCAGGCCTGGAAGCTGACGCCTGGCTGACCCAGGATCCTTGCTGGGAATGCCTGTTTGTTTTGCTGCCTCTTCAGACAGCAGCAAGCCTGGTCACTTTCCTTGGTTCCCCAGAGGGGCTCAGGGCACATTCTTAGAATGCCCCCAATCTTCTCTGTCTGATTAGAATGTGTTTTTTTTAAAAGTGAGGTCTTTTCATTTTCTTGTCATAGCCCTTCTTTCTCTTCCAACACCACTGAGAATGAACTGAAGATGGTCTTTTACAAATCCAAAAGTTTTAGCCTGGCTGAACCAGTAAACTTAGTTTTAAATTGCAGCTTCAGTAGACTCTCATTTCTGGAGTTACCTCCCTTGTTAGTGAAGATTTCTTATGCTAATGGCCATTATTTGGAAATCCTTAAGTTGTCCAAAATATGTCACTTTGGACAAGTCATTTACTCTTGCTCTGCTTGTTTCCTAATATGTAAAGGGAGGTTTGTACTTGCTGCATTCCAATGTTTTAAGATTGTGCTGAGGATGATTGTAATTACAAATGTAAGCAGAGGGGGAAAGTATTTGCATAAAATGACCCTAAATAAATTGTAGCTGTTGATTTGCTTATTAGAGTCTTTTTGGGATTTGTCTTGCTAAAGAAAAGAATAAAGATGTGATGACAATGTTGTTGTTACTATGTGCCGTCAAGTCACCTGTGATTCATAGCGACCCTATGTACAACAGTTCCGAAGCCTGCCCTGTCCTGAGCCAATCTCATTGACTCCAATACACCTACCCCCATTACCCTAGTTACTGTGTCAGTCTATCTCAGCTGGGGTCTTCCTCTCCTGTGTATTCCTCCTCCCTTCCGAGCATGATGTCCTTCTTCAAGGATCGATCCCTCCTGGCCACATGCCCGAAGTATGTGAGACGGAACTTCAAGATTCTAGCCTCTAAGGAGAAAGTTGGTCTCACCTGCTCCAAGACAGACCTATTTATTTTCTTAAATCTCAGACTTAGTCTCTTTTTCTGTAAAATTTATATATTTTGACATGGGGTAGTTGAGAGAAGAAAATTTTGTCACATAATGGATGCTAAACAGATACTGGTTTTCTTATTCTTTTGAACTACGGTTATTAAGAGAAAAATATTTGGCATAGTGGATCTAAAGAAATACTAGTTTTCTTGTACTTTCTCAGAACACACACTCGGGTCTTGTCTCTATATTGATCTCTAACTTTCTCTCTCTATACTGTTTCTGCAAAGAAATACACAGGGTTACCCATCACTGTATTATACATGCACATGCATACAGAGATGACTAAGGAAGCAAATATGTAGGTGTCTGTGTACTTGCTTATGGATTTATAAATTACATACACAGACTACAGTATATATTATATATTACAAAATGTACTGAAAAATTATTTTAGATAAAACTATTAGTTAAGAAGATATAAACAAGTTTTGGTAGTTCTAGGGGTTTTTTTTGTTTGTTTTTCCATGTGTGTGCGTGCTTTGGATACAATGATTTAATGTGTAAGTTTCAGGTACATTACAAACTCAGTCACCATGTTGTGTGAGGATAAGTAGAACCTTCTCTGAACAATTGGAGGATTTTGTTGACTCCTCAATATTTTAAGAGAAAGTGGTGGTGATGGTGTTAAGTGCCGTCAAGTCAAGTTGAGTAAGACTCATAGTGACCCTGTGAATAAAAGATGTGAACCCTGTTCTATAACTATCATAATTTTTCCAATGTTCATAGAGTTCCCAAAGGCCTGTTGTTTAAGAAGTGGATACCAATCCTGCATCCAAGCCTGTTTTAATCTGGGAGCTCTCCCCAACCCTATCCACCATGGATAACCATTATGGCATTTGGCATACCACTGGCACAAGCATTCAGTATCACAGCAACCCCAGATTGTCTCAGTACAACAAACTGACAGACAAGTGCTGTACCTCTTAGAACAATATTCTTCCCAAAAACAATTAATAGCAGGCCAAAGGCCTAGGCCTGAGGGCCCAACCAACTTTTAAATACAGAGGCCTCCCCACCTGATTGACTTAAAGAAGCCACTTTCAACCCATAGCTGGTTGTTGACTAAATCCAGGCAACCAATCAGCTTACATATGATTGTTAACTAGAAAGAAGGTAGCCAGGGGAATCTCTGAGTTTTGTTACCTGTCTATGCATGCCTCATTTCCTCAGTCTAACTTTCTGGCTCTCTCCTATATAAGCTTGTTCGGAGGAATGTGCTTGCTTTTTGTAAAATTGGAAAGTATTATACTACTTCTTGATTCCTTTGAGTTGTAGTGTTGGAAAAGAGTCCTGAGTATGCCAAGAACTGTCAAGAGAACAAATATTTATGTCTTGGAGAGAGTACAGCCAGGGTGCTCCTTGGAGGCAAGGATGCTGAACCTCTCTCATACATACTTTGGTCATGCTGTCATATCTGTTCTTTCTGTAGCTCATGGTGATATCCATCATGGTTCTCCAAGAGCACAACTCAAATTCATCAGTTCTTCTCATGTCGTTCTTATTCATTGCTCAACTCTCAGATGCATAGCAGGTGATTGGAAAGACAGTAGCTTGAATCAGGCACATCTTGGTCTTTAAATAGATACTGTTGCTCTTCAGGATTTTCAGAGATCCCCCTGACAGCAGACATTCCCAGTGCTGTATGTCTCCCAGTCTCTTGACTTCTAGTAACAAGGATGTTGACTGTGGATCCATCATCTTTTGATGTTGTTGTTGTTGTTGTTATGTGCCGTCAAGCCGTTTGCGACTCATTGCGACTCATAGCGACCCTATGTACAACAGCCCTAAACCCTGCTCTATCCTGTGCCAATCTCATTGCCCCCGACACAACCATCCCAAGTACCACAGTCACTGAATCAATCCACCTCATAGAGGGTCTTCCCCTCCTGCGCTGTCCCTCCACTCTGCCCAGCTTGATGTCCCTCTCTAAAGACCTGTCTCTCCTTATAACATGTCCAAAGTATGTCAGGCGAAGCCCCAGAATCCTTGCCTCCAAGGAGCAGCCTGGTTTGACCCTCTCTAGGATGAATCTATTTGTTTTC